>NC_136263.1:96899762-97088762 GCF_964187855.1 Myxine glutinosa | reverse complement strand
CTTGTGATAGTGTTGAAAAACCACTTTTCGCACTTGTGTTAGTGTTGAAAAACCACTTTTCGCACTTGTGTTGGTGCAGGAAACCACTTTCGCACTTGTATTAGTGTTGAAAAACCACTTTTCGCAATTGTGATAGTGTTGAAAAACCACTTTTCGCACTTGTGTTGGTGCAGAAAACCACTTTTGCACTTGTATTAGTGTGGAAAAAACACTTTTTGCACTTGTGATAGTGTTGAAAAACCACTTTTCGCACTTGTGTTAGTGTTGAAAAACCACTTTTCGCACTTGTGTTAGTGTTGAAAAACCACTTTTCGCACTTGTGTTAGTGTTGAAAAACCACTTTTCGCACTTGTGTTAGTGTTGAAAATCCACTTTTCCCACTTGTATTGGTGCAGGAAACCACTTTTGCACTTGTATTAGTGTGGAAAAACCACTTTTGCACTTGTGATAGTGTTGAAAAAGCACTTTTCGCACTTGTGTTAGTGTTGAAAAACCACTTTTCGCACTTGTGTTGGTGCAGGAAGCCACTTTTGCACTTGTAATAGTGTGGAAATAACACTTTTTGCACTTGTGATAGTGTTGAAAAACCACTTTTCGCACTTGTGTTAGTGTTGAAAATCCACTTTTCGCACTTGTGTTGGTGCAGGAAACCACTTTTGCACTTGTATTAGTGTGGAAAAAACACTTTTGCACTTGTAATAGTGTTGAAAAAGCACTTTTCGCACTTGTGTTAGTGTTGAAAAACCACTTTTCGCACTTGTGTTGGTGCAGGAAGCCACTTTTGCACTTGTAATAGTGTGGAAAAAACACTTTTTGCACTTGTGATAGTGTTGAAAAACCACTTTTCGCACTTGTGTTAGTGTTGAAAATCCACTTTTCCCACTTATGTTGGTGCAGGAAACCACTTTTGCACCTGTATTAGTGTTGAAAAACCACTTTTCGCACTTGTGTTAGTGTTGAAAAACCACTTTCGCACTTGTGTTGGTGCAGGAAACCAGATTTGCACTTGTATTAGTGTGGAAAAACCACTTTTCGCACTTGTGTTAGTGTTGAAAAACCACTTTTCGCACTTGTGTTAGTGTTGAAAAACCACTTTTCGCACTTGTGTTGGTGCAGGAAACCACTTTTGCACTTGTATTATTGTGGAAAAACCACTTTTCGCACTTGTGTTAGTGTTGAAAAACCACTTTTCGAACTTGTGTTGGTGCAGGAAACCACTTTTGCACTTGTATTAGTGTGGAAAAAACACATTTTGCACTTGTGATAGTGTTGAAAAACCACTTTTCGCACTTGTGTTAGTGTTGAAAAACCACTTTTCGCACTTGTGTTGGTGCAGGAAACCACTTTTGCACTTGTATTAGTGTGGAAAAAAACACTTTTTGCACTTGTGATAGTGTTGAAAAACCACTTTTCATACTTGTGTTAGTGTTGAAAATCCACTTTTCCCACTTGTGTTGGTGCAGGAAACCACTTTTGCACTTGTATTAGTGTGGAAAAAACACTTTTTGCACTTGTGATAGTGTTGAAAAACCACTTTTCGCACTTGTGTTAGTGTTGAAAAACCACTTTTCGCACTTGTGTTAGTGTTGAAAAACCACTTTTCGCACTTGTGTTAGTGTTGAAAAACCACTTTTCGCACTTGTGTTAGTGTTGAAAAACCACTTTTCGCACTTGTGTTAGTGTTGAAAAACCACTTTTCGCACTTGTGTTAGTGTTGAAAATCCACTTTTCCCACTTGTATTGGTGCAGGAAACCACTTTTGCACTTGTATTAGTGTGGAAAAACCACTTTTCGCACTTGTGTTGGTGTTGAAAAACCACTTTTCGCACTTGTGTTGGTGCAGGAAACCACTTTTGCACTTGTATTAGTGTGGAAAAAACACTTTTTGCACTTGTGATAGTGTTGAAAAACTACTTTTCGCACTTGTGTTCGTGTTGAAAAACCACTTTTCGCACTAGTGTTAGTGTTGAAAAACCACTTTTCGCACTTGTGTTGGTGCAGGAAGCCACTTTTGCACTTGTAATAGTGTGGAAAAAACACTTTTTGCACTTGTGATAGTGTTGAAAAACCACTTTTCGCACTTGTGTTAGTGTTGAAAATCCACTTTTCCCACTTATGTTGGTGCAGGAAACCACTTTTGCACCTGTATTAGTGTTGAAAAACCATTTTTCGCACTTGTGTTAGTGTTGAAAAACCACTTTCGCACTTGTGTTGGTGCAGGAAACCACTTTTGCACTTGTATTAGTGTGGAAAAACCACTTTTCGCACTTGTGTTAGTGTTGAAAAACCACTTTTCGCACTTGTGTTAGTGTTGAAAAACCACTTTTCGCACTTGTGTTGGTGCAGGAAACCACTTTTGCACTTGTATTATTGTGGTAAAACCACTTTTCGCACTTGTGTTAGTGTTGAAAAACCACTTTTCGAACTTGTGTTGGTGCAGGAAACCACTTTTGCACTTGTATTAGTGTGGAAAAAACACATTTTGCACTTGTGATAGTGTTGAAAAACCACTTTTCGCACTTGTGTTAGTGTTGAAAAACCACTTTTCGCACTTGTGTTGGTGCAGGAAACCACTTTTGCACTTGTATTAGTGTGGAAAAAACACTTTTTGCACTTGTGATAGTGTTGAAAAACCACTTTTCGTACTTGTGTTAGTGTTGAAAATCCACTTTTCCCACTTGTGTTGGTGCAGGAAACCACTTTTGCACTTGTATTAGTGTGGAAAAAACACTTTTTGCACTTGTGATAGTGTTGAAAAACCACTTTTCGCACTTGTGTTAGTGTTGAAAAACCACTTTTCGCAATTGTGTTAGTGTTGAAAATCCACTTTTCCCCCTTGTGTTGGTGCAGGAAACCACTTTTGCACTTGTATTAGTGTGGAAAAACCACTTTTCGCACTTGTGTTAGTGTTGAAAAATCACTTTTCGCACTTGTGTTAGTGTTGAAAAACCACTTTTCGCACTTGTGTTAGTGTTGAAAAACCACTTTTCGCACTTGTGTTAGTCTTGAAAATCCACTTTTCCCACTTGTATTGGTGCAGGAAACCACTTTTGCACTTGTATTAGTGTGGAAAAACCACTTTTCGCACTTGTGTTGGTGTTGAAAAGCCACTTTTCGCACTTGTGTTGGTGCAGGAAACCACTTTTGCACTTGTATTAGTGTGGAAAAAACACTTTTTGCACTTGTGATAGTGTTGAAAAACCACTTTTTGCGCTTGTGTTCGTGTTGAAAAACCACTTTTCGCACTTGTGTTAGTGTTGAAAAACCACTTTTCGCACTTGTATTGGTGCAGGAAACCACTTTTGCACTTGTATTAGTGTGGAAAAAACACTTTTTGCACTTGTGATATTGTTGAAAAACCACTTTTTGCACTTGTGTTAGTGTTGAAAAACCACTTTTCGCACTTGTGTTGGTGCAGGAAACCACTTTTGCATTTGTATTATTGTGGAAAAACCACTTTTCACACTTGTGATAGTGTTGAAAAACCACTTTTCGCACTTGTGTTAGTGTTGAAAAACCACTTTTCGCACTTGTGTTAGTGTTGAAAAACCACTTTTCGCACTTGTGTTGGTGCAGGAAACCACTTTTGCACTTGTATTCGTGTGGAAAAAACACTTTTTGCACTTGTGATAGTGTTGAAAAACCACTTTTTGCACTTGTGTTAGTGTTGAAAATCCACTTTTCCCACTTGTGTTGGTGCAGGAAACCACTTTTGCACTTGTATTAGTGTGGAAGAAACACTTTTTGCACTTGTGATAGTGTTGAAAAACCACTTTTCGCACTTGTGTTAGTGTTGAAAAACCACTTTTCGCAATTGTGTTAGTGTTGAAAAACCACTTTTCGCACTTGTGTTGGTGCAGAAAACCACTTTTGCACTTGTATTAGTGTGGAAAAAACACTTTTTGCACTTGTGATAGTGTTGAAAAACCACTTTTCGCACTTGTGTTAGTGTTGAAAAACCACTTTTCGCACTTGTGTTAGTGTTGAAAAACCACTTTTCGCACTTGTGTTAGTGTTGAAAAACCACTTTTCGCACTTGTGTTAGTGTTGAAAATCCACTTTTCCCACTTGTATTGGTGCAGGAAACCACTTTTGCACTTGTATTAGTGTGGAAAAACCACTTTTGCACTTGTGATAGTGTTGAAAAAGCACTTTTCGCACTTGTGTTAGTGTTGAAAAACCA
Source organism: Myxine glutinosa (assembly GCF_964187855.1). Lineage (NCBI taxonomy): Eukaryota > Metazoa > Chordata > Myxini > Myxiniformes > Myxinidae > Myxine > Myxine glutinosa. The sequence continues at coordinate 97,084,579 of NC_136263.1, read as the reverse complement.
CTTTTCGCACTTGTGTTGGTGCAGGAAGCCAATTTTGCACTTGTAATAGTGTGGAAATAACACTTTTTGCACTTGTGATAGTGTTGAAAAACCACTTTTCGCACTTGTGTTAGTGTTGAAAATCCACTTTTCGCACTTGTGTTGGTGCAGGAAACCACTTTTGCACTTGTATTAGTGTGGAAAAAACACTTTTGCACTTGTAATAGTGTTGAAAAAGCACTTTTCGCACTTGTGTTAGTGTTGAAAAACCACTTTTCGCACTTGTGTTGGTGCAGGAAGCCACTTTTGCACTTGTAATAGTGTGGAAAAAACACTTTTTGCACTTGTGATAGTGTTGAAAAACCACTTTTCGCACTTGTGTTAGTGTTGAAAATCCACTTTTCCCACTTATGTTGGTGCAGGAAACCACTTTTGCACCTGTATTAGTGTTGAAAAACCACTTTTCGCACTTGTGTTAGTGTTGAAAAACCACTTTCGCACTTGTGTTGGTGCAGGAAACCAGATTTGCACTTGTATTAGTGTGGAAAAACCACTTTTCGCACTTGTGTTAGTGTTGAAAAACCACTTTTCGCACTTGTGTTAGTGTTGAAAAACCACTTTTCGCACTTGTGTTGGTGCAGGAAACCACTTTTGCACTTGTATTATTGTGGAAAAACCACTTTTCGCACTTGTGTTAGTGTTGAAAAACCACTTTTCGAACTTGTGTTGGTGCAGGAAACCACTTTTGCACTTGTATTAGTGTGGAAAAAACACATTTTGCACTTGTGATAGTGTTGAAAAACCACTTTTCGCACTTGTGTTAGTGTTGAAAAACCACTTTTCGCACTTGTGTTGGTGCAGGAAACCACTTTCGCACTTGTATTAGTGTTGAAAAACCACTTTTCGCAATTGTGATAGTGTTGAAAAACCACTTTTCGCACTTGTGTTGGTGCAGAAAACCACTTTTGCACTTGTATTAGTGTGGAAAAAACACTTTTTGCACTTGTGATAGTGTTGAAAAACGACTTTTCGCACTTGTGTTAGTGTTGAAAAACCACTTTTCGCACTTGTGTTAGTGTTGAAAAACCACTTTTCGCACTTGTGTTAGTGTTGAAAAACCACTTTTCGCACTTGTGTTAGTGTTGAAAATCCACTTTTCCCACTTGTATTGGTGCAGGAAACCACTTTTGCACTTGTATTAGTGTGGAAAAACCACTTTTGCACTTGTGATAGTGTTGAAAAAGCACTTTTCGCACTTGTGTTAGTGTTGAAAAACCACTTTTCGCACTTGTGTTGGTGCAGGAAGCCACTTTTGCACTTGTAATAGTGTGGAAATAACACTTTTTGCACTTGTGATAGTGTTGAAAAACCACTTTTCGCACTTGTGTTAGTGTTGAAAATCCACTTTTCGCACTTGTGTTGGTGCAGGAAACCACTTTTGCACTTGTATTAGTGTGGAAAAAACACTTTTGCACTTGTAATAGTGTTGAAAAAGCACTTTTCGCACTTGTGTTAGTGTTGAAAAACCACTTTTCGCACTTGTGTTGGTGCAGGAAGCCACTTTTGCACTTGTAATAGTGTGGAAAAAACACTTTTTGCACTTGTGATAGTGTTGAAAAACCACTTTTCGCACTTGTGTTAGTGTTGAAAATCCACTTTTCCCACTTATGTTGGTGCAGGAAACCACTTTTGCACCTGTATTAGTGTTGAAAAACCACTTTTCGCACTTGTGTTAGTGTTGAAAAACCACTTTCGCACTTGTGTTGGTGCAGGAAACCAGATTTGCACTTGTATTAGTGTGGAAAAACCACTTTTCGCACTTGTGTTAGTGTTGAAAAACCACTTTTCGCACTTGTGTTAGTGTTGAAAAACCACTTTTCGCACTTGTGTTGGTGCAGGAAACCACTTTTGCACTTGTATTATTGTGGAAAAACCACTTTTCGCACTTGTGTTAGTGTTGAAAAACCACTTTTCGAACTTGTGTTGGTGCAGGAAACCACTTTTGCACTTGTATTAGTGTGGAAAAAACACATTTTGCACTTGTGATAGTGTTGAAAAACCACTTTTCGCACTTGTGTTAGTGTTGAAAAACCACTTTTCGCACTTGTGTTGGTGCAGGAAACCACTTTTGCACTTGTATTAGTGTGGAAAAAACACTTTTTGCACTTGTGATAGTGTTGAAAAACCACTTTTCATACTTGTGTTAGTGTTGAAAATCCACTTTTCCCACTTGTGTTGGTGCAGGAAACCACTTTTGCACTTGTATTAGTGTGGAAAAAACACTTTTTGCACTTGTGATAGTGTTGAAAAACCACTTTTCGCACTTGTGTTAGTGTTGAAAAACCACTTTTCGCACTTGTGTTAGTGTTGAAAAACCACTTTTCGCACTTGTGTTAGTGTTGAAAAACCACTTTTCGCACTTGTGTTAGTGTTGAAAAACCACTTTTCGCACTTGTGTTAGTGTTGAAAATCCACTTTCCCCACTTGTATTGTTGCAGGAAACCACTTTTGCACTTGTATTAGTGTGGAAAAACCACTTTTCGCACTTGTGTTGGTATTGAAAAACCACTTTTCGCACTTGTGTTGGTGCAGGAAACCACTTTTGCACTTGTATTAGTGTGGAAAAAACACTTTTTGCACTTGTGATAGTGTTGAAAAACCACTTTTCGCACTTGTGTTCGTGTTGAAAAACCACTTTTCGCACTTGTGTTAGTGTTGAAAAACCACTTTTCGCACTTGTGTTGGTGCAGGAAACCACTTTTGCACTTGTATTAGTGTGGAAAAAACACTTTTTGCACTTGTGATAGTGTTGAAAAACCACTTTTCGCACTTGTGTTAGTGTTGAAAAACCACTTTTCGCACTTGTGTTGGTGCAGGAAACCACTTTTGCATTTGTATTATTGTGGAAAAACCACTTTTCGCACTTGTGATAGTGTTGAAAAACCACTTTTCGCACTTGTGTTAGTGTTGAAAAACCACTTTTCACACTTGTGTTAGTGAAGGAAACCACTTTTCTCACGTGTTAGTGTTGAAAAACCACTTTTCGCACTTGTGTTGGTGCAGGAAACCACTTTTGCACTTGTATTAGTGTGGAAAAAACACTTTTTGCACTTGTGATAGTGTTGAAAAACCACTTTTCGCACTTGTGTTAGTGTTGAAAAACCACTTTTCGCACTTGTGTTAGTGTTGAAAAACCACTTTTCGCACTTGTGTTGGTGCAGGAAACCACTTTTGCACTTGTATTATTGTGGAAAAACCACTTTTCGCACTTGTGTTAGTGTTGAAAAACCACTTTTCGAACTTGTGTTGGTGCAGGAAACCACTTTTGCACTTGTATTAGTGTGGAAAAAACACATTTTGCACTTGTGATAGTGTTGAAAAACCACTTTTCGCACTTGTGTTAGTGTTGAAAAACCACTTTTCGCACTTGTGTTGGTGCAGGAAACCACTTTTGCACTTGTATTAGTGTGGAAAAAACACTTTTTGCACTTGTGATAGTGTTGAAAAACCACTTTTCATACTTGTGTTAGTGTTGAAAATCCACTTTTCCCACTTGTGTTGGTGCAGGAAACCACTTTTGCACTTGTATTAGTGTGGAAAAAACACTTTTTGCACTTGTGATAGTGTTGAAAAACCACTTTTCGCACTTGTGTTAGTGTTGAAAAACCACTTTTCGCACTTGTGTTAGTGTTGAAAAACCACTTTTCGCACTTGTGTTAGTGTTGAAAAACCACTTTTCGCACTTGTGTTAGTGTTGAAAAACCACTTTTCGCACTTGTGTTAGTGTTGAAAAACCACTTTTCGCACTTGTGTTAGTGTTGAAAATCCACTTTTCCCACTTGTATTGGTGCAGGAAACCACTTTTGCACTTGTATTAGTGTGGAAAAACCACTTTTCGCACTTGTGTTGGTGTTGAAAAACCACTTTTCGCACTTGTGTTGGTGCAGGAAACCACTTTTGCACTTGTATTAGTGTGGAAAAAACACTTTTTGCACTTGTGATAGTGTTGAAAAACTACTTTTCGCACTTGTGTTCGTGTTGAAAAACCACTTTTCGCACTTGTGTTAGTGTTGAAAAACCACTTTTCGCACTTGTGTTGGTGCAGGAAGCCACTTTTGCACTTGTAATAGTGTGGAAAAAACACTTTTTGCACTTGTGATAGTGTTGAAAAACCACTTTTCGCACTTGTGTTAGTGTTGAAAATCCACTTTTCCCACTTATGTTGGTGCAGGAAACCACTTTTGCACCTGTATTAGTGTTGAAAAACCATTTTTCGCACTTGTGTTAGTGTTGAAAAACCACTTTCGCACTTGTGTTGGTGCAGGAAACCACTTTTGCACTTGTATTAGTGTGGAAAAACCACTTTTCGCACTTGTGTTAGTGTTGAAAAACCACTTTTCGCACTTGTGTTAGTGTTGAAAAACCACTTTTCGCACTTGTGTTGGTGCAGGAAACCACTTTTGCACTTGTATTATTGTGGTAAAACCACTTTTCGCACTTGTGTTAGTGTTGAAAAACCACTTTTCGAACTTGTGTTGGTGCAGGAAACCACTTTTGCACTTGTATTAGTGTGGAAAAAACACATTTTGCACTTGTGATAGTGTTGAAAAACCACTTTTCGCACTTGTGTTAGTGTTGAAAAACCACTTTTCGCACTTGTGTTGGTGCAGGAAACCACTTTTGCACTTGTATTAGTGTGGAAAAAACACTTTTTGCACTTGTGATAGTGTTGAAAAACCACTTTTCGTACTTGTGTTAGTGTTGAAAATCCACTTTTCCCACTTGTGTTGGTGCAGGAAACCACTTTTGCACTTGTATTAGTGTGGAAAAAACACTTTTTGCACTTGTGATAGTGTTGAAAAACCACTTTTCGCACTTGTGTTAGTGTTGAAAAACCACTTTTCGCAATTGTGTTAGTGTTGAAAATCCACTTTTCCCCCTTGTGTTGGTGCAGGAAACCACTTTTGCACTTGTATTAGTGTGGAAAAACCACTTTTCGCACTTGTGTTAGTGTTGAAAAATCACTTTTCGCACTTGTGTTAGTGTTGAAAAACCACTTTTCGCACTTGTGTTAGTGTTGAAAAACCACTTTTCGCACTTGTGTTAGTCTTGAAAATCCACTTTTCCCACTTGTATTGGTGCAGGAAACCACTTTTGCACTTGTATTAGTGTGGAAAAACCACTTTTCGCACTTGTGTTGGTGTTGAAAAGCCACTTTTCGCACTTGTGTTGGTGCAGGAAACCACTTTTGCACTTGTATTAGTGTGGAAAAAACACTTTTTGCACTTGTGATAGTGTTGAAAAACCACTTTTTGCGCTTGTGTTCGTGTTGAAAAACCACTTTTCGCACTTGTGTTAGTGTTGAAAAACCACTTTTCGCACTTGTATTGGTGCAGGAAACCACTTTTGCACTTGTATTAGTGTGGAAAAAACACTTTTTGCACTTGTGATATTGTTGAAAAACCACTTTTTGCACTTGTGTTAGTGTTGAAAAACCACTTTTCGCACTTGTGTTGGTGCAGGAAACCACTTTTGCATTTGTATTATTGTGGAAAAACCACTTTTCACACTTGTGATAGTGTTGAAAAACCACTTTTCGCACTTGTGTTAGTGTTGAAAAACCACTTTTCGCACTTGTGTTAGTGTTGAAAAACCACTTTTCGCACTTGTGTTGGTGCAGGAAACCACTTTTGCACTTGTATTCGTGTGGAAAAAACACTTTTTGCACTTGTGATAGTGTTGAAAAACCACTTTTTGCACTTGTGTTAGTGTTGAAAATCCACTTTTCCCACTTGTGTTGGTGCAGGAAACCACTTTTGCACTTGTATTAGTGTGGAAGAAACACTTTTTGCACTTGTGATAGTGTTGAAAAACCACTTTTCGCACTTGTGTTAGTGTTGAAAAACCACTTTTCGCAATTGTGTTAGTGTTGAAAAACCACTTTTCGCACTTGTGTTGGTGCAGAAAACCACTTTTGCACTTGTATTAGTGTGGAAAAAACACTTTTTGCACTTGTGATAGTGTTGAAAAACCACTTTTCGCACTTGTGTTAGTGTTGAAAAACCACTTTTCGCACTTGTGTTAGTGTTGAAAAACCACTTTTCGCACTTGTGTTAGTGTTGAAAAACCACTTTTCGCACTTGTGTTAGTGTTGAAAATCCACTTTTCCCACTTGTATTGGTGCAGGAAACCACTTTTGCACTTGTATTAGTGTGGAAAAACCACTTTTGCACTTGTGATAGTGTTGAAAAAGCACTTTTCGCACTTGTGTTAGTGTTGAAAAACCACTTTTCGCACTTGTGTTGGTGCAGGAAGCCACTTTTGCACTTGTAATAGTGTGGAAATAACACTTTTTGCACTTGTGATAGTGTTGAAAAACCACTTTTCGCACTTGTGTTAGTGTTGAAAATCCACTTTTCGCACTTGTGTTGGTGCAGGAAACCACTTTTGCACTTGTATTAGTGTGGAAAAAACACTTTTGCACTTGTAATAGTGTTGAAAAAGCACTTTTCGCACTTGTGTTAGTGTTGAAAAACCACTTTTCGCACTTGTGTTGGTGCAGGAAGCCACTTTTGCACTTGTAATAGTGTGGAAAAAACACTTTTTGCACTTGTGATAGTGTTGAAAAACCACTTTCCGCACTTGTGTTAGTGTTGAAAATCCACTTTTCCCACTTATGTTGGTGCAGGAAACCACTTTTGCACCTGTATTAGTGTTGAAAAACCACTTTTCGCACTTGTGTTAGTGTTGAAAAACCACTTTCGCACTTGTGTTGGTGCAGGAAACCAGATTTGCACTTGTATTAGTGTGGAAAAACCACTTTTCGCACTTGTGTTAGTGTTGAAAAACCACTTTTCGCACTTGTGTTAGTGTTGAAAAACCACTTTTCGCACTTGTGTTGGTGCAGGAAACCACTTTTGCACTTGTATTATTGTGGAAAAACCACTTTTCGCACTTGTGTTAGTGTTGAAAAACCACTTTTCGAACTTGTGTTGGTGCAGGAAACCACTTTTGCACTTGTATTAGTGTGGAAAAAACACATTTTGCACTTGTGATAGTGTTGAAAAACCACTTTTCGCACTTGTGTTAGTGTTGAAAAACCACTTTTCGCACTTGTGTTGGTGCAGGAAACCACTTTCGCACTTGTATTAGTGTTGAAAAACCACTTTTCGCAATTGTGATAGTGTTGAAAAACCACTTTTCGCACTTGTGTTGGTGCAGAAAACCACTTTTGCACTTGTATTAGTGTGGAAAAAACACTTTTTGCACTTGTGATAGTGTTGAAAAACCACTTTTCGCACTTGTGTTAGTGTTGAAAAACCACTTTTCGCACTTGTGTTAGTGTTGAAAAACCACTTTTCGCACTTGTGTTAGTGTTGAAAAACCACTTTTCGCACTTGTGTTAGTGTTGAAAATCCACTTTTCCCACTTGTATTGGTGCAGGAAACCACTTTTGCACTTGTATTAGTGTGGAAAAACCACTTTTGCACTTGTGATAGTGTTGAAAAAGCACTTTTCGCACTTGTGTTAGTGTTGAAAAACCACTTTTCGCACTTGTGTTGGTGCAGGAAGCCACTTTTGCACTTGTAATAGTGTGGAAATAACACTTTTTGCACTTGTGATAGTGTTGAAAAACCACTTTTCGCACTTGTGTTAGTGTTGAAAATCCACTTTTCGCACTTGTGTTGGTGCAGGAAACCACTTTTGCACTTGTATTAGTGTGGAAAAAACACTTTTGCACTTGTAATAGTGTTGAAAAAGCACTTTTCGCACTTGTGTTAGTGTTGAAAAACCACTTTTCGCACTTGTGTTGGTGCAGGAAGCCACTTTTGCACTTGTAATAGTGTGGAAAAAACACTTTTTGCACTTGTGATAGTGTTGAAAAACCACTTTTCGCACTTGTGTTAGTGTTGAAAATCCACTTTTCCCACTTATGTTGGTGCAGGAAACCACTTTTGCACCTGTATTAGTGTTGAAAAACCACTTTTCGCACTTGTGTTAGTGTTGAAAAACCACTTTCGCACTTGTGTTGGTGCAGGAAACCAGATTTGCACTTGTATTAGTGTGGAAAAACCACTTTTCGCACTTGTGTTAGTGTTGAAAAACCACTTTTCGCACTTGTGTTAGTGTTGAAAAACCACTTTTCGCACTTGTGTTGGTGCAGGAAACCACTTTTGCACTTGTATTATTGTGGAAAAACCACTTTTCGCACTTGTGTTAGTGTTGAAAAACCACTTTTCGAACTTGTGTTGGTGCAGGAAACCACTTTTGCACTTGTATTAGTGTGGAAAAAACACATTTTGCACTTGTGATAGTGTTGAAAAACCACTTTTCGCACTTGTGTTAGTGTTGAAAAACCACTTTTCGCACTTGTGTTGGTGCAGGAAACCACTTTTGCACTTGTATTAGTGTGGAAAAAACACTTTTTGCACTTGTGATAGTGTTGAAAAACCACTTTTCATACTTGTGTTAGTGTTGAAAATCCACTTTTCCCACTTGTGTTGGTGCAGGAAACCACTTTTGCACTTGTATTAGTGTGGAAAAAACACTTTTTGCACTTGTGATAGTGTTGAAAAACCACTTTTCGCACTTGTGTTAGTGTTGAAAAACCACTTTTCGCACTTGTGTTAGTGTTGAAAAACCACTTTTCGCACTTGTGTTAGTGTTGAAAAACCACTTTTCGCACTTGTGTTAGTGTTGAAAAACCACTTTTCGCACTTGTGTTAGTGTTGAAAATCCACTTTCCCCACTTGTATTGTTGCAGGAAACCACTTTTGCACTTGTATTAGTGTGGAAAAACCACTTTTCGCACTTGTGTTGGTGTTGAAAAACCACTTTTCGCACTTGTGTTGTTGCAGGAAACCACTTTTGCACTTGTATTAGTGTGGAAAAAACACTTTTTGCACTTGTGATAGTGTTGAAAAACCACTTTTCGCACTTGTGTTCATGTTGAAAAACCACTTTTCGCACTTGTGTTAGTGTTGAAAAACCACTTTTCGCACTTGTGTTGGTGCAGGAAACCACTTTTGCACTTGTATTAGTGTGGAAAAAACACTTTTTGCACTTGTGATAGTGTTTAAAAACCACTTTTCGCACTTGTGTTAGTGTTGAAAAACCACTTTTCGCACTTGTGTTGGTGCAGGAAACCACTTTTGCATTTGTATTATTGTGGAAAAACCACTTTTCGCACTTGTGATAGTGTTGAAAAACCACTTTTCGCACTTGTGTTAGTGTTGAAAAACCACTTTTCACACTTGTGTTAGTGAAGGAAACCACTTTTCTCACGTGTTAGTGTTGAAAAACCACTTTTCGCACTTGTGTTGGTGCAGGAAACCACTTTTGCACTTGTATTAGTGTGGAAAAAACACTTTTTGCACTTGTGATAGTGTTGAAAAACCACTTTTCGCACTTGTGTTAGTGTTGAAAAACCACTTTTCGCACTTGTGTTAGTGTTGAAAAAACACTTTTCGCACCTGTGTTAGTGTTGAAAACCACTTTTCGCACTTGTGTAAGTGTTGAAAAACCACTTTTCGCACTTGTGTTGGTGCAGGAAACCACTTTTGCACTTGTATTAGTGTGGAAAAAACACTTTTTGCACTGTTGATAGTGTTGAAAAACCACTTTTCGCATTTGTGTTAATGTTGAAAAACCACTTTTCGCACTTGTGTTAGTGTTGAAAAACCACTTTCGCACTTGTGTTGGTGCAGGAAACCACTTTTGCACTTGTATTAGTGTGGAAAAACCACTTTTCGCACTTGTGTTATTGTTGAAAAACCACTTTTCGCACTTGTGTTAGTGTTGAAAAACCACTTTTCGCACTTGTGTTGGTGCAGGAAACCACTTTTGCACTTGTATTATTGTGGAAAAACCACTTTTCGCACTTGTGTTAGTGTTGAAAAACCACTTATCGAACTTGTGTTGGTGCAGGAAACCACTTTTGCACTTGTATTAGTGTGGAAAAAACACATTTTGCACTTGTGATAGTGTTGAAAAACCACTTTTCGCACTTGTGTTAGTGTTGAAAAACCACTTTTCGCACTTGTGTTGGTGCAGGAAACCACTTTTGCACTTGTATTAGTGTGGAAAAAATACTTTTTGCACTTGTGATAGTGTTGAAAAAACAATTTTCGTACTTGTGTTAGTGTTGAAAATCCACTTTTCCCACTTGTGTTGGTGCAGGAAACCACTTTTGCACTTGTATTAGTGTGGAAAAAACACTTTTTGCACTTGTGATAGTGTTGAAAAACCACTTTTCGCACTTGTGTTAGTGTTGAAAAACCACTTTTCGCACTTGTGTTAGTGTTGAAAAACCACTTTTCGCACTTGTGTTAGTGTTGAAAAACCACTTTTCGCACTTGTGTTAGTGTTGAAAAACCACTTTTCGCACTTGTGTTAGTGTTGAAAATCCACTTTTCCCACTTGTATTGGTGCAGGAAACCACTTTTGCACTTGTATTAGTGTGGAAAAACCACTTTTCGCACTTGTGTTGGTGTTGAAAAACCACTTTTCGCACTTGTGTTGGTGCAGGAAACCACTTTTGCACTTGTATTAGTGTGGAAAAAACACTTTTTGCACTTGTGATAGTGTTGAAAAACCACTTTTCGTACTTGTGTTAGTGTTGAAAATCCACTTTTCCCACTTGTGTTGGTGCAGGAAACCACTTTTGCACTTGTATTAGTGTGGAAAAAACACTTTTTGCACTTGTGATAGTGTTGAAAAACCACTTTTCGCACTTGTGTTAGTGTTGAAAAACCACTTTTCGCAATTGTGTTAGTGTTGAAAATCCACTTTTCCCCCTTGTGTTGGTGCAGGAAACCACTTTTGCACTTGTATTAGTGTGGAAAAACCACTTTTCGCACTTGTGTTAGTGTTGAAAAACCACTTTTCGCACTTGTGTTGGTGCAGGAAACCACTTTTGCACTTGTATTAGTGTGGAAAAAACACTTTTTGCACTTGTGATAGTGTTGAAAAACCACTTTTCGCACTTGTGTTAGTATTGAAAAACCACTTTTCGCACTTGTGTTAGTGTTGAAAAACCACTTTTCGCACTTGTGTTAGTGTTGAAAAACCACTTTTCGCACTTGTGTTAGTGTTGAAAATCCACTTTTCCCACTTGTATTGGTGCAGGAAACCACTTTTGCACTTGTATTAGTGTGGAAAAACCACTTTTCGCACTTGTGTTGGTGTTGAAAAACCACTTTTCGCACTTGTGTTGGTGCAGGAAACCACTTTTGCACTTGTATTAGTGTGGAAAAAACACTTTTTGCACTTGTGATAGTGTTGAAAAACTACTTTTCGCACTTGTGTTCGTGTTGAAAAACCACTTTTCGCACTTGTGTTAGTGTTGAAAAACCACTTTTCGCACTTGTGTTGGTGCAGGAAGCCACTTTTGCACTTGTAATAGTGTGGAAAAAACACTTTTTGCACTTGTGATAGTGTTGAAAAACCACTTTTCGCACTTGTGTTAGTGTTGAAAATCCACTTTTCCCACTTATGTTGGTGCAGGAAACCACTTTTGCACCTGTATTAGTGTTGAAAAACCATTTTTCGCACTTGTGTTAGTGTTGAAAAACCACTTTCGCACTTGTGTTGGTGCAGGAAACCACTTTTGCACTTGTATTAGTGTGGAAAAACCACTTTTCGCACTTGTGTTAGTGTTGAAAAACCACTTTTCGCACTTGTGTTAGTGTTGAAAAACCACTTTTCGCACTTGTGTTGGTGCAGGAAACCACTTTTGCACTTGTATTATTGTGGTAAAACCACTTTTCGCACTTGTGTTAGTGTTGAAAAACCACTTTTCGAACTTGTGTTGGTGCAGGAAACCACTTTTGCACTTGTATTAGTGTGGAAAAAACACATTTTGCACTTGTGATAGTGTTGAAAAACCACTTTTCGCACTTGTGTTAGTGTTGAAAAACCACTTTTCGCACTTGTGTTGGTGCAGGAAACCACTTTTGCACTTGTATTAGTGTGGAAAAAACACTTTTTGCACTTGTGATAGTGTTGAAAAACCACTTTTCGTACTTGTGTTAGTGTTGAAAATCCACTTTTCCCACTTGTGTTGGTGCAGGAAACCACTTTTGCACTTGTATTAGTGTGGAAAAAACACTTTTTGCACTTGTGATAGTGTTGAAAAACCACTTTTCGCACTTGTGTTAGTGTTGAAAAACCACTTTTCGCAATTGTGTTAGTGTTGAAAATCCACTTTTCCCCCTTGTGTTGGTGCAGGAAACCACTTTTGCACTTGTATTAGTGTGGAAAAACCACTTTTCGCACTTGTGTTAGTGTTGAAAAACCACTTTTCGCACTTGTGTTAGTGTTGAAAAACCACTTTTCGCACTTGTGTTAGTCTTGAAAATCCACTTTTCCCACTTGTATTGGTGCAGGAAACCACTTTTGCACTTGTATTCGTGTGGAAAAACCACTTTTCGCACTTGTGTTGGTGTTGAAAAGCCACTTTTCGCACTTGTGTTGGTGCAGGAAACCACTTTTGCACTTGTATTAGTGTGGAAAAAACACTTTTTGCACTTGTGATAGTGTTGAAAAACTACTTTTTGCGCTTGTGTTCGTGTTGAAAAACCACTTTTCGCACTTGTGTTAGTGTTGAAAAACCACTTTTCGCACTTGTGTTGGTGCAGGAAACCACTTTTGCACTTGTATTAGTGTGGAAAAAACACTTTTTGCACTTGTGATATTGTTGAAAAACCACTTTTCGCACTTGTGTTAGTGTTGAAAAACCACTTTTCGCACTTGTGTTGGTGCAGGAAACCACTTTTGCATTTGTATTATTGTGGAAAAACCACTTTTCACACTTGTGATAGTGTTGAAAAACCACTTTTCGCACTTGTGTTAGTGTTGAAAAACCACTTTTCGCACTTGTGTTAGTGTTGAAAAACCACTTTTCGCACTTGTGTTGGTGCAGGAAACCACTTTTGCACTTGTATTCGTGTGGAAAAAACACTTTTTGCACTTGTGATAGTGTTGAAAAACCACTTTTTGCACTTGTGTTAGTGTTGAAAATCCACTTTTCCCACTTGTGTTGGTGCAGGAAACCACTTTTGCACTTGTATTAGTGTGGAAAAAACACTTTTTGCACTTGTGATAGTGTTGAAAAACCACTTTTCGCACTTGTGTTAGTGTTGAAAAACCACTTTTCGCAATTGTGTTAGTGTTGAAAAACCACTTTTCGCACTTGTGTTGGTGCAGAAAACCACTTTTGCACTTGTATTAGTGTGGAAAAAACACTTTTTGCACTTGTGATAGTGTTGAAAAACCACTTTTCGCACTTGTGTTAGTGTTGAAAAACCACTTTTCGCACTTGTGTTAGTGTTGAAAAACCACTTTTCGCACTTGTGTTAGTGTTGAAAAACCACTTTTCGCACTTGTGTTAGTGTTGAAAATCCACTTTTCCCACTTGTATTGGTGCAGGAAACCACTTTTGCACTTGTATTAGTGTGGAAAAACCACTTTTGCACTTGTGATAGTGTTGAAAAAGCACTTTTCGCACTTGTGTTAGTGTTGAAAAACCACTTTTCGCACTTGTGTTGGTGCAGGAAGCCACTTTTGCACTTGTAATAGTGTGGAAAAAACACTTTTTGCACTTGTGATAGTGTTGAAAAACCACTTTTCGCACTTGTGTTAGTGTTGAAAATCCACTTTTCGCACTTGTGTTGGTGCAGGAAACCACTTTTGCACTTGTATTAGTGTGGAAAAAAACACTTTTGCACTTGTAATAGTGTTGAAAAAGCACTTTTCGCACTTGTGTTAGTGTTGAAAAACCACTTTTCGCACTTGTGTTGGTGCAGGAAGCCACTTTTGCACTTGTAATAGTGTGGAAAAAACACTTTTTGCACTTGTGATAGTGTTGAAAAACCACTTTTCGCACTTGTGTTAGTGTTGAAAATCCACTTTTCCCACTTATGTTGGTGCAGGAAACCACTTTTGCACCTGTATTAGTGTTGAAAAACCACTTTTCGCACTTGTGTTAGTGTTGAAAAACCACTTTCGCACTTGTGTTGGTGCAGGAAACCAGATTTGCACTTGTATTAGTGTGGAAAAACCACTTTTCGCACTTGTGTTAGTGTTGAAAAACCACTTTTCGCACTTGTGTTAGTGTTGAAAAACCACTTTTCGCACTTGTGTTGGTGCAGGAAACCACTTTTGCACTTGTATTATTGTGGAAAAACCACTTTTCGCACTTGTGTTAGTGTTGAAAAACCACTTTTCGAACTTGTGTTGGTGCAGGAAACCACTTTTGCACTTGTATTAGTGTGGAAAAAACACATTTTGCACTTGTGATAGTGTTGAAAAACCACTTTTCGCACTTGTGTTAGTGTTGAAAAACCACTTTTCGCACTTGTGTTGGTGCAGGAAACCACTTTTGCACTTGTATTAGTGTGGAAAAAAACACTTTTTGCACTTGTGTTAGTGTTGAAAAACCACTTTTCATACTTGTGTTAGTGTTGAAAATCCACTTTTCCCACTTGTGTTGGTGCAGGAAACCACTTTTGCACTTGTATTAGTGTGGAAAAAACACTTTTTGCACTTGTGATAGTGTTGAAAAACCACTTTTCGCACTTGTGTTAGTGTTGAAAAACCACTTTTCGCACTTGTGTTAGTGTTGAAAAACCACTTTTCGCACTTGTGTTAGTGTTGAAAAACCACTTTTCGCACTTGTGTTAGTGTTGAAAAACCACTTTTCGCACTTGTGTTAGTGTTGAAAATCCACTTTCCCCACTTGTATTGTTGCAGGAAACCACTTTTGCACTTGTATTAGTGTGGAAAAACCACTTTTCGCACTTGTGTTGGTGTTGAAAAACCACTTTTCGCACTTGTGTTGGTGCAGGAAACCACTTTTGCACTTGTATTAGTGTGGAAAAAACACTTTTTGCACTTGTGATAGTGTTGAAAAACCACTTTTCGCACTTGTGTTCGTGTTGAAAAACCACTTTTCGCACTTGTGTTAGTGTTGAAAAACCACTTTTCGCACTTGTGTTGGTGCAGGAAACCACTTTTGCACTTGTATTAGTGTGGAAAAAACACTTTTTGCACTTGTGATAGTGTTGAAAAACCACTTTTCGCACTTGTGTTAGTGTTGAAAAACCACTTTTCGCACTTGTGTTGGTGCAGGAAACCACTTTTGCATTTGTATTATTGTGGAAAAACCACTTTTCGCACTTGTGATAGTGTTGAAAAACCACTTTTCGCACTTGTGTTAGTGTTGAAAAACCACTTTTCACACTTGTGTTAGTGAAGGAAACCACTTTTCTCACGTGTTAGTGTTGAAAAACCACTTTTCGCACTTGTGTTGGTGCAGGAAACCACTTTTGCACTTGTATTAGTGTGGAAAAAACACTTTTTGCACTTGTGATAGTGTTGAAAAACCACTTTTCGCACTTGTGTTAGTGTTGAAAAACCACTTTTCGCACTTGTGTTAGTGTTGAAAAAACACTTTTCGCACCTGTGTTAGTGTTGAAAACCACTTTTCGCACTTGTGTAAGTGTTGAAAAACCACTTTTCGCACTTGTGTTGGTGCAGGAAACCACTTTTGCACTTGTATTAGTGTGGAAAAAACACTTTTTGCACTGTTGATAGTGTTGAAAAACCACTTTTCGCATTTGTGTTAATGTTGAAAAACCACTTTTCGCACTTGTGTTAGTGTTGAAAAACCACTTTCGCACTTGTGTTGGTGCAGGAAACCACTTTTGCACTTGTATTAGTGTGGAAAAACCACTTTTCGCACTTGTGTTATTGTTGAAAAACCACTTTTCGTACTTGTGTTAGTGTTGAAAATCCACTTTTCCCACTTGTGTTGGTGCAGGAAACCACTTTTGCACTTGTATTAGTGTGGAAAAAACACTTTTTGCACTTGTGATAGTGTTGAAAAACCACTTTTCGCACTTGTGTTAGTGTTGAAAAACCACTTTTCGCACTTGTGTTAGTGTTGAAAAACCACTTTTCGCACTTGTGTTAGTGTTGAAAAACCACTTTTCGCACTTGTGTTAGTGTTGAAAAACCACTTTTCGCACTTGTGTTAGTGTTGAAAAACCACTTTTCGCACTTGTGTTAGTGTTGAAAAACCACTTTTCGCACTTGTGTTAGTGTTGAAAATCCACTTTCCCCACTTGTATTGTTGCAGGAAACCACTTTTGCACTTGTATTAGTGTGGAAAAACCACTTTTCGCACTTGTGTTGGTGTTGAAAAACCACTTTTCGCACTTGTGTTGGTGCAGGAAACCACTTTTGCACTTGTATTAGTGTGGAAAAAACACTTTTTGCACTTGTGATAGTGTTGAAAAACCACTTTTCGCACTTGTGTTCGTGTTGAAAAACCACTTTTCGCACTTGTGTTAGTGTTGAAAAACCACTTTTCGCACTTGTGTTGGTGCAGGAAACCACTTTTGCACTTGTATTAGTGTGGAAAAAACACTTTTTGCACTTGTGATAGTGTTGAAAAACCACTTTTCGCACTTGTGTTAGTGTTGAAAAACCACTTTTCGCACTTGTGTTGGTGCAGGAAACCACTTTTGCATTTGTATTATTGTGGAAAAACCACTTTTCGCACTTGTGATAGTGTTGAAAAACCACTTTTCGCACTTGTGTTAGTGTTGAAAAACCACTTTTCACACTTGTGTTAGTGAAGGAAACCACTTTTCTCACGTGTTAGTGTTGAAAAACCACTTTTCGCACTTGTGTTGGTGCAGGAAACCACTTTTGCACTTGTATTAGTGTGGAAAAAACACTTTTTGCACTTGTGATAGTGTTGAAAAACCACTTTTCGCACTTGTGTTAGTGTTGAAAAACCACTTTTCGCACTTGTGTTAGTGTTGAAAAAACACTTTTCGCACCTGTGTTAGTGTTGAAAACCACTTTTCGCACTTGTGTAAGTGTTGAAAAACCACTTTTCGCACTTGTGTTGGTGCAGGAAACCACTTTTGCACTTGTATTAGTGTGGAAAAAACACTTTTTGCACTGTTGATAGTGTTGAAAAACCACTTTTCGCATTTGTGTTAATGTTGAAAAACCACTTTTCGCACTTGTGTTAGTGTTGAAAAACCACTTTCGCACTTGTGTTGGTGCAGGAAACCACTTTTGCACTTGTATTAGTGTGGAAAAACCACTTTTCGCACTTGTGTTATTGTTGAAAAACCACTTTTCGCACTTGTGTTAGTGTTGAAAAACCACTTTTCGCACTTGTGTTGGTGCAGGAAACCACTTTTGCACTTGTATTAGTGTGGAAAAAACACTTTTTGCACTTGTGATAGTGTTGAAAAAACAATTTTCGTACTTGTGTTAGTGTTGAAAATCCACTTTTCCCACTTGTGTTGGTGCAGGAAACCACTTTTGCACTTGTATTAGTGTGGAAAAAACACTTTTTGCACTTGTGATAGTGTTGAAAAACCACTTTTCGCACTTGTGTTAGTGTTGAAAAACCACTTTTCGCACTTGTGTTAGTGTTGAAAAACCACTTTTCGCACTTGTGTTAGTGTTGAAAAACCACTTTTCGCACTTGTGTTAGTGTTGAAAAACCACTTTTCGCACTTGTGTTAGTGTTGAAAATCCACTTTTCCCACTTGTATTGGTGCAGGAAACCACTTTTGCACTTGTATTAGTGTGGAAAAACCACTTTTCGCACTTGTGTTGGTGTTGAAAAACCACTTTTCGCACTTGTGTTGGTGCAGGAAACCACTTTTGCACTTGTATTAGTGTGGAAAAAACACTTTTTGCACTTGTGATAGTGTTGAAAAACCACTTTTCGCACTTGTGTTCGTGTTGAAAAACCACTTTTCGCACTTGTGTTAGTGTTGAAAAACCACTTTTCGCACTTGTGTTGGTGCAGGAAACCACTTTTGCATTTGTATTAGTGTGGAAAAAACACTTTTTGCACTTGTGATAGTGTTGAAAAACCACTTTTCGCACTTGTGTTAGTGTTGAAAAACCACTTTTCGCACTTGTGTTGGTGCAGGAAACCACTTTTGCATTTGTATTATTGTGGAAAAACCACTTTTCGCACTTGTGATAGTGTTGAAAAACCACTTTTCGCACTTGTGTTAGTGTTGAAAAACCACTTTTCACACTTGTGTTAGTGAAGGAAACCACTTTTCTCACGTGTTAGTGTTGAAAAACCACTTTTCGCACTTGTGTTGGTGCAGGAAACCACTTTTGCACTTGTATTAGTGTGGAAAAAACACTTTTTGCACTTGTGATAGTGTTGAAAAACCACTTTTCGCACTTGTGTTAGTGTTGAAAAACCACTTTTCGCACTTGTGTTAGTGTTGAAAAAACACTTTTTGCACCTGTGTTAGTGTTGAAAACCACTTTTCGCACTTGTGTAAGTGTTGAAAAACCACTTTTCGCACTTGTGTTGGTGCAGGAAACCACTTTTGCACTTGTATTCGTGTGGAAAAAACACTTTTTGCACTTGTGATAGTGTTGAAAACCAATTTTCGCACTTGTGTAAGTGTTGAAAAACCACTTTTCGCACTTGTGTTGGTGCAGGAAACCACTTTTGCACTTGTATTAGTGTGGAAAAAACACTTTTTGCACTGTTGATAGTGTTGAAAAACCACTTTTCGCATTTGTGTTAATGTTGAAAAACCCCTTTTCGCACTTGTGTTAGTGTTGAAAAACCACTTTTCGCACTTGTGTTGGTGCAGGAAACCACTTTTGCACTTGTATTCGTGTGGAAAAAACACTTTTTGCACTTGTGATAGTGTTGAAAAACCACTTTTTGCACTTGTGTTAGTGTTGAAAATCCACTTTTCCCACTTGTGTTGGTGCAGGAAACCACTTTTGCACTTGTATTAGTGTGGAAAAAACACTTTTTGCACTTGTGATAGTGTTGAAAAAACAATTTTCGTACTTGTGTTAGTGTTGAAAATCCACTTTTCCCACTTGTGTTGGTGCAGGAAACCACTTTTGCACTTGTATTAGTGTGGAAAAAACACTTTTTGCACTTGTGATAGTGTTGAAAAACCACTTTTCGCACTTGTGTTAGTGTTGAAAAACCACTTTTCGCACTTGTGTTAGTGTTGAAAAACCACTTTTCGCACTTGTGTTAGTGTTGAAAAACCACTTTTCGCACTTGTGTTAGTGTTGAAAAACCACTTTTCGCACTTGTGTTAGTGTTGAAAATCCACTTTTCCCACTTGTATTGGTGCAGGAAACCACTTTTGCACTTGTATTAGTGTGGAAAAACCACTTTTCGCACTTGTGTTGGTGTTGAAAAACCACTTTTCGCACTTGTGTTGGTGCAGGAAACCACTTTTGCACTTGTATTAGTGTGGAAAAAACACTTTTTGCACTTGTGATAGTGTTGAAAAACCACTTTTCGCACTTGTGTTCGTGTTGAAAAACCACTTTTCGCACTTGTGTTAGTGTTGAAAAACCACTTTTCGCACTTGTGTTGGTGCAGGAAACCACTTTTGCATTTGTATTAGTGTGGAAAAAACACTTTTTGCACTTGTGATAGTGTTGAAAAACCACTTTTCGCACTTGTGTTAGTGTTGAAAAACCACTTTTCGCACTTGTGTTGGTGCAGGAAACCACTTTTGCATTTGTATTATTGTGGAAAAACCACTTTTCGCACTTGTGATAGTGTTGAAAAACCACTTTTCGCACTTGTGTTAGTGTTGAAAAACCACTTTTCACACTTGTGTTAGTGAAGGAAACCACTTTTCTCACGTGTTAGTGTTGAAAAACCACTTTTCGCACTTGTGTTGGTGCAGGAAACCACTTTTGCACTTGTATTAGTGTGGAAAAAACACTTTTTGCACTTGTGATAGTGTTGAAAAACCACTTTTCGCACTTGTGTTAGTGTTGAAAAACCACTTTTCGCACTTGTGTTAGTGTTGAAAAAACACTTTTTGCACCTGTGTTAGTGTTGAAAACCACTTTTCGCACTTGTGTAAGTGTTGAAAAACCACTTTTCGCACTTGTGTTGGTGCAGGAAACCACTTTTGCACTTGTATTCGTGTGGAAAAAACACTTTTTGCACTTGTGATAGTGTTGAAAACCACTTTTCGCACTTGTGTAAGTGTTGAAAAACCACTTTTCGCACTTGTGTTGGTGCAGGAAACCACTTTTGCACTTGTATTAGTGTGGAAAAAACACTTTTTGCACTGTTGATAGTGTTGAAAAACCACTTTTCGCATTTGTGTTAATGTTGAAAAACCCCTTTTCGCACTTGTGTTAGTGTTGAAAAACCACTTTTCGCACTTGTGTTGGTGCAGGAAACCACTTTTGCACTTGTATTCGTGTGGAAAAAACACTTTTTGCACTTGTGATAGTGTTGAAAAACCACTTTTTGCACTTGTGTTAGTGTTGAAAATCCACTTTTCCCACTTGTGTTGGTGCAGGAAACCACTTTTGCACTTGTATTAGTGTGGAAAAAACACTTTTTGCACTTGTGATAGTGTTGAAAAACCACTTTTCGCACTTGTGTTAGTGTTGAAAAACCACTTTTCTCACTTGTGTTGGTGCAGGAAACCACTTTTGCACTTGTATTAGTGTGGAAAAAACACTTTTTGCACTTGTGATAGTGTTGAAAAACCACTTTTCGCACTTGTGTTCGTGTTGAAAAACCACTTTTCGCACTTGTGTTAGTGTTGAAAAACCACTTTTCGCACTTGTGTTGGTGCAGGAAACCACTTTTGCACTTGTATTAGTGTGGAAAAAACACTTTTTGCACTTGTGATAGTGTTGAAAAACCACTTTTCGCACTTGTGTTAGTGTTGAAAAACCACTTTTCGCACTTGTGTTGGTGCAGGAAACCACTTTTGCATTTGTATTATTGTGGAAAAACCACTTTTCGCACTTGTGATAGTGTTGAAAAACCACTTTTCGCACTTGTGTTAGTGTTGAAAAACCACTTTTCACACTTGTGTTAGTGAAGGAAACCACTTTTCTCACGTGTTAGTGTTGAAAAACCACTTTTCGCACTTGTGTTGGTGCAGGAAACCACTTTTGCACTTGTATTAGTGTGGAAAAAACACTTTTTGCACTTGTGATAGTGTTGAAAAACCACTTTTCGCACTTGTGTTAGTGTTGAAAAACCACTTTTCGCACTTGTGTTAGTGTTGAAAAAACACTTTTCGCACCTGTGTTAGTGTTGAAAAAACACTTTTCGCACCTGTGTTAGTGTTGAAAACCACTTTTCGCACTTGTGTAAGTGTTGAAAAACCACTTTTCGCACTTGTGTTGGTGCAGGAAACCACTTTTGCACTTGTATTAGTGTGGAAAAAACACTTTTTGCACTGTTGATAGTGTTGAAAAACCACTTTTCGCATTTGTGTTAATGTTGAAAAACCACTTTTCGCACTTGTGTTAGTGTTGAAAAACCACTTTCGCACTTGTGTTGGTGCAGGAAACCACTTTTGCACTTGTATTAGTGTGGAAAAACCACTTTTCGCACTTGTGTTATTGTTGAAAAACCACTTTTCGCACTTGTGTTAGTGTTGAAAAACCACTTTTCGCACTTGTGTTGGTGCAGGAAACCACTTTTGCACTTGTATTATTGTGGAAAAACCACTTTTCGCACTTGTGTTAGTGTTGAAAAACCACTTTTCGAACTTGTGTTGGTGCAGGAAACCACTTTTGCACTTGTATTAGTGTGGAAAAAACACATTTTGCACTTGTGATAGTGTTGAAAAACCACTTTTCGCACTTGTGTTAGTGTTGAAAAACCACTTTTCGCACTTGTGTTGGTGCAGGAAACCACTTTTGCACTTGTATTAGTGTGGAAAAAACACTTTTTGCACTTGTGATAGTGTTGAAAAAACAATTTTCGTACTTGTGTTAGTGTTGAAAATCCACTTTTCCCACTTGTGTTGGTGCAGGAAACCACTTTTGCACTTGTATTAGTGTGGAAAAAACACTTTTTGCACTTGTGATAGTGTTGAAAAACCACTTTTCGCACTTGTGTTAGTGTTGAAAAACCACTTTTCGCACTTGTGTTAGTGTTGAAAAACCACTTTTCGCACTTGTGTTAGTGTTGAAAAACCACTTTTCGCACTTGTGTTAGTGTTGAAAAACCACTTTTCGCACTTGTGTTAGTGTTGAAAATCCACTTTTCCCACTTGTATTGGTGCAGGAAACCACTTTTGCACTTGTATTAGTGTGGAAAAACCACTTTTCGCACTTGTGTTGGTGTTGAAAAACCACTTTTCGCACTTGTGTTGGTGCAGGAAACCACTTTTGCACTTGTATTAGTGTGGAAAAAACACTTTTTGCACTTGTGATAGTGTTGAAAAACCACTTTTCGCACTTGTGTTCGTGTTGAAAAACCACTTTTCGCA
Source organism: Myxine glutinosa (assembly GCF_964187855.1). NCBI lineage: Eukaryota > Metazoa > Chordata > Myxini > Myxiniformes > Myxinidae > Myxine > Myxine glutinosa. The sequence goes on along the minus strand of NC_136263.1, from coordinate 97,062,305 downwards.
CTTGTGTTAGTGTTGAAAAACCACTTTTCGCACTTGTGTTGGTGCAGGAAACCACTTTTGCATTTGTATTAGTGTGGAAAAAACACTTTTTGCACTTGTGATAGTGTTGAAAAACCACTTTTCGCACTTGTGTTAGTGTTGAAAAACCACTTTTCGCACTTGTGTTGGTGCAGGAAACCACTTTTGCATTTGTATTATTGTGGAAAAACCACTTTTCGCACTTGTGATAGTGTTGAAAAACCACTTTTCGCACTTGTGTTAGTGTTGAAAAACCACTTTTCACACTTGTGTTAGTGAAGGAAACCACTTTTCTCACGTGTTAGTGTTGAAAAACCACTTTTCGCACTTGTGTTGGTGCAGGAAACCACTTTTGCACTTGTATTAGTGTGGAAAAAACACTTTTTGCACTTGTGATAGTGTTGAAAAACCACTTTTCGCACTTGTGTTAGTGTTGAAAAACCACTTTTCGCACTTGTGTTAGTGTTGAAAAAACACTTTTTGCACCTGTGTTAGTGTTGAAAACCACTTTTCGCACTTGTGTAAGTGTTGAAAAACCACTTTTCGCACTTGTGTTGGTGCAGGAAACCACTTTTGCACTTGTATTCGTGTGGAAAAAACACTTTTTGCACTTGTGATAGTGTTGAAAACCACTTTTCGCACTTGTGTAAGTGTTGAAAAACCACTTTTCGCACTTGTGTTGGTGCAGGAAACCACTTTTGCACTTGTATTAGTGTGGAAAAAACACTTTTTGCACTGTTGATAGTGTTGAAAAACCACTTTTCGCATTTGTGTTAATGTTGAAAAACCCCTTTTCGCACTTGTGTTAGTGTTGAAAAACCACTTTTCGCACTTGTGTTGGTGCAGGAAACCACTTTTGCACTTGTATTCGTGTGGAAAAAACACTTTTTGCACTTGTGATAGTGTTGAAAAACCACTTTTTGCACTTGTGTTAGTGTTGAAAATCCACTTTTCCCACTTGTGTTGGTGCAGGAAACCACTTTTGCACTTGTATTAGTGTGGAAAAAACACTTTTTGCACTTGTGATAGTGTTGAAAAAACAATTTTCGTACTTGTGTTAGTGTTGAAAATCCACTTTTCCCACTTGTGTTGGTGCAGGAAACCACTTTTGCACTTGTATTAGTGTGGAAAAAACACTTTTTGCACTTGTGATAGTGTTGAAAAACCACTTTTCGCACTTGTGTTAGTGTTGAAAAACCACTTTTCGCACTTGTGTTAGTGTTGAAAAACCACTTTTCGCACTTGTGTTAGTGTTGAAAAACCACTTTTCGCACTTGTGTTAGTGTTGAAAAACCACTTTTCGCACTTGTGTTAGTGTTGAAAATCCACTTTTCCCACTTGTATTGGTGCAGGAAACCACTTTTGCACTTGTATTAGTGTGGAAAAACCACTTTTCGCACTTGTGTTGGTGTTGAAAAACCACTTTTCGCACTTGTGTTGGTGCAGGAAACCACTTTTGCACTTGTATTAGTGTGGAAAAAACACTTTTTGCACTTGTGATAGTGTTGAAAAACCACTTTTCGCACTTGTGTTCGTGTTGAAAAACCACTTTTCGCACTTGTGTTAGTGTTGAAAAACCACTTTTCGCACTTGTGTTGGTGCAGGAAACCACTTTTGCATTTGTATTAGTGTGGAAAAAACACTTTTTGCACTTGTGATAGTGTTGAAAAACCACTTTTCGCACTTGTGTTAGTGTTGAAAAACCACTTTTCGCACTTGTGTTGGTGCAGGAAACCACTTTTGCATTTGTATTATTGTGGAAAAACCACTTTTCGCACTTGTGATAGTGTTGAAAAACCACTTTTCGCACTTGTGTTAGTGTTGAAAAACCACTTTTCACACTTGTGTTAGTGAAGGAAACCACTTTTCTCACGTGTTAGTGTTGAAAAACCACTTTTCGCACTTGTGTTGGTGCAGGAAACCACTTTTGCACTTGTATTAGTGTGGAAAAAACACTTTTTGCACTTGTGATAGTGTTGAAAAACCACTTTTCGCACTTGTGTTAGTGTTGAAAAACCACTTTTCGCACTTGTGTTAGTGTTGAAAAAACACTTTTTGCACCTGTGTTAGTGTTGAAAACCACTTTTCGCACTTGTGTAAGTGTTGAAAAACCACTTTTCGCACTTGTGTTGGTGCAGGAAACCACTTTTGCACTTGTATTCGTGTGGAAAAAACACTTTTTGCACTTGTGATAGTGTTGAAAACCACTTTTCGCACTTGTGTAAGTGTTGAAAAACCACTTTTCGCACTTGTGTTGGTGCAGGAAACCACTTTTGCACTTGTATTAGTGTGGAAAAAACACTTTTTGCACTGTTGATAGTGTTGAAAAACCACTTTTCGCATTTGTGTTAATGTTGAAAAACCCCTTTTCGCACTTGTGTTAGTGTTGAAAAACCACTTTTCGCACTTGTGTTGGTGCAGGGAACCACTTTTGCACTTGTATTCGTGTGGAAAAAACACTTTTTGCACTTGTGATAGTGTTGAAAAACCACTTTTTGCACTTGTGTTAGTGTTGAAAATCCACTTTTCCCACTTGTGTTGGTGCAGGAAACCACTTTTGCACTTGTATTAGTGTGGAAAAAACACTTTTTGCACTTGTGATAGTGTTGAAAAACCACTTTTCGCACTTGTGTTTGTGTTGAAAAACCACTTTTCTCACTTGTGTTGGTGCAGGAAACCACTTTTGCACTTGTATTAGTGTGGAAAAACCACTTTTCCCACTTGTGATAGTGTTGAAAAACCACTTTTCGCATTTGTGTTAGTGTTGAAAAACCACTTTTCACACTTGTGTTTGTGAAGGAAACCACTTTTCGCACTTGTGTTAGTGTTGAAAAACCACTTTTCGCACTTGTGTTGGTGCAGGAAACCACTTTTGCACATGTATTAGTGTGGAAAAAACACTTTTTGCACTTGTGATAGTGTTGAAAAACCACTTTTCGCACTTGTGATAGTGTTGAAAAACCACTTTTCGCACTTGTGTTAGTGTTGAAAAACCACTTTTCGCACTTGTGTTGGTGCAGGAAACCACGTTTGCACTTGTATTAGTGTGGAAAAACCACTTTTCGCACTTGTGTTATTGTTGAAAAACCACTTTTCGCACTTGTGTTAGTGTTGAAAAACCACTTTTTGCACTTGTGTTGGTGCAGGAAACCACTTTTGCACTTGTATTAGTGTGGAAAAAACACTTTTTGCACTTGTGATAGTGTTGAAAAACCACTTTTCGCACTTGTGTTAGTGTTGAAAAACCACTTTTCGCACTTGTGTTGGTGCAGGAAACCACTTTTGCACTTGTATTCGTGTGGAAAAACCACTTTTCGCACTTGTATTAGTGTTGAAAAACCACTTTTTGCACTTGTGTTAGTGTTGAAAAACCACTTTTCGCACTTGTGTTAGTGTTGAAAAACCACTTTTCGCACTTGTGTTGGTGCAGGAAACCACTTTTGCACTTGTATTAGTGTGGAAAAAACACTTTTGCACTTGTGATAGTGTTGAAAAAGCACTTTTCGCACTTGTGTTAGTGTTGAAAAACCACTTTTCGCACTTGTGTTGGTGCAGGAAGCCACTTTTGCACTTGTAATAGTGTGGAAAAAACACTTTTTGCACTTGTGATAGTGTTGAAAAACCACTTTTCGCACTTGTGTTAGTGTTGAAAATCCACTTTTCCCACTTATGTTGGTGCAGGAAACCACTTTTGCACCTGTATTAGTGTTGAAAAACCACTTTTCGCACTTGTGTTAGTGTTGAAAAACCACTTTCGCACTTGTGTTGGTGCAGGAAACCACTTTTGCACTTGTATTAGTGTGGAAAAACCACTTTTCGCACTTGTGTTAGTGTTGAAAAACCACTTTTCGCACTTGTGTTAGTGTTGAAAAACCACTTTTCGCACTTGTGTTGGTGCAGGAAACCACTTTTGCACTTGTATTATTGAGGAAAAACCACTTTTCGCACTTGTGTTAGTGTTGAAAAACCACTTTTCGAACTTGTGTTGGTGCAGGAAACCACTTTTGCACTTGTATTAGTGTGGAAAAAACACATTTTGCACTTGTGATAGTGTTGAAAAACCACTTTTCGCACTTGTGTTAGTGTTGAAAAACCACTTTTCGCACTTGTGTTGGTGCAGGAAACCACTGTTGCACTTGTATTAGTGTGGAAAAAACACTTTTTGCACTTGTGATAGTGTTGAAAAACCACTTTTCGTACTTGTGTTAGTGTTGAAAATCCACTTTTCCCACTTGTGTTGGTGCAGGAAACCACTTTTGCACTTGTATTAGTGTGGAAAAAACACTTTTTGCACTTGTGATAGTGTTGAAAAACCACTTTTCGCACTTGTGTTAGTGTTGAAAAACCACTTTTCGCAATTGTGTTAGTGTTGAAAATCCACTTTTCCCCCTTGTGTTTGTGCAGGAAACCACTTTTGCACTTGTATTAGTGTAGAAAAACCACTTTTCGCACTTGTGTTAGTGTTGAAAAATCACTTTTCACACTTGTGTTAGTGTTGAAAAACCACTTTTCGCACTTGTGTTAGTGTTGAAAAACCACTTTTCGCACTTGTGTTAGTGTTGAAAATCCACTTTTCCCACTTGTATTGGTGCAGGAAACCACTTTTGCACTTGTATTAGTGTGGAAAAACCACTTTTCGCACTTGTGTTGGTGTTGAAAAGCCACTTTTCGCACTTGTGTTGGTGCAGGAAACCACTTTTGCACTTGTATTAGTGTGGAAAAAACACTTTTTGCACTTGTGTTAGTGTTGAAAAACCACTTTTCTCACTTGTGTTGGTGCAGGAAACCACTTTTGCACTTGTATTAGTGTGGAAAAACCACTTTTCCCACTTGTGATAGTGTTGAAAAACCACTTTTCGCATTTGTGTTAGTGTTGAAAAACCACTTTTCACACTTGTGTTTGTGAAGGAAACCACTTTTCACACTTGTGTTAGTGTTGAAAAACCACTTTTCGCACTTGTGTTGGTGCAGGAAACCACTTTTGCACTTGTATTAGTGTGGAAAAAACACTTTTTGCACTTGTGATAGTGTTGAAAAACCACTTTTCGCACTTGTGATAGTGTTGAAAAACCACTTTTCGCACTTGTGTTAGTGTTGAAAAACCACTTTTCGCACTTGTGTTGGTGCAGGAAACCACGTTTGCACTTGTATTAGTGTGGAAAAACCACTTTTCGCACTTGTGTTATTGTTGAAAAACCACTTTTCGCACTTGTGTTAGTGTTGAAAAACCACTTTTTGCACTTGTGTTGGTGCAGGAAACCACTTTTGCACTTGTATTAGTGTGGAAAAAACACTTTTTGCACTTGTGATAGTGTTGAAAAACCACTTTTCGCACTTGTGTTAGTGTTGAAAAACCACTTTTCGCACTTGTGTTGGTGCAGGAAACCACTTTTGCACTTGTATTCGTGTGGAAAACCCACTTTTCGCACTTGTGTTAGTGTTGAAAAACCACTTTTTGCACTTGTGTTAGTGTTGAAAAACCACTTTTCGCACTTGTGTTAGTGTTGAAAAACCACTTTTCGCACTTGTGTTGGTGCAGGAAACCACTTTTGCACTTGTATTCGTGTGGAAAAAACACTTTTTGCACTTGTGATAGTGTTGAAAAACCACTTTTTGCACTTGTGTTAGTGTTGAAAATCCACTTTTCCCACTTGTGTTGGTGCAGGAAACCACTTTTGCACTTGTATTAGTGTGGAAAAAACACTTTTTGCACTTGTGATAGTGTTGAAAAACCACTTTTCGCACTTGTGTTAGTGTTGAAAAACCACTTTTCTCACTTGTGTTGGTGCAGGAAACCACTTTTGCACTTGTATTAGTGTGGAAAAACCACTTTTCCCACTTGTGATAGTGTTGAAAAACCACTTTTCGCATTTGTGTTAGTGTTGAAAAACCACTTTTCACACTTGTGTTTGTGAAGGAAACCACTTTTCGCACTTGTGTTAGTGTTGAAAAACCACTTTTCGCACTTGTGTTGGTGCAGGAAACCACTTTTGCACTTGTATTAGTGTGGAAAAAACACTTTTTGCACTTGTGATAGTGTTGAAAAACCACTTTTCGCACTTGTGATAGTGTTGAAAAACCACTTTTCGCACTTGTGTTAGTGTTGAAAAACCACTTTTCGCACTTGTGTTGGTGCAGGAAACCACGTTTGCACTTGTATTAGTGTGGAAAAACCACTTTTCGCACTTGTGTTATTGTTGAAAAACCACTTTTCGCACTTGTGTTAGTGTTGAAAAACCACTTTTTGCACTTGTGTTGGTGCAGGAAACCACTTTTGCACTTGTATTAGTGTGGAAAAAACACTTTTTGCACTTGTGATAGTGTTGAAAAACCACTTTTCGCACTTGTGTTAGTGTTGAAAAACCACTTTTCGCACTTGTGTTGGTGCAGGAAACCACTTTTGCACTTGTATTCGTGTGGAAAAACCACTTTTCGCACTTGTATTAGTGTTGAAAAACCACTTTTTGCACTTGTGTTAGTGTTGAAAAACCACTTTTCGCACTTGTGTTAGTGTTGAAAAACCACTTTTCGCACTTGTGTTGGTGCAGGAAACCACTTCTGCACTTGTATTAGTGTGGAAAAAACACTTTTGCACTTGTGATAGTGTTGAAAAAGCACTTTTCGCACTTGTGTTAGTGTTGAAAAACCACTTTTCGCACTTGTGTTGGTGCAGGAAGCCACTTTTGCACTTGTAATAGTGTGGAAAAAACACTTTTTGCACTTGTGATAGTGTTGAAAAACCACTTTTCGCACTTGTGTTAGTGTTGAAAATCCACTTTTCCCACTTATGTTGGTGCAGGAAACCACTTTTGCACCTGTATTAGTGTTGAAAAACCACTTTTCGCACTTGTGTTAGTGTTGAAAAACCACTTTCGCACTTGTGTTGGTGCAGGAAACCACTTTTGCACTTGTATTAGTGTGGAAAAACCACTTTTCGCACTTGTGTTAGTGTTGAAAAACCACTTTTCGCACTTGTGTTGGTGCAGGAAACCACTTTTGCACTTGTATTATTGAGGAAAAACCACTTTTCGCACTTGTGTTAGTGTTGAAAAACCACTTTTCGAACTTGTGTTGGTGCAGGAAACCACTTTTGCACTTGTATTAGTGTGGAAAAAACACATTTTGCACTTGTGATAGTGTTGAAAAACCACTTTTCGCACTTGTGTTAGTGTTGAAAAACCACTTTTCGCACTTGTGTTGGTGCAGGAAACCACTGTTGCACTTGTATTAGTGTGGAAAAAACACTTTTTGCACTTGTGATAGTGTTGAAAAACCACTTTTCGTACTTGTGTTAGTGTTGAAAATCCACTTTTCCCACTTGTGTTGGTGCAGGAAACCACTTTTGCACTTGTATTAGTGTGGAAAAAACACTTTTTGCACTTGTGATAGTGTTGAAAAACCACTTTTCGCACTTGTGTTAGTGTTGAAAAACCACTTTTCGCAATTGTGTTAGTGTTGAAAATCCACTTTTCCCCCTTGTGTTTGTGCAGGAAACCACTTTTGCACTTGTATTAGTGTAGAAAAACCACTTTTCGCACTTGTGTTAGTGTTGAAAAATCACTTTTCACACTTGTGTTAGTGTTGAAAAACCACTTTTCGCACTTGTGTTAGTGTTGAAAAACCACTTTTCGCACTTGTGTTAGTGTTGAAAATCCACTTTTCCCACTTGTATTGGTGCAGGAAACCACTTTTGCACTTGTATTAGTGTGGAAAAACCACTTTTCGCACTTGTGTTGGTGTTGAAAAGCCACTTTTCGCACTTGTGTTGGTGCAGGAAACCACTTTTGCACTTGTATTAGTGTGGAAAAAACACTTTTTGCACTTGTGTTAGTGTTGAAAAACCACTTTTCTCACTTGTGTTGGTGCAGGAAACCACTTTTGCACTTGTATTAGTGTGGAAAAACCACTTTTCCCACTTGTGATAGTGTTGAAAAACCACTTTTCGCATTTGTGTTAGTGTTGAAAAACCACTTTTCACACTTGTGTTTGTGAAGGAAACCACTTTTCACACTTGTGTTAGTGTTGAAAAACCACTTTTCGCACTTGTGTTGGTGCAGGAAACCACTTTTGCACTTGTATTAGTGTGGAAAAAACACTTTTTGCACTTGTGATAGTGTTGAAAAACCACTTTTCGCACTTGTGATAGTGTTGAAAAACCACTTTTCGCACTTGTGTTAGTGTTGAAAAACCACTTTTCGCACTTGTGTTGGTGCAGGAAACCACGTTTGCACTTGTATTAGTGTGGAAAAACCACTTTTCGCACTTGTGTTATTGTTGAAAAACCACTTTTCGCACTTGTGTTAGTGTTGAAAAACCACTTTTTGCACTTGTGTTGGTGCAGGAAACCACTTTTGCACTTGTATTAGTGTGGAAAAAACACTTTTTGCACTTGTGATAGTGTTGAAAAACCACTTTTCGCACTTGTGTTAGTGTTGAAAAACCACTTTTCGCACTTGTGTTGGTGCAGGAAACCACTTTTGCACTTGTATTCGTGTGGAAAACCCACTTTTCGCACTTGTGTTAGTGTTGAAAAACCACTTTTTGCACTTGTGTTAGTGTTGAAAAACCACTTTTCGCACTTGTGTTAGTGTTGAAAAACCACTTTTCGCACTTGTGTTGGTGCAGGAAACCACTTTTGCACTTGTATTCGTGTGGAAAAAACACTTTTTGCACTTGTGATAGTGTTGAAAAACCACTTTTTGCACTTGTGTTAGTGTTGAAAATCCACTTTTCCCACTTGTGTTGGTGCAGGAAACCACTTTTGCACTTGTATTAGTGTGGAAAAAACACTTTTTGCACTTGTGATAGTGTTGAAAAACCACTTTTCGCACTTGTGTTAGTGTTGAAAAACCACTTTTCTCACTTGTGTTGGTGCAGGAAACCACTTTTGCACTTGTATTAGTGTGGAAAAACCACTTTTCCCACTTGTGATAGTGTTGAAAAACCACTTTTCGCATTTGTGTTAGTGTTGAAAAACCACTTTTCACACTTGTGTTTGTGAAGGAAACCACTTTTCGCACTTGTGTTAGTGTTGAAAAACCACTTTTCGCACTTGTGTTGGTGCAGGAAACCACTTTTGCACTTGTATTAGTGTGGAAAAAACACTTTTTGCACTTGTGATAGTGTTGAAAAACCACTTTTCGCACTTGTGATAGTGTTGAAAAACCACTTTTCGCACTTGTGTTAGTGTTGAAAAACCACTTTTCGCACTTGTGTTGGTGCAGGAAACCACGTTTGCACTTGTATTAGTGTGGAAAAACCACTTTTCGCACTTGTGTTATTGTTGAAAAACCACTTTTCGCACTTGTGTTAGTGTTGAAAAACCACTTTTTGCACTTGTGTTGGTGCAGGAAACCACTTTTGCACTTGTATTAGTGTGGAAAAAAACACTTTTTGCACTTGTGATAGTGTTGAAAAACCACTTTTCGCACTTGTGTTAGTGTTGAAAAACCACTTTTCGCACTTGTGTTGGTGCAGGAAACCACTTTTGCACTTGTATTCGTGTGGAAAAACCACTTTTCGCACTTGTATTAGTGTTGAAAAACCACTTTTTGCACTTGTGTTAGTGTTGAAAAACCACTTTTCGCACTTGTGTTAGTGTTGAAAAACCACTTTTCGCACTTGTGTTGGTGCAGGAAACCACTTCTGCACTTGTATTAGTGTGGAAAAAACACTTTTGCACTTGTGATAGTGTTGAAAAAGCACTTTTCGCACTTGTGTTAGTGTTGAAAAACCACTTTTCGCACTTGTGTTGGTGCAGGAAGCCACTTTTGCACTTGTAATAGTGTGGAAAAAACACTTTTTGCACTTGTGATAGTGTTGAAAAACCACTTTTCGCACTTGTGTTAGTGTTGAAAATCCACTTTTCCCACTTATGTTGGTGCAGGAAACCACTTTTGCACCTGTATTAGTGTTGAAAAACCACTTTTCGCACTTGTGTTAGTGTTGAAAAACCACTTTCGCACTTGTGTTGGTGCAGGAAACCACTTTTGCACTTGTATTAGTGTGGAAAAACCACTTTTCGCACTTGTGTTAGTGTTGAAAAACCACTTTTCGCACTTGTGTTAGTGTTGAAAAACCACTTTTCGCACTTGTGTTGGTGCAGGAAACCACTTTTGCACTTGTATTATTGAGGAAAAACCACTTTTCGCACTTGTGTTAGTGTTGAAAAACCACTTTTCGAACTTGTGTTGGTGCAGGAAACCACTTTTGCACTTGTATTAGTGTGGAAAAAACACATTTTGCACTTGTGATAGTGTTGAAAAACCACTTTTCGCACTTGTGTTAGTGTTGAAAAACCACTTTTCGCACTTGTGTTGGTGCAGGAAACCACTGTTGCACTTGTATTAGTGTGGAAAAAACACTTTTTGCACTTGTGATAGTGTTGAAAAACCACTTTTTGTACTTGTGTTAGTGTTGAAAATCCACTTTTCCCACTTGTGTTGGTGCAGGAAACCACTTTTGCACTTGTATTAGTGTGGAAAAAACACTTTTTGCACTTGTGATAGTGTTGAAAAACCACTTTTCGCACTTGTGTTAGTGTTGAAAAACCACTTTTCGCAATTGTGTTAGTGTTGAAAATCCACTTTTCCCCCTTGTGTTTGTGCAGGAAACCACTTTTGCACTTGTATTAGTGTAGAAAAACCACTTTTCGCACTTGTGTTAGTGTTGAAAAATCACTTTTCACACTTGTGTTAGTGTTGAAAAACCACTTTTCGCACTTGTGTTAGTGTTGAAAAACCACTTTTCGCACTTGTGTTAGTGTTGAAAATCCACTTTTCCCACTTGTATTGGTGCAGGAAACCACTTTTGCACTTGTATTAGTGTGGAAAAACCACTTTTCGCACTTGTGTTGGTGTTGAAAAGCCACTTTTCGCACTTGTGTTGGTGCAGGAAACCACTTTTGCACTTGTATTAGTGTGGAAAAAACACTTTTTGCACTTGTGTTAGTGTTGAAAAACCACTTTTCTCACTTGTGTTGGTGCAGGAAACCACTTTTGCACTTGTATTAGTGTGGAAAAACCACTTTTCCCACTTGTGATAGTGTTGAAAAACCACTTTTCGCATTTGTGTTAGTGTTGAAAAACCACTTTTCACACTTGTGTTTGTGAAGGAAACCACTTTTCACACTTGTGTTAGTGTTGAAAAACCACTTTTCGCACTTGTGTTGGTGCAGGAAACCACTTTTGCACTTGTATTAGTGTGGAAAAAACACTTTTTGCACTTGTGATAGTGTTGAAAAACCACTTTTCGCACTTGTGATAGTGTTGAAAAACCACTTTTCGCACTTGTGTTAGTGTTGAAAAACCACTTTTCGCACTTGTGTTGGTGCAGGAAACCACGTTTGCACTTGTATTAGTGTGGAAAAACCACTTTTCGCACTTGTGTTATTGTTGAAAAACCACTTTTCGCACTTGTGTTAGTGTTGAAAAACCACTTTTTGCACTTGTGTTGGTGCAGGAAACCACTTTTGCACTTGTATTAGTGTGGAAAAAACACTTTTTGCACTTGTGATAGTGTTGAAAAACCACTTTTCGCACTTGTGTTAGTGTTGAAAAACCACTTTTCGCACTTGTGTTGGTGCAGGAAACCACTTTTGCACTTGTATTCGTGTGGAAAACCCACTTTTCGCACTTGTGTTAGTGTTGAAAAACCACTTTTTGCACTTGTGTTAGTGTTGAAAAACCACTTTTCGCACTTGTGTTAGTGTTGAAAAACCACTTTTCGCACTTGTGTTGGTGCAGGAAACCACTTTTGCACTTGTATTAGTGTGGAAAAAACACTTTTGCACTTGTGATAGTGTTGAAAAAGCACTTTTCGCACTTGTGTTAGTGTTGAAAAACCACTTTTCGCACTTGTGTTGGTGCAGGAAGCCACTTTTGCACTTGTAATAGTGTGGAAAAAACACTTTTTGCACTTGTGATAGTGTTGAAAAACCACTTTTCGCACTTGTGTTAGTGTTGAAAATCCACTTTTCCCACTTATGTTGGTGCAGGAAACCACTTTTGCACCTGTATTAGTTGTGAAAAACCACTTTTTGCACTTGTGTTAGTGTTGAAAAACCACTTTCGCACTTGTGTTGGTGCAGGAAACCACTTTTGCACTTGTATTAGTGTGGAAAAACCACTTTTCGCACTTGTGTTAGTGTTGAAAAACCACTTTTCGCACTTGTGTTAGTGTTGAAAAACCACTTTTCGCACTTGTGTTGGTGCAGGAAACCACTTTTGCACTTGTATTATTGAGGAAAAACCACTTTTCGCACTTGTGTTAGTGTTGAAAAACCACTTTTCGAACTTGTGTTGGTGCAGGAAACCACTTTTGCACTTGTATTAGTGTGGAAAAAACACATTTTGCACTTGTGATAGTGTTGAAAAACCACTTTTCGCACTTGTGTTAGTGTTGAAAAACCACTTTTCGCACTTGTGTTGGTGCAGGAAACCACTGTTGCACTTGTATTAGTGTGGAAAAAACACTTTTTGCACTTGTGATAGTGTTGAAAAACCACTTTTCGTACTTGTGTTAGTGTTGAAAATCCACTTTTCCCACTTGTGTTGGTGCAGGAAACCACTTTTGCACTTGTATTAGTGTGGAAAAAACACTTTTTGCACTTGTGATAGTGTTGAAAAACCACTTTTCGCACTTGTGTTAGTGTTGAAAAACCACTTTTCGCAATTGTGTTAGTGTTGAAAATCCACTTTTCCCCCTTGTGTTTGTGCAGGAAACCACTTTTGCACTTGTATTAGTGTAGAAAAACCACTTTTCGCACTTGTGTTAGTGTTGAAAAATCACTTTTCACACTTGTGTTAGTGTTGAAAAACCACTTTTCCCACTTGTATTGGTGCAGGAAACCACTTTTGCACTTGTATTAGTGTGGAAAAACCACTTTTCGCACTTGTGTTGGTGTTGAAAAGCCACTTTTCGCACTTGTGTTGGTGCAGGAAACCACTTTTGCACTTGTATTAGTGTGGAAAAAACACTTTTTGCACTTGTGATAGTGTTGAAAAAACACTTTTCGCACTTGTGTTAGTGTTGAAAAACCACTTTTCGCACTTGTGTTGGTGCAGGAAACCACTTTTGCACTTGTATTATTGTGGAAAAACCACTTTTCGCACTTGTGTTAGTGTTGAAAAACCACTTTTCGCACTTGTGTTGGTGCAGGAAACCACTTTTGCACTTGTATTAGTGTGGAAAAAACACTTTTCGCACTTGTGTTAGTGTTGAAAAAACACTTTTCGCACTTGTGTTTGTGCAGCAAACCACTTTTGCACTTGTATTCGTGTGGAAAAAACACTTTTTGCACTTGTGATAGTGTTGAAAAACCACTTTTTGCACTTGTGTTAGTGTTGAAAATCCACTTTTCCCACTTGTGTTGGTGCAGGAAACCACTTTTGCTCTTGTATTAGTGTGGAAAAACCACTTTTCGCACTTGTGATAGTGTTGAAAAACCACTTTTCGCATTTGTGTTAGTGTTGAAAAACCACTTTTCACACTTGTGTTAGTGAAGGAAACCACTTTTCGCACTTGTGTTAGTGTTGAAAAACCACTTTTCGCACTTGTGTTGGTGCAGGAAACCAATTTTGCACTTGTATTAGTGTGGAAAAAACACTTTTTGCACATGTGATAGTGTTGAAAAACCACTTTTCGCACTTGTGATAGTGTTGAAAAACCACTTTTCGCACTTGTGTTAGTGAAGGAAACCACTTTTCACACTTGTGTTGGTGCAGGAAACCACTTTTGCACTTGTATTAGTGTGGAAAAAACACTTTTTGCACTTTTGATAGTGTTGAAAAACCACTTTTCGCACTTGTGTTAGTGTTGAAAAACCACTTTTCGCACTTGTGTTGGTGCAGGAAACCACTTTTGCACTTGTATTAGTGTGGAAAAAACACTTTTTGCACTTGTGATAGTGTTGAAAAACCACATTTCGCACTTGTGTTAGTGTTGAAAAACCACATTTTGCACTTGTGTTAGTGTTGAAAATCCACTTTTCCCACTTGTGTTGGTACAGGAAACCACTTTTGCACTTGTATTAGTGTGGAAAAACCACTTTTCGCACTTGTGTTAGTGTTGAAAAAACACTTTTCGCACTTGTGTTGGTGCAGGAAACCACTTTTGCACTTGTATTAGTGTGGAAAAAACACTTTTTGCACTTGTGATAGTGTTGAAAAACCACTTTTCGCACTTGTGTTAGTGTTGAAAAACCACTTTTCACACTTGTGTTAGTGTTGAAAAAACACTTTTCGCACTTTTGTTAGTGTTGAAAATCACTTTTCCCACTTGTGCAGGAAACCACTTTTGCACTTGTATTAGTGTGGAAAAAACACTTTTTGCACTTGTGATAGTGTTGAAAAACCACTTTTCGCACTTGTGTTAGTGTTGAAAAACCACTTTTCGCACTTGTGTTAGTGTTGAAAAAACACTTTTCGCACCTGTGTTAGTGTTGAAAACCACTTTTCGCACTTGTGTAAGTGTTGAAAAACCACTTTTCGCACTTGTGTTGGTGCAGGAAACCACTTTTGCACTTGTATTAGTGTGGAAAAAACACTTTTTGCACTTGTGATAGTGTTGAAAAACCACTTTTCGCATTTGTGTTAATGTTGAAAAACCACTTTTCGCACTTGTGTTAGTGTTGAAAAACCACTTTTCGCACTTGTGTTGGTGCAGGAAACCACTTTTGCACTTGTATTCGTGTGGAAAAAACACTTTTTGCACTTGTGATAGTGTTGAAAAACCACTTTTTGCACTTGTGTTAGTGTTGAAAATCCACTTTTCCCACTTGTGTTGGTGCAGGAAACCACTTTTGCACTTGTATTAGTGTGGAAAAAACACTTTTTGCACTTGTGATAGTGTTGAAAAACCACTTTTCGCACTTGAGTTAGTGTTGAAAAACCACTTTTCTCACTTGTGTTGGTGCAGGAAACCACTTTTGCACTTGTATTAGTGTGGAAAAACCACTTTTCCCACTTGTGATAGTGTTGAAAAACCACTTTTCGCATTTGTGTTAGTGTTGAAAAACCACTTTTCACACTTGTGTTTGTGAAGGAAACCACTTTTCGCACTTGTGTTAGTGTTGAAAAACCACTTTTCGCACTTGTGTTGGTGCAGGAAACCACTTTTGCACTTGTATTAGTGTGGAAAAAACACTTTTTGCACTTGTGATAGTGTTGAAAAACCACTTTTCGCACTTGTGATAGTGTTGAAAAACCACTTTTCGCACTTGTGTTAGTATTGAAAAACCACTTTTCGCACTTGTGTTGGTGCAGGAAACCACGTTTGCACTTGTATTAGTGTGGAAAAACCACTTTTCGCACTTGTGTTATTGTTGAAAAACCACTTTTCGCACTTGTGTTAGTGTTGAAAAACCACTTTTTGCACTTGTGTTGGTGCAGGAAACCACTTTTGCACTTGTATTAGTGTGGAAAAAACACTTTTTGCACTTGTGATAGTGTTGAAAAACCACTTTTCGCACTTGTGTTAGTGTTGAAAAACCACTTTTCGCACTTGTGTTGGTGCAGGAAACCACTTTTGCACTTGTATTCGTGTGGAAAAACCACTTTTCGCACTTGTGTTAGTGTTGAAAAACCACTTTTTGCACTTGTGTTAGTGTTGAAAAACCACTTTTCGCACTTGTGTTAGTGTTGAAAAACCACTTTTCGCACTTGTGTTGGTGCAGGAAACCACTTTTGCACTTGTATTAGTGTGGAAAAAACACTTTTGCACTTGTGTTAGTGTTGAAAAACCACTTTTCACACTTGTGTTGGTGCAGGAAGCCACTTTTGCACTTGTAATAGTGTTGAAAAAGCACTTTTCGCACTTGTGTTAGTGTTGAAAAACCACTTTTCGCACTTGTGTTGGTGCAGGAAGCCACTTTTGCACTTGTAATAGTGTGGAAAAAACACTTTTTGCACTTGTGATAGTGTTGAAAAACCACTTTTCGCACTTGTGTTAGTGTTGAAAATCCACTTTCCCACTTATGTTGGTGCAGGAAACCACTTTTGCACCTGTATTAGTGTTGAAAAACCACTTTTCGCACTTGTGTTAGTGTTGAAAAACCACTTTCGCACTTGTGTTGGTGCAGGAAACCACTTTTGCACTTGTATTAGTGTGGAAAACCACTTTTCGCACTTGTGTTAGTGTTGAAAAACCACTTTTCGCACTTGTGTTAGTGTTGAAAAACCACTTTTCGCACTTGTGTTGGTGCAGGAAACCACTTTTGCACTTGTATTAGTGTGGAAAAAACACATTGTGCACTTGTGATAGTGTTGAAAAACCACTTTTCGCACTTGTGTTAGTGTTGAAAAACCACTTTTCGCACTTGTGTTAGTGTTGAAAATCCACTTTTCCCACTTGTATTGGTGCAGGAAACCACTTTTGCACTTGTATTAGTGTGGAAAAACCACTTTTCGCACTTGTGTTGGTGTTGAAAAGCCACTTTTCGCACTTGTGTTGGTGCAGGAAACCACTTTTGCACTTGTATTAGTGTGGAAAAAACACTTTGTGCACTTGTGATAGTGTTGAAAAACCACTTTTCGCGCTTGTGTTCGTGTTGAAAAACCACTTTTCGCACTTGTGTTAGTGTTGAAAAACCACTTTTCGCACTTGTGTTGGTGCAGGAAACCACTTTTGCACTTGTATTAGTGTGGAAAAAACACTTTTTGCACTTGTGATATTGTTGAAAAACCACTTTTCGCACTTGTGTTAGTGTTGAAAAACCACTTTTCGCACTTGTGTTGGTGCAGGAAACCACTTTTGCATTTGTATTATTGTGGAAAACCCACTTTTCACACTTGTGATAGTGTTGAAAAACCACTTTTCGCACTTGTGTTAGTGTTGAAAAACCACTTTTCGCACTTGTGTTAGTGTTGAAAAACCACTTTTCGCACTTGTGTTGGTGCAGGAAACCACTTTTGCACTTGTATTAGTGTGGAAAAAACACTTTTTGCACTTGTGATAGTGTTGAAAAACCACTTTTCGCGCTTGTGTTCGTGTTGAAAAACCACTTTTCGCACTTGTGTTAGTGTTGAAAAACCACTTTTCGCACTTGTGTTGGTACAGGAAACCACTTTTGCACTTGTATTAGTGTGGAAAAAACACTTTTTGCACTTGTGATATTGTTGAAAAACCACTTTTCGCACTTGTGTTAGTGTTGAAAAACCACTTTTCGCACTTGTGTTGGTGCAGGAAACCACTTTTGCATTTGTATTATTGTGGAAAAACCACTTTTCACACTTGTGATAGTGTTGAAAAACCACTTTTCGCACTTGTGTTAGTGTTGAAAAACCACTTTTCGCACTTGTGTTAGTGTTGAAAAACCACTTTTCGCACTTGTGTTGGTGCAGGAAACCACTTTTGCACTTGTATTCGTGTGGAAAAAACACTTTTTGCACTTGTGATAGTGTTGAAAAACCACTTTTTGCACTTGTGTTAGTGTTGAAAATCCACTTTTCCCACTTGTGTTGGTGCAGGAAACCACTTTTGCACTTGTATTAGTGTGGAAAAAACACTTTTTGCACTTGTGATAGTGTTGAAAAACCACTTTTCGCACTTGTGTTAGTGTTGAAAAACCACTTTTCGCAATTGTGTTAGTGTTGAAAATCCAGTTTTCCCCCTTGTGTTGGTGCAGGAAACCACTTTTGCACTTGTATTAGTGTGGAAAAACCACTTTTCGCACTTGTGTTAGTGTTGAAAAACCACTTTTCGCACTTGTGTTGGTGCAGGAAACCACTTTTGCACTTGTATTAGTGTGGAAAAAACACTTTTTGCACTTGTGATAGTGTTGAAAAACCACTTTTCGCACTTGTGTTAGTGTTGAAAAACCACTTTTCGCACTTGTGTTAGTGTTGAAAAACCACTTTTCGCACTTGTGTTAGTGTTGAAAAACCACTTTTCGCACTTGTGTTAGTGTTGAAAATCCACTTTTCCCACTTGTATTGGTGCAGGAAACCACTTTTGCACTTGTATTAGTGTGGAAAAACCACATTTGCACTTGTGATAGTGTTGAAAAAGCACTTTTCGCACTTGTGTTAGTGTTGAAAATCCACTTTTCGCACTTGTGTTGGTGCAGGAAACCACTTTTGCACTTGTATTAGTGTGGAAAAAACACTTTTGCACTTGTGATAGTGTTGAAAAAGCACTTTTCGCACTTGTGTTAGTGTTGAAAAACCACTTTTCGCACTTGTGTTGGTGCAGGAAGCCACTTTTGCACTTGTAATAGTGTGAAAAAAACACTTTTTGCACTTGTGACAGTGTTGAAAAACCACTTTTCGCACTTGTGTTAGTGTTGAAAATCCACTTTTCCCACTTATGTTGGTGCAGGAAACCACTTTTGCACCTGTATTAGTGTTGAAAAACCACTTTTCGCACTTGTGTTAGTGTTGAAAAACCACTTTCGCACTTGTGTTGGTGCAGGAAACCACTTTTGCACTTGTATTAGTGTGGAAAAACCACTTTTCGCACTTGTGTTAGTGTTGAAAAACCACTTTTCGCACTTGTGTTAGTGTTGAAAAACCACTTTTCGCACTTGTGTTGGTGCAGGAAACCACTTTTGCACTTGTATTATTGTGGAAAACCCACTTTTCGCACTTGTGTTAGTGTTGAAAAACCACTTTTCGAACTTGTGTTGGTGCAGGAAACCACTTTTGCACTTGTATTAGTGTGGAAAAAACACATTTTGCACTTGTGATAGTGTTGAAAAACCACTTTTCGCACTTGTGTTAGTGTTGAAAATCCACTTTTCCCACTTGTGTTGGTGCAGGAAACCACTTTTGCACTTGTATTAGTGTGGAAAAAACACTTTTTGCACTTGTGATAGTGTTGAAACCACTTTTCGCACTTGTGTTAGTGTTGAAAAACCACTTTTCGCACTTGTGTTAGTGTTGAACAACCACTTTTCGCACTTGTGTTAGTGTTGAAAAACCACTTTTCGCACTTGTGTTAGTGTTGAAAAACCACTTTTCGCACTTGTGTTAGTGTTGAAAATCCACTTTCCCCACTTGTATTGGTGCAGGAAACCACTTTTGCACTTGTATTAGTGTGGAAAAACCACTTTTCGCACTTGTGTTGGTGTTGAAAAACCACTTTTCGCACTTGTGTTGGTGCAGGAAACCACTTTTGCACTTGTATTAGTGTGGAAAAAACACTTTTTGCACTTGTGATAGTGTTGAAAAACCACTTTTCGCACTTGTGTTCGTGTTGAAAAACCACTTTTCGCACTTGTGTTAGTGTTGAAAAACCACTTTTCGCACTTGTGTTGGTGTAGGAAACCACTTTTGCACTTGTATTAGTGTGGAAAAAACACTTTTTGCACTTGTGATAGTGTTGAAAAACCACTTTTCGCACTTGTGTTAGTGTTGAAAAACCACTTTTCGCACTTGTGTTGGTGCAGGAAACCACTTTTGCATTTGTATTATTGTGGAAAAACCACTTTTCGCACTTGTGATAGTGTTGAAAAACCACTTTTCGCACTTGTGTTAGTGTTGAAAAACCACTTTTCACACTTGTGTTAGTGAAGGAAACCACTTTTCTCACGTGTTAGTGTTGAAAAACCACTTTTCGCACTCGTGTTGGTGCAGGAAACCACTTTTGCACTTGTATTAGTGTGGAAAAAACACTTTTTGCACTTGTGATAGTGTTGAAAAACCACTTTTCGCACTTATGTTAGTGTTGAAAAACCACATTTCGCACTTGTGTTAGTGTTGAAAATCCACTTTTCCCACTTGTGTTGGTACAGGAAACCACTTTTGCACTTGTATTAGTGTGGAAAAAACACTTTTTGCACTTGTGATAGTGTTGAAAAACCACTTTTCGCACTTGTGATAGTGTTGAAAAACCACTTTTCGCACTTGTGTTAGTATTGAAAAACCACTTTTCGCACTTGTGTTGGTGCAGGAAACCACGTTTGCACTTGTATTAGTGTGGAAAAACCACTTTTCGCACTTGTGTTATTGTTGAAAAACCACTTTTCGCACTTGTGTTAGTGTTGAAAAACCACTTTTTGCACTTGTGTTGGTGCAGGAAACCACTTTTGCACTTGTATTAGTGTGGAAAAAACACTTTTTGCACTTGTGATAGTGTTGAAAAACCACTTTTCGCACTTGTGTTAGTGTTGAAAAACCACTTTTCGCACTTGTGTTGGTGCAGGAAACCACTTTTGCACTTGTATTCGTGTGGAAAAACCACTTTTCGCACTTGTGTTAGTGTTGAAAAACCACTTTTTGCACTTGTGTTAGTGTTGAAAAACCACTTTTCGCACTTGTGTTAGTGTTGAAAAACCACTTTTCGCACTTGTGTTGGTGCAGGAAACCACTTTTGCACTTGTATTAGTGTGGAAAAAACACTTTTGCACTTGTGTTAGTGTTGAAAAACCACTTTTCACACTTGTGTTGGTGCAGGAAGCCACTTTTGCACTTGTAATAGTGTTGAAAAAGCACTTTTCGCACTTGTGTTAGTGTTGAAAAACCACTTTTCGCACTTGTGTTGGTGCAGGAAGCCACTTTTGCACTTGTAATAGTGTGGAAAAAACACTTTTTGCACTTGTGATAGTGTTGAAAAACCACTTTTCGCACTTGTGTTAGTGTTGAAAATCCACTTTTCCCACTTATGTTGGTGCAGGAAACCACTTTTGCACCTGTATTAGTGTTGAAAAACCACTTTTCGCACTTGTGTTAGTGTTGAAAAACCACTTTCGCACTTGTGTTGGTGCAGGAAACCACTTTTGCACTTGTATTAGTGTGGAAAACCACTTTTCGCACTTGTGTTAGTGTTGAAAAACCACTTTTCGCACTTGTGTTAGTGTTGAAAAACCACTTTTCGCACTTGTGTTGGTGCAGGAAACCACTTTTGCACTTGTATTAGTGTGGAAAAAACACATTTTGCACTTGTGATAGTGTTGAAAAACCACTTTTCGCACTTGTGTTAGTGTTGAAAAACCACTTTTCGCACTTGTGTTAGTGTTGAAAATCCACTTTTCCCACTTGTATTGGTGCAGGAAACCACTTTTGCACTTGTATTAGTGTGGAAAAACCACTTTTCGCACTTGTGTTGGTGTTGAAAAGCCACTTTTCGCACTTGTGTTGGTGCAGGAAACCACTTTTGCACTTGTATTAGTGTGGAAAAAACACTTTTTGCACTTGTGATAGTGTTGAAAAACCACTTTTCGCGCTTGTGTTCGTGTTGAAAAACCACTTTTCGCACTTGTGTTAGTGTTGAAAAACCACTTTTCGCACTTGTGTTGGTGCAGGAAACCACTTTTGCACTTGTATTAGTGTGGAAAAAACACTTTTTGCACTTGTGATATTGTTGAAAAACCACTTTTCGCACTTGTGTTAGTGTTGAAAAACCACTTTTCGCACTTGTGTTGGTGCAGGAAACCACTTTTGCATTTGTATTATTGTGGAAAACCCACTTTTCACACTTGTGATAGTGTTGAAAAACCACTTTTCGCACTTGTGTTAGTGTTGAAAAACCACTTTTCGCACTTGTGTTAGTGTTGAAAAACCACTTTTCGCACTTGTGTTGGTGCAGGAAACCACTTTTGCACTTGTATTAGTGTGGAAAAAACACTTTTTGCACTTGTGATAGTGTTGAAAAACCACTTTTCGCGCTTGTGTTCGTGTTGAAAAACCACTTTTCGCACTTGTGTTAGTGTTGAAAAACCACTTTTCGCACTTGTGTTGGTGCAGGAAACCACTTTTGCACTTGTATTAGTGTGGAAAAAACACTTTTTGCACTTGTGATATTGTTGAAAAACCACTTTTCGCACTTGTGTTAGTGTTGAAAAACCACTTTTCGCACTTGTGTTGGTGCAGGAAACCACTTTTGCATTTGTATTATTGTGGAAAAACCACTTTTCACACTTGTGATAGTGTTGAAAAACCACTTTTCGCACTTGTGTTAGTGTTGAAAAACCACTTTTCGCACTTGTGTTAGTGTTGAAAAACCACTTTTCGCACTTGTGTTGGTGCAGGAAACCACTTTTGCACTTGTATTCGTGTGGAAAAAACACTTTTTGCACTTATGATAGTGTTGAAAAACCACTTTTTGCACTTGTGTTAGTGTTGAAAATCCACTTTTCCCACTTGTGTTGGTGCAGGAAACCACTTTTGCACTTGTATTAGTGTGGAAAAAACACTTTTTGCACTTGTGATAGTGTTGAAAAACCACTTTTCGCACTTGTGTTAGTGTTGAAAAACCACTTTTCGCAATTGTGTTAGTGTTGAAAATCCAGTTTTCCCCCTTGTGTTGGTGCAGGAAACCACTTTTGCACTTGTATTAGTGTGGAAAAACCACTTTTCGCACTTGTGTTAGTGTTGAAAAACCACTTTTCGCACTTGTGTTGGTGCAGGAAACCACTTTTGCACTTGTATTAGTGTGGAAAAAACACTTTTTGCACTTGTGATAGTGTTGAAAAACCACTTTTCGCACTTGTGTTAGTGTTGAAAAACCACTTTTCGCACTTGTGTTAGTGTTGAAAAACCACTTTTCGCACTTGTGTTAGTGTTGAAAATCCACTTTTCCCACTTGTATTGGTGCAGGAAACCACTTTTGCACTTGTATTAGTGTGGAAAAACCACATTTGCACTTGTGATAGTGTTGAAAAAGCACTTTTCGCACTTGTGTTAGTGTTGAAAAACCACTTTTCGCACTTGTGTTGGTGCAGGAAGCCACTTTTGCACTTGTAATAGTGTGGAAAAAACACTTTTTGCACTTGTGATAGTGTTGAAAAACCACTTTTCGCACTTGTGTTAGTGTTGAAAATCCACTTTTCGCACTTGTGTTGGTGCAGGAAACCACTTTTGCACTTGTATTAGTGTGGAAAAAACACTTTTGCACTTGTGATAGTGTTGAAAAAGCACTTTTCGCACTTGTGTTAGTGTTGAAAAACCACTTTTCGCACTTGTGTTGGTGCAGGAAGCCACTTTTGCACTTGTAATAGTGTGAAAAAAACACTTTTTGCACTTGTGACAGTGTTGAAAAACCACTTTTCGCACTTGTGTTAGTGTTGAAAATCCACTTTTCCCACATGTGTTGGTGCAGGAAACCACTTTTGCACTTGTATTAGTGTGGAAAAAACACTTTTGCACTTGTGATAGTGTTGAAAAAGCACTTTTCGCACTTGTGTTAGTGTTGAAAAACCACTTTTCGCACTTGTGTTGGTGCAGGAAGCCACTTTTGCACTTGTAACAGTGTGAAAAAAACACTTTTTGCACTTGTGACAGTGTTGAAAAACCACTTTTTGCACTTGTGTTAGTGTTGAAAATCCACTTTTCCCACTTGTGTTGGTGCAGGAAACCACTTTTGCACTTGTATTAGTGTGGAAAAAACACTTTTTGCACTTGTGATAGTGTTGAAAAACCACTTTTCGCACTTGAGTTAGTGTTGAAAAACCACTTTTCTCACTTGTGTTGGTGCAGGAAACCACTTTTGCACTTGTATTAGTGTGGAAAAACCACTTTTCCCACTTGTGATAGTGTTGAAAAACCACTTTTCGCATTTGTGTTAGTGTTGAAAAACCACTTTTCACACTTGTGTTTGTGAAGGAAACCACTTTTCGCACTTGTGTTAGTGTTGAAAAACCACTTTTCGCACTTGTGTTGGTGCAGGAAACCACTTTTGCACTTGTATTAGTGTGGAAAAAACACTTTTTGCACTTGTGATAGTGTTGAAAAACCACTTTTCGCACTTGTGATAGTGTTGAAAAACCACTTTTCGCACTTGTGTTAGTATTGAAAAACCACTTTTCGCACTTGTGTTGGTGCAGGAAACCACGTTTGCACTTGTATTAGTGTGGAAAAACCACTTTTCGCACTTGTGTTATTGTTGAAAAACCACTTTTCGCACTTGTGTTAGTGTTGAAAAACCACTTTTTGCACTTGTGTTGGTGCAGGAAACCACTTTTGCACTTGTATTAGTGTGGAAAAAACACTTTTTGCACTTGTGATAGTGTTGAAAAACCACTTTTCGCACTTGTGTTAGTGTTGAAAAACCACTTTTCGCACTTGTGTTGGTGCAGGAAACCACTTTTGCACTTGTATTCGTGTGGAAAAACCACTTTTCGCACTTGTGTTAGTGTTGAAAAACCACTTTTTGCACTTGTGTTAGTGTTGAAAAACCACTTTTCGCACTTGTGTTAGTGTTGAAAAACCACTTTTCGCACTTGTGTTGGTGCAGGAAACCACTTTTGCACTTGTATTAGTGTGGAAAAAACACTTTTGCACTTGTGTTAGTGTTGAAAAACCACTTTTCACACTTGTGTTGGTGCAGGAAGCCACTTTTGCACTTGTAATAGTGTTGAAAAAGCACTTTTCGCACTTGTGTTAGTGTTGAAAAACCACTTTTCGCACTTGTGTTGGTGCAGGAAGCCACTTTTGCACTTGTAATAGTGTGGAAAAAACACTTTTTGCACTTGTGATAGTGTTGAAAAACCACTTTTCGCACTTGTGTTAGTGTTGAAAATCCACTTTTCCCACTTATGTTGGTGCAGGAAACCACTTTTGCACCTGTATTAGTGTTGAAAAACCACTTTTCGCACTTGTGTTAGTGTTGAAAAACCACTTTCGCACTTGTGTTGGTGCAGGAAACCACTTTTGCACTTGTATTAGTGTGGAAAACCACTTTTCGCACTTGTGTTAGTGTTGAAAAACCACTTTTCGCACTTGTGTTAGTGTTGAAAAACCACTTTTCGCACTTGTGTTGGTGCAGGAAACCACTTTTGCACTTGTATTAGTGTGGAAAAAACACATTTTGCACTTGTGATAGTGTTGAAAAACCACTTTTCGCACTTGTGTTAGTGTTGAAAAACCACTTTTCGCACTTGTGTTAGTGTTGAAAATCCACTTTTCCCACTTGTATTGGTGCAGGAAACCACTTTTGCACTTGTATTAGTGTGGAAAAACCACTTTTCGCACTTGTGTTGGTGTTGAAAAGCCACTTTTCGCACTTGTGTTGGTGCAGGAAACCACTTTTGCACTTGTATTAGTGTGGAAAAAACACTTTTTGCACTTGTGATAGTGTTGAAAAACCACTTTTCGCGCTTGTGTTCGTGTTGAAAAACCACTTTTCGCACTTGTGTTAGTGTTGAAAAACCACTTTTCGCACTTGTGTTGGTGCAGGAAACCACTTTTGCACTTGTATTAGTGTGGAAAAAACACTTTTTGCACTTGTGATATTGTTGAAAAACCACTTTTCGCACTTGTGTTAGTGTTGAAAAACCACTTTTCGCACTTGTGTTGGTGCAGGAAACCACTTTTGCATTTGTATTATTGTGGAAAACCCACTTTTCACACTTGTGATAGTGTTGAAAAACCACTTTTCGCACTTGTGTTAGTGTTGAAAAACCACTTTTCGCACTTGTGTTAGTGTTGAAAAACCACTTTTCGCACTTGTGTTGGTGCAGGAAACCACTTTTGCACTTGTATTAGTGTGGAAAAAACACTTTTTGCACTTGTGATAGTGTTGAAAAACCACTTTTCGCGCTTGTGTTCGTGTTGAAAAACCACTTTTCGCACTTGTGTTAGTGTTGAAAAACCACTTTTCGCACTTGTGTTGGTGCAGGAAACCACTTTTGCACTTGTATTAGTGTGGAAAAAACACTTTTTGCACTTGTGATATTGTTGAAAAACCACTTTTCGCACTTGTGTTAGTGTTGAAAAACCACTTTTCGCACTTGTGTTGGTGCAGGAAACCACTTTTGCATTTGTATTATTGTGGAAAAACCACTTTTCACACTTGTGATAGTGTTGAAAAACCACTTTTCGCACTTGTGTTAGTGTTGAAAAACCACTTTTCGCACTTGTGTTAGTGTTGAAAAACCACTTTTCGCACTTGTGTTGGTGCAGGAAACCACTTTTGCACTTGTATTCGTGTGGAAAAAACACTTTTTGCACTTGTGATAGTGTTGAAAAACCACTTTTTGCACTTGTGTTAGTGTTGAAAATCCACTTTTCCCACTTGTGTTGGTGCAGGAAACCACTTTTGCACTTGTATTAGTGTGGAAAAAACACTTTTTGCACTTGTGATAGTGTTGAAAAACCACTTTTCGCACTTGTGTTAGTGTTGAAAAACCACTTTTCGCAATTGTGTTAGTGTTGAAAATCCAGTTTTCCCCCTTGTGTTGGTGCAGGAAACCACTTTTGCACTTGTATTAGTGTGGAAAAACCACTTTTCGCACTTGTGTTAGTGTTGAAAAACCACTTTTCGCACTTGTGTTGGTGCAGGAAACCACTTTTGCACTTGTATTAGTGTGGAAAAAACACTTTTTGCACTTGTGATAGTGTTGAAAAACCACTTTTCGCACTTGTGTTAGTGTTGAAAAACCACTTTTCGCACTTGTGTTAGTGTTGAAAAACCACTTTTCGCACTTGTGTTAGTGTTGAAAAACCACTTTTCGCACTTGTGTTAGTGTTGAAAATCCACTTTTCCCACTTGTATTGGTGCAGGAAACCACTTTTGCACTTGTATTAGTGTGGAAAAACCACATTTGCACTTGTGATAGTGTTGAAAAAGCACTTTTCGCACTTGTGTTAGTGTTGAAAAACCACTTTTCGCACTTGTGTTGGTGCAGGAAGCCACTTTTGCACTTGTAATAGTGTGGAAAAAACACTTTTTGCACTTGTGATAGTGTTGAAAAACCACTTTTCGCACTTGTGTTAGTGTTGAAAATCCACTTTTCGCACTTGTGTTGGTGCAGGAAACCACTTTTGCACTTGTATTAGTGTGGAAAAAACACTTTTGCACTTGTGATAGTGTTGAAAAAGCACTTTTCGCACTTGTGTTAGTGTTGAAAAACCACTTTTCGCACTTGTGTTGGTGCAGGAAGCCACTTTTGCACTTGTAATAGTGTGAAAAAAACACTTTTTGCACTTGTGACAGTGTTGAAAAACCACTTTTCGCACTTGTGTTAGTGTTGAAAATCCACTTTTCCCACTTATGTTGGTGCAGGAAACCACTTTTGCACCTGTATTAGTGTTGAAAAACCACTTTTCGCAC
Organism: Myxine glutinosa; assembly: GCF_964187855.1. Classification (NCBI taxonomy): domain Eukaryota; kingdom Metazoa; phylum Chordata; class Myxini; order Myxiniformes; family Myxinidae; genus Myxine; species Myxine glutinosa. The sequence continues at coordinate 97,035,302 of NC_136263.1, read as the reverse complement.
TTGTGTTAGTGTTGAAAAACCACTTTCGCACTTGTGTTGGTGCAGGAAACCACTTTTGCACTTGTATTAGTGTGGAAAAACCACTTTTCGCACTTGTGTTAGTGTTGAAAAACCACTTTTCGCACTTGTGTTAGTGTTGAAAAACCACTTTTCGCACTTGTGTTGGTGCAGGAAACCACTTTTGCACTTGTATTATTGTGGAAAACCCACTTTTCGCACTTGTGTTAGTGTTGAAAAACCACTTTTCGAACTTGTGTTGGTGCAGGAAACCACTTTTGCACTTGTATTAGTGTGGAAAAAACACATTTTGCACTTGTGATAGTGTTGAAAAACCACTTTTCGCACTTGTGTTAGTGTTGAAAATCCACTTTTCCCACTTGTGTTGGTGCAGGAAACCACTTTTGCACTTGTATTAGTGTGGAAAAAACACTTTTTGCACTTGTGATAGTGTTGAAACCACTTTTCGCACTTGTGTTAGTGTTGAAAAACCACTTTTCGCACTTGTGTTAGTGTTGAACAACCACTTTTCGCACTTGTGTTAGTGTTGAAAAACCACTTTTCGCACTTGTGTTAGTGTTGAAAAACCACTTTTCGCACTTGTGTTAGTGTTGAAAATCCACTTTCCCCACTTGTATTGGTGCAGGAAACCACTTTTGCACTTGTATTAGTGTGGAAAAACCACTTTTCGCACTTGTGTTGGTGTTGAAAAACCACTTTTCGCACTTGTGTTGGTGCAGGAAACCACTTTTGCACTTGTATTAGTGTGGAAAAAACACTTTTTGCACTTGTGATAGTGTTGAAAAACCACTTTTCGCACTTGTGTTCGTGTTGAAAAACCACTTTTCGCACTTGTGTTAGTGTTGAAAAACCACTTTTCGCACTTGTGTTGGTGTAGGAAACCACTTTTGCACTTGTATTAGTGTGGAAAAAACACTTTTTGCACTTGTGATAGTGTTGAAAAACCACTTTTCGCACTTGTGTTAGTGTTGAAAAACCACTTTTCGCACTTGTGTTGGTGCAGGAAACCACTTTTGCATTTGTATTATTGTGGAAAAACCACTTTTCGCACTTGTGATAGTGTTGAAAAACCACTTTTCGCACTTGTGTTAGTGTTGAAAAACCACTTTTCACACTTGTGTTAGTGAAGGAAACCACTTTTCTCACGTGTTAGTGTTGAAAAACCACTTTTCGCACTCGTGTTGGTGCAGGAAACCACTTTTGCACTTGTATTAGTGTGGAAAAAACACTTTTTGCACTTGTGATAGTGTTGAAAAACCACTTTTCGCACTTATGTTAGTGTTGAAAAACCACATTTCGCACTTGTGTTAGTGTTGAAAATCCACTTTTCCCACTTGTGTTGGTACAGGAAACCACTTTTGCACTTGTATTAGTGTGGAAAAAACACTTTTTGCACTTGTGATAGTGTTGAAAAACCACTTTTCGCACTTGTGATAGTGTTGAAAAACCACTTTTCGCACTTGTGTTAGTATTGAAAAACCACTTTTCGCACTTGTGTTGGTGCAGGAAACCACGTTTGCACTTGTATTAGTGTGGAAAACCACTTTTCGCACTTGTGTTATTGTTGAAAAACCACTTTTCGCACTTGTGTTAGTGTTGAAAAACCACTTTTTGCACTTGTGTTGGTGCAGGAAACCACTTTTGCACTTGTATTAGTGTGGAAAAAACACTTTTTGCACTTGTGATAGTGTTGAAAAACCACTTTTCGCACTTGTGTTAGTGTTGAAAAACCACTTTTCGCACTTGTGTTGGTGCAGGAAACCACTTTTGCACTTGTATTCGTGTGGAAAAACCACTTTTCGCACTTGTGTTAGTGTTGAAAAACCACTTTTTGCACTTGTGTTAGTGTTGAAAAACCACTTTTCGCACTTGTGTTAGTGTTGAAAAACCACTTTTCGCACTTGTGTTGGTGCAGGAAACCACTTTTGCACTTGTATTAGTGTGGAAAAAACACTTTTGCACTTGTGTTAGTGTTGAAAAACCACTTTTCACACTTGTGTTGGTGCAGGAAGCCACTTTTGCACTTGTAATAGTGTTGAAAAAGCACTTTTCGCACTTGTGTTAGTGTTGAAAAACCACTTTTCGCACTTGTGTTGGTGCAGGAAGCCACTTTTGCACTTGTAATAGTGTGGAAAAAACACTTTTTGCACTTGTGATAGTGTTGAAAAACCACTTTTCGCACTTGTGTTAGTGTTGAAAATCCACTTTTCCCACTTATGTTGGTGCAGGAAACCACTTTTGCACCTGTATTAGTGTTGAAAAACCACTTTTCGCACTTGTGTTAGTGTTGAAAAACCACTTTCGCACTTGTGTTGGTGCAGGAAACCACTTTTGCACTTGTATTAGTGTGGAAAACCACTTTTCGCACTTGTGTTAGTGTTGAAAAACCACTTTTCGCACTTGTGTTAGTGTTGAAAAACCACTTTTCGCACTTGTGTTGGTGCAGGAAACCACTTTTGCACTTGTATTAGTGTGGAAAAAACACATTTTGCACTTGTGATAGTGTTGAAAAACCACTTTTCGCACTTGTGTTAGTGTTGAAAAACCACTTTTCGCACTTGTGTTAGTGATGAAAATCCACTTTTCCCACTTGTATTGGTGCAGGAAACCACTTTTGCACTTGTATTAGTGTGGAAAAACCACTTTTCGCACTTGTGTTGGTGTTGAAAAGCCACTTTTCGCACTTGTGTTGGTGCAGGAAACCACTTTTGCACTTGTATTAGTGTGGAAAAAACACTTTTTGCACTTGTGATAGTGTTGAAAAACCACTTTTCGCGCTTGTGTTCGTGTTGAAAAACCACTTTTCGCACTTGTGTTAGTGTTGAAAAACCACTTTTCGCACTTGTGTTGGTGCAGGAAACCACTTTTGCACTTGTATTAGTGTGGAAAAAACACTTTTTGCACTTGTGATATTGTTGAAAAACCACTTTTCGCACTTGTGTTAGTGTTGAAAAACCACTTTTCGCACTTGTGTTGGTGCAGGAAACCACTTTTGCATTTGTATTATTGTGGAAAAACCACTTTTCACACTTGTGATAGTGTTGAAAAACCACTTTTCGCACTTGTGTTAGTGTTGAAAAACCACTTTTCGCACTTGTGTTAGTGTTGAAAAACCACTTTTCGCACTTGTGTTGGTGCAGGAAACCACTTTTGCACTTGTATTCGTGTGGAAAAAACACTTTTTGCACTTGTGATAGTGTTGAAAAACCACTTTTTGCACTTGTGTTAGTGTTGAAAATCCACTTTTCCCACTTGTGTTGGTGCAGGAAACCACTTTTGCACTTGTATTAGTGTGGAAAAAACACTTTTTGCACTTGTGATAGTGTTGAAAAACCACTTTTCGCACTTGTGTTAGTGTTGAAAAACCACTTTTCGCAATTGTGTTAGTGTTGAAAATCCAGTTTTCCCCCTTGTGTTGGTGCAGGAAACCACTTTTGCACTTGTATTAGTGTGGAAAAACCACTTTTCGCACTTGTGTTAGTGTTGAAAAACCACTTTTCGCACTTGTGTTGGTGCAGGAAACCACTTTTGCACTTGTATTAGTGTGGAAAAAACACTTTTTGCACTTGTGATAGTGTTGAAAAACCACTTTTCGCACTTGTGTTAGTGTTGAAAAACCACTTTTCGCACTTGTGTTAGTGTTGAAAAACCACTTTTCGCACTTGTGTTAGTGTTGAAAATCCACTTTTCCCACTTGTATTGGTGCAGGAAACCACTTTTGCACTTGTATTAGTGTGGAAAAACCACATTTGCACTTGTGATAGTGTTGAAAAAGCACTTTTCGCACTTGTGTTAGTGTTGAAAAACCACTTTTCGCACTTGTGTTGGTGCAGGAAGCCACTTTTGCACTTGTAATAGTGTGGAAAAAACACTTTTTGCACTTGTGATAGTGTTGAAAAACCACTTTTCGCACTTGTGTTAGTGTTGAAAATCCACTTTTCGCACTTGTGTTGGTGCAGGAAACCACTTTTGCACTTGTATTAGTGTGGAAAAAACACTTTTGCACTTGTGATAGTGTTGAAAAAGCACTTTTCGCACTTGTGTTAGTGTTGAAAAACCACTTTTCGCACTTGTGTTGGTGCAGGAAGCCACTTTTGCACTTGTAATAGTGTGAAAAAAACACTTTTTGCACTTGTGACAGTGTTGAAAAACCACTTTTCGCACTTGTGTTAGTGTTGAAAATCCACTTTTCCCACTTATGTTGGTGCAGGAAACCACTTTTGCACCTGTATTAGTGTTGAAAAACCACTTTTCGCACTTGTGTTAGTGTTGAAAAACCACTTTCGCACTTGTGTTGGTGCAGGAAACCACTTTTGCACTTGTATTAGTGTGGAAAAACCACTTTTCGCACTTGTGTTAGTGTTGAAAAACCACTTTTCGCACTTGTGTTAGTGTTGAAAAACCACTTTTCGCACTTGTGTTGGTGCAGGAAACCACTTTTGCACTTGTATTATTGTGGAAAAACCACTTTTCGCACTTGTGTTAGTGTTGAAAAACCACTTTTCGAACTTGTGTTGGTGCAGGAAACCACTTTTGCACTTGTATTAGTGTGGAAAAAACACATTTTGCACTTGTGATAGTGTTGAAAAACCACTTTTCGCACTTGTGTTAGTGTTGAAAAACCACTTTTCGCACTTGTGTTGGTGCAGGAAACCACTTTTGCACTTGTATTAGTGTGGAAAAAACACTTTTTGCACTTGTGATAGTGTTGAAAAACCACTTTTCGTACTTGTGTTAGTGTTGAAAATCCACTTTTCCCACTTGTGTTGGTGCAGGAAACCACTTTTGCACTTGTATTAGTGTGGAAAAAACACTTTTTGCACTTGTGATAGTGTTGAAAACCACTTTTCGCACTTGTGTTAGTGTTGAAAAACCACTTTTCGCACTTGTGTTAGTGTTGAACAACCACTTTTCGCACTTGTGTTAGTGTTGAAAAACCACTTTTCGCACTTGTGTTAGTGTTGAAAAACCACTTTTCGCACTTGTGTTAGTGTTGAAAATCCACTTTTCCCACTTGTATTGGTGCAGGAAACCACTTTTGCACTTGTATTAGTGTGGAAAAACCACTTTTCGCACTTGTGTTGGTGTTGAAAAACCACTTTTCGCACTTGTGTTGGTGCAGGAAACCACTTTTGCACTTGTATTAGTGTGGAAAAAACACTTTTTGCACTTGTGATAGTGTTGAAAAACCACTTTTCGCACTTGTGTTCGTGTTGAAAAACCACTTTTCGCACTTGTGTTAGTGTTGAAAAACCACTTTTCGCACTTGTGTTGGTGTAGGAAACCACTTTTGCACTTGTATTAGTGTGGAAAAAACACTTTTTGCACTTGTGATAGTGTTGAAAAACCACTTTTCGCACTTGTGTTAGTGTTGAAAAACCACTTTTCGCACTTGTGTTGGTGCAGGAAACCACTTTTGCATTTGTATTATTGTGGAAAAACCACTTTTCGCACTTGTGATAGTGTTGAAAAACCACTTTTCGCACTTGTGTTAGTGTTGAAAAACCACTTTTCACACTTGTGTTAGTGAAGGAAACCACTTTTCTCACGTGTTAGTGTTGAAAAACCACTTTTCGCACTCGTGTTGGTGCAGGAAACCACTTTTGCACTTGTATTAGTGTGGAAAAAACACTTTTTGCACTTGTGATAGTGTTGAAAAACCACTTTTCGCACTTGTGTTAGTGTTGAAAAACCACTTTTCGCACTTGTGTTAGTGTTGAAAAAACACTTTTCGCACCTGTGTTAGTGTTGAAAACCACTTTTCGCACTTGTGTAAGTGTTGAAAAAACACTTTTCGCACTTGTGTTGGTGCAGGAAACCACTTTTGCACTTGTATTAGTGTGGAAAAAACACTTTTTGCACTGTTGATAGTGTTGAAAAACCACTTTTCGCATTTGTGTTAATGTTGAAAAACCACTTTTCGCACTTGTGTTAGTGTTGAAAAACCACTTTCGCACTTGTGTTGGTGCAGGAAACCACTTTTGCACTTGTATTAGTGTGGAAAAACCACTTTTCGCACTTGTGTTAGTGTTGAAAAACCACTTTTCGCACTTGTGTTAGTGTTGAAAAACCACTTTTCGCACTTGTGTTGGTGCAGGAAACCACTTTTGCACTTGTATTATTGTGGAAAAACCACTTTTCGCACTTGTGTTAGTGTTGAAAAACCACTTTTCGAACTTGTGTTGGTGCAGGAAACCACTTTTGCACTTGTATTAGTGTGGAAAAAACACATTTTGCACTTGTGATAGTGTTGAAAAACCACTTTTCGCACTTGTGTTAGTGTTGAAAAACCACTTTTCGCACTTGTGTTGGTGCAGGAAACCACTTTTGCACTTGTATTAGTGTGGAAAAAACACTTTTTGCACTTGTGATAGTGTTGAAAAACCACTTTTCGTACTTGTGTTATTGTTGAAAATCCACTTTTCCCACTTGTGTTGGTGCAGGAAACCACTTTTGCACTTGTATTAGTGTGGAAAAAACACTTTTTGCACTTGTGATAGTGTTGAAAAACCACTTTTCGCACTTGTGTTAGTGTTGAAAAACCACTTTTCGCACTTGTGTTAGTGTTGAAAAACCACTTTTCGCACTTGTGTTAGTGTTGAAAAACCACTTTTCGCACTTGTGTTAGTGTTGAAAAACCTCTTTTCGCACTTGTGTTAGTGTTGAAAATCCACTTTTCCCACTTGTATTGGTGCAGGAAACCACTTTTGCACTTGTATTAGTGTGGAAAAACCACTTTTCGCACTTGTGTTGGTGTTGAAAAACCACTTTTCGCACTTGTGTTGGTGCAGGAAACCACTTTTGCACTTGTATTAGTGTGGAAAAAACACTTTTTGCACTTGTGATAGTGTTGAAAAACCACTTTTCGCACTTGTGTTCGTGTTGAAAAACCACTTTTCGCACTTGTGTTAGTGTTGAAAAACCACTTTTCGCACTTGTGTTGGTGCAGGAAACCACTTTTGCATTTGTATTATTGTGGAAAAACCACTTTTCGCACTTGTGATAGTGTTGAAAAACCACTTTTCGCACTTGTGTTAGTGTTGAAAAACCACTTTTCACACTTGTGTTAGTGAAGGAAACCACTTTTCTCACGTGTTAGTGTTGAAAAACCACTTTTCGCACTTGTGTTGGTGCAGGAAACCACTTTTGCACTTGTATTAGTGTGGAAAAAACACTTTTTGCACTTGTGATAGTGTTGAAAAACCACTTTTCGCACATGTGTTAGTGTTGAAAAACCACTTTTCGCACTTGTGTTAGTGTTGAAAAAACACTTTTTGCACCTGTGTTAGTGTTGAAAACCACTTTTCGCACTTGTGTAAGTGTTGAAAAACCACTTTTCGCACTTGTGTTGGTGCAGGAAACCACTTTTGCACTTGTATTAGTGTGGAAAAAACACTTTTTGCACTGTTGATAGTGTTGAAAAACCACTTTTCGCATTTGTGTTAATGTTGAAAAACCACTTTTCGCACTTGTGTTAGTGTTGAAAAACCACTTTTCGCACTTGTGTTGGTGCAGGAAACCACTTTTGCACTTGTATTCGTGTGGAAAAAACACTTTTTGCACTTGTGATAGTGTTGAAAAACCACTTTTTGCACTTGTGTTAGTGTTGAAAATCCACTTTTCCCACTTGTGTTGGTGCAGGAAACTACTTTTGCACTTGTATTAGTGTGGAAAAAACACTTTTTGCACTTGTGATAGTGTTGAAAAACCACTTTTCGCACTTGTGTTAGTGTTGAAAAACCACTTTTCTCACTTGTGTTGGTGCAGGAAACCACTTTTGCACTTGTATTAGTGTGGAAAAACCACTTTTCCCACTTGTGATAGTGTTGAAAAACCACTTTTCGCATTTGTGTTAGTGTTGAAAAACCACTTTTCGCACTTGTGTTGGTGCAGGAAACCACTTTTGCACTTGTATTAGTGTGGAAAAAACACTTTTTGCACTTGTGATAGTGTTGAAAAACCACTTTTCGCACTTGTGATAGTGTTGAAAAACCACTTTTCGCACTTGTGTTAGTGTTGAAAAACCACTTTTCGCACTTGTGTTGGTGCAGGAAACCACTTTTGCACTTGTATTAGTGTGGAAAAAACACTTTTTGCACTTGTGATAGTGTTGAAAAACCACTTTTCGCACTTGTGTTAGTGTTGAAAAACCACTTTTCGCACTTGTGTTGGTGCAGGAAACCACTTTTGCACTTGTATTCGTGTGGAAAAACCACTTTTCGCACTTGTGTTAGTGTTGAAAAACCACTTTTTGCACTTGTGTTAGTGTTGAAAAACCACTTTTCGCACTTGTGTTAGTGTTGAAAAACCACTTTTCGCACTTGTGTTGGTGCAGGAAACCACTTTTGCACTTGTATTAGTGTGGAAAAAACACTTTTGCACTTGTGATAGTGTTGAAAAAGCACTTTTCGCACTTGTGTTAGTGTTGAAAAACCACTTTTCGCACTTGTGTTGGTGCAGGAAGCCACTTTTGCACTTGTAATAGTGTGGAAAAAACACTTTTTGCACTTGTGATAGTGTTGAAAAACCACTTTTCGCACTTGTGTTAGTGTTGAAAAACCACTTTTCGCACTTGTGTTGGTGCAGGAAACCACTTTTGCACTTGTATTAGTGTGGAAAACCACTTTTCGCACTTGTGTTAGTGTTGAAAAACCACTTTTCGCACTTGTGTTAGTGTTGAAAAACCACTTTTCGCACTTGTGTTGGTGCAGGAAACCACTTTTGCACTTGTATTATTGTGGAAAAACCACTTTTCGCACTTGTGTTAGTGTTGAAAAACCACTTTTCGAACTTGTGTTGGTGCAGGAAACCACTTTTGCACTTGTATTAGTGTGGAAAAAACACATTTTGCACTTGTGATAATGTTGAAAAACCACTTTTCGCACTTGTGTTAGTGTTGAAAAACCACTTTTCGCACTTGTGTTGGTGCAGGAAACCACTGTTGCACTTGTATTAGTGTGGAAAAAACACTTTTTGCACTTGTGATAGTGTTGAAAAACCACTTTTCGTACTTGTGTTAGTGTTGAAAATCCACTTTTCCCACTTGTGTTGGTGCAGGAAACCACTTTTGCACTTGTATTAGTGTGGAAAAAACACTTTTTGCACTTGTGATAGTGTTGAAAAACCACTTTTCGCACTTGTGTTAGTGTTGAAAAACCACTTTTCGCAATTGTGTTAGTGTTGAAAATCCACTTTTCCCCCTTGTGTTTGTGCAGGAAACCACTTTTGCACTTGTATTAGTGTGGAAAAACCACTTTTCGCACTTGTGTTAGTGTTGAAAAATCACTTTTCACACTTGTGTTAGTGTTGAAAAACCACTTTTCGCACTTGTGTTAGTGTTGAAAAACCACTTTTCGCACTTGTGTTAGTGTTGAAAATCCACTTTTCCCACTTGTATTGGTGCAGGAAACCACTTTTGCACTTGTATTAGTGTGGAAAAACCACTTTTCGCACTTGTGTTGGTGTTGAAAAGCCACTTTTCGCACTTGTGTTGGTGCAGGAAACCACTTTTGCACTTGTATTAGTGTGGAAAAAACACTTTTTGCACTTGTGATAGTGTTGAAAAAACACTTTTCGCACTTGTGTTAGTGTTGAAAAACCACTTTTCGCACTTGTGTTGGTGCAGGAAACCACTTTTGCACTTGTATTATTGTGGAAAAACCACTTTTCGCACTTGTGTTAGTGTTGAAAAACCACTTTTCGCACTTGTGTTGGTGCAGGAAACCACTTTTGCACTTGTATTAGTGTGGAAAAAACACTTTTCGCACTTGTGTTAGTGTTGAAAAAACACTTTTCGCACTTGTGTTGGTGCAGGAAACCACTTTTGCACTTGTATTCGTGTGGAAAAAACACTTTTTGCACTTGTGATAGTGTTGAAAAACCACTTTTTGCACTTGTGTTAGTGTTGAAAATCCACTTTTCCCACTTGTGTTGGTGCAGGAAACCACTTTTGCTCTTGTATTAGTGTGGAAAAAACACTTTTTGCACTTGTGATAGTGTTGAAAAACCACTTTTCGCACTTGTGTTAGTGTTGAAAAACCACTTTTCTCACTTGTGTTGGTGCAGGAAACCACTTTTGCACTTGTATTAGTGTGGAAAAACCACTTTTCGCACTTGTGATAGTGTTGAAAAACCACTTTTCGCATTTGTGTTAGTGTTGAAAAACCACTTTTCACACTTGTGTTAGTGAAGGAAACCAGTTTTCGCACTTGTGTTAGTGTTGAAAAACCACTTTTCGCACTTGTGTTGGTGCAGGAAACCAATTTTGCACTTGTATTAGTGTGGAAAAAACACTTTTTGCACATGTGATAGTGTTGAAAAACCACTTTTCGCACTTGTGATAGTGTTGAAAAACCACTTTTCGCACTTGTGTTAGTGAAGGAAACCACTTTTCACACTTGTGTTGGTGCAGGAAACCACTTTTGCACTTGTATTAGTGTGGAAAAAACACTTTTTGCACTTTTGATAGTGTTGAAAAACCACTTTTCGCACTTGTGTTAGTGTTGAAAAACCACTTTTCGCACTTGTGTTGGTGCAGGAAACCACTTTTGCACTTGTATTAGTGTGGAAAAAACACTTTTTGCACTTGTGATAGTGTTGAAAAACCACATTTCGCACTTGTGTTAGTGTTGAAAAACCACATTTTGCACTTGTGTTAGTGTTGAAAATCCACTTTTCCCACTTGTGTTGGTACAGGAAACCACTTTTGCACTTGTATTAGTGTGGAAAAACCACTTTTCGCACTTGTGTTAGTGTTGAAAAAACACTTTTCGCACTTGTGTTGGTGCAGGAAACCACTTTTGCACTTGTATTAGTGTGGAAAAAACACTTTTTGCACTTGTGATAGTGTTGAAAAACCACTTTTCGCACTTGTGTTAGTGTTGAAAAACCACTTTTCGCACTTGTGTTAGTGTTGAAAAAACACTTTTCGCACTTTTGTTAGTGTTGAAAATCACTTTTCCCACTTGTGCAGGAAACCACTTTTGCACTTGTATTAGTGTGGAAAAAACACTTTTTGCACTTGTGATAGTGTTGAAAAACCACTTTTCGCACTTGTGTTAGTGTTGAAAAACCACTTTTCGCACTTGTGTTAGTGTTGAAAAAACACTTTTCGCACCTGTGTTAGTGTTGAAAACCACTTTTCGCACTTGTGTAAGTGTTGAAAAACCACTTTTCGCACTTGTGTTGGTGCAGGAAACCACTTTTGCACTTGTATTAGTGTGGAAAAAACACTTTTTGCACTTGTGATAGTGTTGAAAAACCACTTTTCGCATTTGTGTTAATGTTGAAAAACCACTTTTCGCACTTGTGTTAGTGTTGAAAAACCACTTTTCGCACTTGTGTTGGTGCAGGAAACCACTTTTGCACTTGTATTCGTGTGGAAAAAACACTTTTTGCACTTGTGATAGTGTTGAAAAACCACTTTTTGCACTTGTGTTAGTGTTGAAAATCCACTTTTCCCACTTGTGTTGGTGCAGGAAACCACTTTTGCACTTGTATTAGTGTGGAAAAAACACTTTTTGCACTTGTGATAGTGTTGAAAAACCACTTTTCGCACTTGAGTTAGTGTTGAAAAACCACTTTTCTCACTTGTGTTGGTGCAGGAAACCACTTTTGCACTTGTATTAGTGTGGAAAAACCACTTTTCCCACTTGTGATAGTGTTGAAAAACCACTTTTCACATTTGTGTTAGTGTTGAAAAACCACTTTTCACACTTGTGTTTGTGAAGGAAACCACTTTTCGCACTTGTGTTAGTGTTGAAAAACCACTTTTCGCACTTGTGTTGGTGCAGGAAACCACTTTTGCACTTGTATTAGTGTGGAAAAAACACTTTTTGCACTTGTGATAGTGTTGAAAAACCACTTTTCGCACTTGTGATAGTGTTGAAAAACCACTTTTCGCACTTGTGTTAGTGTTGAAAAACCACTTTTCGCACTTGTGTTGGTGCAGGAAACCACGTTTGCACTTGTATTAGTGTGGAAAAACCACTTTTCGCACTTGTGTTATTGTTGAAAAACCACTTTTCGCACTTGTGTTAGTGTTGAAAAACCACTTTTTGCACTTGTGTTGGTGCAGGAAACCACTTTTGCACTTGTATTAGTGTGGAAAAAACACTTTTTGCACTTGTGATAGTGTTGAAAAACCACTTTTCGCACTTGTGTTAGTGTTGAAAAACCACTTTTCGCACTTGTGTTGGTGCAGGAAACCACTTTTGCACTTGTATTCGAGTGGAAAAACCACTTTTCGCACTTGTGTTAGTGTTGAAAAACCACTTTTTGCACTCGTGTTAGTGTTGAAAAACCACTTTTCGCACTTGTGTTAGTGTTGAAAAACCACTTTTCGCACTTGTGTTGGTGCAGGAAACCACTTTTGCACTTGTATTAGTGTGGAAAAAACACTTTTGCACTTGTGTTAGTGTTGAAAATCCACTTTTCGCACTTGTGTTGGTGCAGGAAGCCACTTTTGCACTTGTAATAGTGTTGAAAAAGCACTTTTCGCACTTGTGTTAGTGTTGAAAAACCACTTTTCGCACTTGTGTTGGTGCAGGAAGCCACTTTTGCACTTGTAATAGTGTGGAAAAAACACTTTTTGCACTTGTGATAGTGTTGAAAAACCACTTTTCGCACTTGTGTTAGTGTTGAAAATCCACTTTTCCCACTTATGTTGGTGCAGGAAACCACTTTTGCACCTGTATTAGTGTTGAAAAACCACTTTTCGCACTTGTGTTAGTGTTGAAAAACCACTTTCGCACTTGTGTTGGTGCAGGAAACCACTTTTGCACTTGTATTAGTGTGGAAAAACCACTTTTCGCACTTGTGTTAGTGTTGAAAAACCACTTTTCGCACTTGTGTTAGTGTTGAAAAACCACTTTTCGCACTTGTGTTGGTGCAGGAAACCACTTTTGCACTTGTATTATTGTGGAAAAACCACTTTTCGCACTTGTGTTAGTGTTGAAAAACCACTTTTCGAACTTGTGTTGGTGCAGGAAACCACTTTTGCACTTGTATTAGTGTGTAAAAAACACATTTTGCACTTGTGATAGTGTTGAAAAACCACTTTTCGCACTTGTGTTAGTGTTGAAAAACCACTTTTCGCACTTGTGTTAGTGTTGAAAATCCACTTTTCCCACTTGTATTGGTGCAGGAAACCACTTTTGCACTTGTATTAGTGTGGAAAAACCACTTTTCGCACTTGTGTTGGTGTGGAAAAACCACTTTTCGCACTTGTGTTAGTGTTGAAAAATCACTTTTCGCACTTGTGTTAGTGTTGAAAAACCACTTTTCGCACTTGTGTTAGTGTTGAAAAACCACTTTTCGCACTTGTGTTAGTGTTGAAAATCCACTTTTCCCACTTGTATTGGTGCAGGAAACCACTTTTGCACTTGTATTAGTGTGGAAAAACCACTTTTCGCACTTGTGTTGGTGTTGAAAAGCCACTTTTCGCACTTGTGTTGGTGCAGGAAACCACTTTTGCACTTGTATTAGTGTGGAAAAAACACTTTTTGCACTTGTGATAGTGTTGAAAAACCACTTTTCGCGCTTGTGTTCGTGTTGAAAAACCACTTTCCGCACTTGTGTTAGTGTTGAAAAACCACTTTTCGCACTTGTGTTGGTGCAGGAAACCACTTTTGCATTTGTATTATTGTGGAAAACCCACTTTTCACACTTGTGATAGTGTTGAAAAACCACTTTTCGCACTTGTGTTAGTGTTGAAAAACCACTTTTTGCACTTGTGTTAGTGTTGAAAAACCACTTTTCGCACTTGTGTTGGTGCAGGAAACCACTTTTGCACTTGTATTAGTGTGGAAAAAAACACTTTTGCACTTGTGATAGTGTTGAAAAAGCACTTTTCGCACTTGTGTTAGTGTTGAAAAACCACTTTTCGCACTTGTGTTGGTGCAGGAAGCCACTTTTGCACTTGTAATAGTGTGGAAAAAACACTTTTTGCACTTGTGATAGTGTTGAAAAACCACTTTTCGCACTTGTGTTAGTGTTGAAAATCCACTTTTCCCACTTATGTTGGTGCAGGAAACCACTTTTGCACCTGTATTAGTGTTGAAAAACCATTTTTCGCACTTGTGTTAGTGTTGAAAAACCACTTTCGCACTTGTGTTGGTGCAGGAAACCACTTTTGCACTTGTATTAATGTGGAAAAAACACTTTTCGCACTTGTGTTAGTGTTGAAAAACCACTTTTCGCACTTGTGTTAGTGTTGTAAATCCACTTTTCGCACTTGTGTTGGTGCAGGAAACCACTTTTGCACTTGTATTATTGTGGAAAAACCACTTTTCGCACTTGTGTTAGTGTTGAAAAACCACTTTTCGAACTTGTGTTGGTGCAGGAAACCACTTTTGCACTTGTATTAGTGTGGAAAAAACACATTTTGCACTTGTGATGGTGTTGAAAAACCACTTTTCGCACTTGTGTTGGTGTTGAAAAACCACTTTTCGCACTTGTGTTGGTGCAGGAAACCACTTTTGCACTTGTATTAGTGTGGAAAAAACACTTTTTGCACTTGTGATAGTGTTGAAAAACCACTTTTCGTACTTGTGTTAGTGTTGAAAATCCACTTTTCCCACTTGTGTTGGTGCAGGAAACCACTTTTGCACTTGTATTAGTGTGGAAAAAACACTTTTTGCACTTGTGATAGTGTTGAAAAACCACTTTTCGCACTTGTGTTAGTGTTGAAAAACCACTTTTCGCAATTGTGTTAGTGTTGAAAATCCAGTTTTCCCCCTTGTGTTGGTGCAGGAAACCACTTTTGCACTTGTATTAGTGTGGAAAAACCACTTTTCGCACTTGTGTTAGTGTTGAAAAACCACTTTTCGCACTTGTGTTGGTGCAGGAAACCACTTTTGCACTTGTATTAGTGTGGAAAAAACACTTTTTGCACTTGTGATAGTGTTGAAAAACCACTTTTCGCACTTGTGTTAGTGTTGAAAAACCACTTTTCGCACTTGTGTTAGTGTTGAAAAACCACTTTTCGCACTTGTGTTAGTGTTGAAAAACCACTTTTCGCACTTGTGTTAGTGTTGAAAATCCACTTTTCCCACTTGTATTGGTGCAGGAAACCACTTTTGCACTTGTATTAGTGTGGAAAAACCACTTTTCGCACTTGTGTTGGTGTTGAAAAACCACTTTTCGCACTTGTGTTGGTGCAGGAAACCACTTTTGCACTTGTATTAGTGTGGAAAAAACACTTTTTGCACTTGTGATAGTGTTGAAAAACCACTTTTCGCACTTGTGTTCGTGTTGAAAAACCACTTTTCGCACTTGTGTTAGTGTTGAAAAACCACTTTTCGCACTTGTGTTGGTGCAGGAAACCACTTTTGCACTTGTATTAGTGTGGAAAAAACCCTTTTTGCACTTGTGATAGTGTTGAAAAACCACTTTTCGCACTTGTGTTAGTGTTGAAAAACCACTTTTCGCACTTGTGTTGGTGCAGGAAACCACTTTTGCATTTGTATTATTGTGGATAAACCACTTTTCGCACTTGTGATAGTGTTGAAAAACCACTTTTCGCACTTGTGTTAGTGTTGAAAAACCACTTTTCACACTTGTGTTAGTGAAGGAAACCACTTTTCTCACGTGTTAGTGTTGAAAAACCACTTTTCGCACTTGTGTTGGTGCAGGAAACCACTTTTGCACTTGTATTAGTGTGGAAAAAACACTTTTTGCACTTGTGATAGTGTTGAAAAACCACTTTTTGCACTTGTGATAGTGTTGAAAAACCACTTTTCGCACTTGTGTTAGTGTTGAAAAACCACTTTTCGCACTTGTGTTGGTGCAGGAAACCACTTTTGCACTTGTATTGGTGTGGAGAAACCACTTTTCGCACTTGTGTTAGTGTTGAAAATCCACTTTTCGCACTTGTGTTAGTGCTGAAAAACCACTTTTTGCACTTGTGTTGGTGCAGGAAACCACTTTTGCACTTGTATTAGTGTGGAAAAAACACTTTTTGCACTTGTGATAGTGTTGAAAAACCACTTTTCGCACTTGTGTTAGTGTTGAAAAACCACTTTTCGCACTTGTGTTGGTGCAGGAAACCAGTTGTGATAGCAGTTAATGAAAAAAATAATACACACAATTTTAATATTATTGAATGGTCAAACTTTAATTTGAAGAAAATTTGAGCATTTACCTCACGAGTCACCGTTCAACGAAGCACGCGTTTAATGCCAACAATCTTGGTTGATCTCCCATACTTCTTTTGTTTTCTTTTTTTCTTGTAGTGTAAAAGATAGATAGATAGATAGATAGAGAGAGAGAGAGAGAGAGAGAGAGAGAGAGAGAGAGAGAGAGAGAGAGAGAGAGAGAGAGAGAGAGAGAGACTTTGACTTTTTAGTCCTTTTATTACAAAAATATAAAAGTAACAATATACACGTTTTGCAATGAAATCAATAATGCCAACAAAAGGAAAAAAGAAAAAAAGGAAGAAGCACCCAATGATCATCAAATAAGAAACAATCAGTATCTCACAACAGTATTCTAAATTCGTTTTCTTTAACCTCGCAAAACCCACCAACACACCAAGTATCAACAAAGTTTTGAAAATTTCCGGCCTCGTTGGAAAGGGTGAACTCCAGTTTCAATCTTGCTGAGACTAATGCCTTAAAAGACAACATGATATTGCAGTGCTCTATCGGTTTGCCAGATAGTTTGTCTTTTCTTGTCAAATAAACAGCAAGTTTTGCAGTTGCTATTAGGAAACTAAACAGTTTAGATGCAGGATTCTGTTTAGGAGCAAAACCAAAGACGAAATTTCTCAAAGAAAAAGTAACATGCATTTCATGTGCAATGTAATTCAACCAATGAAACAAAGGAAATAATCGGATACAGTCTATGAATGCATGAAACAAGTCCTCATTGACTGTACAGAAGGGACAACAAACAGATACAGGAGAAAAATGTCTAATAAACGTGTTGGAGGGAACAATCCAGTGGGCCAAACGCCACTGGAGATCACCTGTTCTTTTGGATGTGGGCTCACTATACATGGCTTCCCAGAAAGGTTCGGAGGGGGGTCCTCCGGGTAACAATCCTTTCCATCGGGTAACTCCATTTAACGAAGGGTTCCCATTTAACAGCTTGAGGCACATCTTGTAGATGCCCTTGCTGTCCATTGTCTGGAAAAGCTTTGACCCATCGCTAACAGGGGGCAAATCATTTTGAATGGGTTCAACAATCAATTTAGGCACTGTCTGCTCATTTAGATCTTCTTCTGTACCTCGAGGCAAAGTTAGGCCAAGTTGCCGTCCCACCTGAATCATTTTCCTCAAAATTTTTGCAATCATCCTATGGGACCAAATCCCTGTCAGGTCGGCGATTTCACTTACGGATTTCCAACCATACCCTGAGTCATGTCGGAGATGCCGCACCTTCACGATACCAGCTGCTATAAAGTGTTGGCAAAAATCTCGTCTCCTTGGAATGTCGGAAAAGAGGGTTATAGAACAAAGGCTCGTGTGCCAGCATTTTCATTACATATGTGTCCGCCTGACGACTCACAGAAAGGCTCTGCCAGGCATTTAAGAGGCTTTGGTAAAAAGCAGGGAGAACCGATATTTCGAACATGTTGGAGGTTCATTGTTGAACGTGTTGGATTGTTGGAGGAGGTTCGAAAAGTCGAACATGTTGGAGGTTCATTTGAAAAAGTTCAAACCCGTACCCGAGCCTACCCGCTCGCTGCAGTACTAGGCGTGCAGGGAGCCGGCCTGGCAGATGTTCCATGTAGAGGAGACGTTGACTGGACCGCAGCCGGAAGGCCATTAGGCGGGCTTTAATGTCGACGAGGTTGTGGCCACCCTCAGCCGAGGGGCGACATATCACATCGGGTCGTAGCCAGTGGTAGCCTCCCCAGAAGGAGTCCACCAGTTTGCCCTGGAGTGCTTTGAGTAGGGCCTCCGGCGGTTGCAGGCAGATGAACCTATGCCACAACATTGTGGCAACTAAGTTGTTGATCACTAGCACACTGCCCTTGAAGGACAAATGAGGTAAAACCCTTTTCCATCGGTTCAATCTTTCTCCCACTTGCTCAATTACCCCGTCCCAATTTCTCTGAGCATACTGTGGGGAACCAAGGAATATGCCCAAGTACTTAATTCCCTCACTTCCCCACTGCAACCCTGCGGGGAGGGATGGGGGCGGCTGTGGTACAGGCTGAAGAAGGTTGCGATAAGGGGAGGGTATCCATAAGGTCTTGCTCTTGTTCCAATTGATTTTTAAAGAGGAGGCAGCGTGAAACTTTGATAGGCACTCAACAAGGATATCAATAATCAATATCATCCTTATCTTTTACAAAGATGCAGACGTCATCCGCATAAGCACATAGGGTTAGCGGTGCACTCATGGGAGAAAGTGCTATTCCAGAAATCTTCTTTCTCAGTAGATTGAGAAGAGGCTCTAAAGAAAGAGCAAACAATAAACCAGAGACTGGGCACCCTTGCCGAACCCCTCTCCGAACCTTTATGGGGGGAGCCAGCACATTATTAATCTTAATTAAACTAAATACATCTGTGTATAGCAAGGAAATGTAGGAACGAAAGTTTGCTCCGAGGCCGCATACCTGTAATAGTCCTTGAGCCAACCGGCCATTTTTTGAAGTGAATGCTCCGGGGGGGGGGGGGGGGGGGAGTAATTCTCATTATGATTTTCCATTAGACCAATGTCTCAAGTGTCAGAAAAGGTGTGATGGACATCTGAGAACGGTAGCTTAGTGCCCGGATGGACGCCATCTTTGAAACCACCCAGCTCGAAAATGCCCATTTGGTGGGGTACATTGTTGCACGTGTATCTGGACTTCTATACTAGCTATCGATGTGCGGTTGACGACTAAATATACGTCCGATGTGTACCGTCTAAATAAAAAATAATATGAAGCATTTTGTTTTAGATTAATTATTATAAAAATCAATTATCGAAAAAAAATCATATATTTTTCAATATTTTATTATTAGACTTGTACTTTTTTTAGTGAAACAACACTGGTATGATTTTCCAAATTATGCATTGTGCTACACCGTTTATCTGTCTATAAAAATAACTCAAAAACTAAAACATATCATCCACCACGAGTGTACACAAAAAATATATGAAAAGGCATGCACTTTCCACAAACCGAAACTATGTCAGTTGGAATTTCCCGCCGATAAATCAACCCACAGAACCCAGTGCCGAAAGTGACGTCAGTCTATTCTATATCTATATTCTATATTCTATACACAAAGAATTAAGTTAAGCACCCCCCCCCCCCGTTTTTTTACAACCTCGCACATTACAAGTTTGTTGTCGTCAAAACAGTGTAATATACCCATGATATTGCTATATTTTCTGGAGAAGTGATATTATGGTCACATAAAAACATAACAATCATGCCGTTTTCAATATTTTATTCTGAATAATTTAAGGTGAAATTTTTTGGGAATTTTAGGCATATTTTCACCTCAATTTAAGTATGGAGCTATAGGTCCATCACGGACAGTGTGGATGACGTTTATGTTTTCTAACGTACAGTCATTGTTCTGAGAAGACCTCTAGCGATCTTTGCGTCAATAACGTGTGTAGGACCCACGTGATCGGATCACTGACTCAACCCTACGTCTCATAGACCCTGTAAGCCGTCGTATGCGTTGCTGTGGCAGGTTGTTCCATTCCCGATGTAATGCACGTTCCAATTCATCCAGATTGGCTATTGGAGGGACCATCTTCGCAATTTGTCGTCCCAACATGTCCCAAACGTGCTCGAGGGGGTTCAGGTTCAGGACAGGATTAGGGGGTGCTTAACTTAATTCTTTGTGTAGGGGTGCTTAACTTAATTCTTTGTGTATATATCTCAGTCTGAGATTTGTTGCGGTGACCTGATTAATTTCTGAGGGGGGGGGGGGGGGGTGGGTGGCTTAAGAACTAAAAGTGAACATGTTAGATGGCGCCACATACGACTCTATTATAGAGTTGTATTGTGGCGCCATCTAACATGTTCACTGACTTGGATGAGTATGTCTATGTAAGCTGGCGAGCTTTTCGGATATCGGAGTAATCTAACGTCAGTCTTTTTGTTCTTTCAGCTGAGATGGCCGGTGTCGAGGCGAAACGGGCGAAGATTGAACCTGATTCCGGAACGTGCATCCTGTGCAGCAAGAAGTCGCCACTCTCTGAACTAAGCAAGGCAGCGGGCAACAGTTCTTGGAAGACATTGTGTGACGCAGCCGCAGTTAGAAACTTTTATCCAATTCTAAAGCTAGTCCAAGAAGGCGCAGTTGAACTTCCTAATATTCCAATATTATACCATAGGGCTTGTAGATCAGACTTCACTCACAAAAACCACCTAGCTACTTTGACCAATGCAGCTAGAAGTTCTTCAGTTGATACTGGCGATGCGGTGCGACGGCGATCATCACGGGAAGAGACAGGATCAACTTCAACGGTCTACGATGATAAATGCATTTTTTGCCAGCGTGCTTCAAAATTCATAAAAGGCAGTCGTACCCGTGAAACAGTTGTCTTGGCTGTTGAACTTCGAGCAGATAAGACAATAAGAGATGCTGCGACAGCTCGCAATGATGAGAGAGTTTTGGCATTGACTACACGAGATATGGTTGCAGCTGAGGCTCACTACCACTTCTCCTGCTATAGAAACTACACACGGCCCCAAAAACCTCAAGTAGAAACTGACATTGAAGATAATATCGAGAAAAAAGAAATGATACGATGTATATTCAATTTCATTCGCACTGACTTGTTCTTGAACCCGAGGATTGTTCCAATAGTTGATGTTGCATCAGATATCCTGTCTTCAGATACATTTTCAGTTGATGTTCGTGACTCCATCAAGAAGAATCTGCAGCGCACATTACAAAGAGAGTTTGGAGAATCGCTCATCTTCTTCAATGTGAAACACCGTGTATACTTGATGCCCGATAATCTGACAAAGCGAGAGATTGCTGCAGAGTGCGTAAACCTGAAAGCAGAAGTGAAAGCATTTGAACGAACGGACGGTGAAAGTAACATTGTGCGTGCAGCTACTTCACTGCGACACCAGATCAAAGATGCTCATTACAATGAACGTTGGCCGCCTCAGCCAGCAGAACTCACTTCAGATTACGTGAAGATACCAGATTCTCTTCGTGTATTTCTGCATACTTTGATTTGCGGGAGTGGGGGTAGCTCTGCGCGTGCCGACACACTGGTATGGTCGATGGCTCAAGATATCATCAATGCTGTACACCGGGGTACCATCAGAACATCGAAGCATGTCCTACTTCCGTGGGTCATGAAAACGCTCACCGGTAATACAGAGGTCATCAGAATATTGAATCGACTCGGGCACGGATGTTCGTACACAGTTCTGGAAGAAATCGAGACAGCGCTATGCATAGACAAATTAGCAAGTGTGGAGAAAGATACAGTACCACTTCCGTCACATGTGCACCCTTCGGTCCCGACTGTATTAGCATTCGATAACATCGACAGGCTAGAGGAATCGCTGAGTGGTGGCGGAACATCGCATCGCGTCAACGGTATCATCGTCCAACCGAAGTCGCAGTCGTGTTTGCCGCCCCAACCTCCATCGGCAGTATCCAAAGCAGATAAGAAGCGATCTATCCCGTCATCCAGCGATTTAGTTCCAATATACAGCGGTGGGAAACGAGAGGGCCCACCTGCAATCAAGCCTGCAGATCTTTCTGACACTCTTGCAGGCGCAACATCCCTTGCGCAGCGCCGAAATCACGTATGGATTATGACTCGCTTGCTGGAACCATGCGACCAGACAATCAGTTTGTGGACTGGTTTCAACATCATGACTAGAGATCGTGTTCAGGTGACGGAAGATGTAGTTGGCTACCTGCCGACTATAAACGCGCCTGCCACAGATATGGCAACAGTGCAAGAAATCCTCAGAGAAGCTCTGAACATCATGTCATCACTTCAGCTTGAGCGTATACCGGTGGTGCTAGACCAGGCACTATTTGCTAAGGCGACCGAAATAGCATGGAAAGATGTCGATCGATATGGAAGAATCGTGCTCATGATGGGGAACTTCCATACCATCTGTAACTTCATGTCGAGCATTGGGAAAATGTTTGGAGATGCAGGCCTTCGGGATGTAGCTGTTGAGTCAGGAGTAATCGCTGAAGGTTCCATCAACAGGGTTCTGGAAGGCAAGCAATACAACCGTGCTGTGCGACTCCACAAGTTGATGTACGAGGCACTAATGCGCATCATTTGGAAGGGCTTCCAGGTGTGGATAGAAAGCAATCATCCTGACAAGGAACCCCAGATTCGAAGCACTGACCTCAAAATTCGCAGCATCAAGGAGGATGTTTGCCACGAGACTCTCGCTGCTGCTCTCGATGATGATTCATGTGTACAGAGCTTTGACATGTTCGCGAAATACCTACATTTTCTGCGAACCAAACATGGAGACCTGGCTCGCTTCTGGATGATGTATATTGATATGGTAGAGACCCTGCTGGGATTGATTCGTGCGGATAGAGAAGGCGACTGGATGCTTAACTTGGCTTGTGTCAGAAGAGTGATCCCTTGGTGTTTCGCAATGAACAAGGTGAACTATGCTAGATATCTACCAGTGTACTATGCACAGATGACGCAACTCCACGAAACATGCCCCGAGTTGTACAGGCATTTCAATCAAGGCTACTTCTCCGTACAGCTTAGACCAGGGAATCCATTTGCCAGAATCGCTGTTGATCAGACAACAGAAGAAACAGTAAACAAAGATACGCAAACAGCTGGAGGAACACGAGGTTTTAGTCTTCGACAAGGGGCTGTGTCACGATACTATCTAACTGCAGAAAATCGGGCTACTGCACTGAGGCAACTACGAGAAACTATCCTTGTGAATGGCAGCGACACATCTCAAGCCAAGCACCCTGACTTGTCTACTTCTCGCATCAAACGTGATGAGTCTGGCGTCACAGCTATCTGTGATCTACTGGAAAATGACTGGACCAATCCATTCGCCGATGATCCGTCATGTCTTCTCAGTATATCTACCGGAGCGGCTGCGAGGGAGGACGTTTCTAATGACCTACTCAACACCCTGCAAAAGGGGGAAGCGGCGTATCAAAGCTTCCAGAAACGTCTTGAAGAGGGAACAGGCTTTCATGACACATTGAACAAGCTAAACTTGAAGACCTTTGGTAAGATCAAGCAGAAAGTTGTGAAGGGCACAAACAAGGAGATCGTCCTGAGAGCTGACAGACAACTGTTTGCCACCATGATACTCATCGCCAAGACAAGGAACCTCGACATGCAACTTGTCCTTTGTCACCCACTAGGGCCGTTACCATGGTCTTTGGCAAACGTTGATGGGTCAATGAAAAAAACGAACAAAGCTGCACTTGCGAAACACATGGAAGGTCTTGTGGAACCAGCCGAGAACGTTGACAAGCGAAGTGCAACAATAATTGATGCGATGGCTCTCATACAAAAGATGCATGGCGAGAACGACACGTTCGAAGAACTATCTGACCGCATCCTTGCTGCAGCGCTTCACGCTGGTCAAGGCAGTGAGCCCATCGATGTTGTCTTTGACACATCCACAGAAGAATCCATCAAAGCAGCTGAGCGTGTGAACCGCGGTTCAAATGAAGGCATCAGTTTCAGCGAGATCAGACCCGCACACAAAATCATGAACTGGCGGCGTCTCCTTGCTTGCAGCCAGACAAAGGAGAAACTGGTTGTGTTTCTGGCGGAGTCGTGGAAACATGAAACAAATCGCGAAAAGCTAGGCAACAGAACACTGTATGTCACCTGTGGTGAAAAATGTCTGGTACTGACCCGCGATAGGTGGAAGTTGGTGCAAGCACTCGAATGTAGCCACGAGGAAGCAGACACGCGTATGTTTCTCCACGCAAAGCACGCCGCTACCCACTACAAGACGATCATCTTAGTGGCAGATGACACCGACGTTCTGATCATCAGTCTTCATCTCAGCAGAACCATCGATAGTCAGCTCTTCATCAGACGAGGAACAAAGGTTCGAGTCAGAATGATCGACGTTGGAAAGTTGGCTGCGGTATTGGGGTCTGGAGTTTGCAGTGCATTGCCAGGGCTTCATGCATGGAGCAGGTGTGACACTGTGAGTGCTCTGGCTAGCCAAGGAAAGATAAAGGCTTTGAAGCTTGTGCAAGCGAATGAGCTGTATCTTCAAGCATTCACAGATCTGGGATCTTCGTGGAATGTACCAACAGACGTCTTCAATAGCATTCAGGCCTTCACGTGTCAGCTGTACGCCAAGAACACGAAGATCGTCGGTGTTAATTCGCTCCGTTATCACATGTTCTGTGCAAAGAAGGGCCAGATCGAATCTGGACAATTGCCGCCTTGTGAAGACTCCTTGATGCAGCATACGCTTAGGGCCAACTATCAGGCGGCTATCTGGCGACGCAGCCTTGAAAACCTACCAGACGTCCCAACACCATCAGCAGGACATGGTTGGGAACTCGATGATGGCGGTTCGCTCACAATCCGATGGATGGCGGGTCTACCAGCTCCAGATGTCGTCTTGAATCTCATCTCATGCACATGCAGAAGGCGACTGATGGCGACTCTGATGATTAACTTTGTGTGCACTGTATATTGTATAGCATATGTTGTTCTCTATTATAATGCAGGCCAAATTGCCTGAAAATCTTTATAGACAGATAAACGGTTTAGCAAAATGTATAATTTGGAAGATCATACCGGTGTTATTTGACTAAAACATGACATGTTCAATGATACCTCCGCTTGCTTATTAGGAATATACATCGTATGGTGTTAAAATCAGCTCCATACATCTTTCCAAACTCTAGTAATGAATAATTAATATAATTGGCGGCCATTTTGAAATCCAAGATGGCCACCAAAGTGCAGATTTCCTATGTAACAATTTCCGCCTGCTTATTAGATATCGTATGGTGTTAAAATCCTCTCCGTACGACATTCCTAACTTGCGTTATCGTCAGAATAGATAATGCCAGCGGCGGCCTAAGTCATTTTATGCCTCTTTACATTTATTTGTTGTAAACTCGTTGTGGATGATATGTTTTAGTTTTTGAGTTATTTTTATAGACAGATAAACGGTGTAGCACAATGCATAATTTGGAAAATCATACCAGTGTTGTTTCACTAAAAAAAGTACAAGTCTAATAATAAAATATTGAAAAATATATGATTTTTTTTCGATAATTGATTTTTATAATAATTAATCTAAAACAAAATGCTTCATATTATTTTTTATTTAGACGGTACACATCGGACGTATATTTAGTCGTCAACCGCACATCGATAGCTAGTATAGAAGTCCAGATACACGTGCAACAATGTACCCCACCAAATGGGCATTTTCGAGCTGGGTGGTTTCAAAGATGGCGTCCATCCGGGCACTAAGCTACCGTTCTCAGATGTCCATCACACCTTTTCTGACACTTGAGACATTGGTCTAATGGAAAATCATAATGAGAATTACTCCCCCCGCCGGAGCATTACTTTTGGTCTGGCTCAAGGACTATAACACATGATGCATAAACTTATGGTCGATACTGTCAAATGCCTTTTCAAGATCAAGCGACATCATTCCAAAGTCTTCTTTAACACGGTTACCATCAATGAGATCTCTGATTAAAGAAATATTATCATGGATGGATCTTCCAGGAACACAGTAACTCTGTTCTGGTAGTACTAGATCACCAATAACCTTTTTTAGTCGATTAGCTAGTACTTTTTGAAAAAAGCTTGTAGTCCGTGCACAGCAGGGAGATCGGTCGCCAGTTCACCAAAAGTCGGGGATCTTCAGTTTTCGGGAGCAAGCACACTACGGCTCTTCTTGGACTCAGCGGCATTATACCAGTCTGTATAGAAGTGTCCAAAACATTCAGCAACTCAGGGCCTAAAAGGTCCCAAAATGTCAGAAAGAATTCGGGAGGTAGACCGTCAATACCCGGAGCTTTCCCTGAATCCATGGCAGCAAGGGCACAGGTTAGCTCAAGGAGGGTGATTGGTAGGTCAAGCTCCAACCGTTGAGCCTCAGTTAGGGAGGGGAGGTGAGAGGTTAAATCCATCATTGTATCATTACAAACAGTCTGCTCCTCAAAAAGTTTTGTAAAGAATTCAATAATGTTTATTCTAACATCATCCTCATTGACAACAACGTTGCCTCTTGAGTCCAAAACAGAAGAGATTAGCCGTGATGGCTTGCTTAAGGATTCTAAATGAAAGAAAGACTTGTTTGGGGTGTCTGATAATTTTACATTCTGTATTCTAAGTCTAATTAATGTACCGGCTGCTTTCTCTTGAACTAACTCCCTTAAAAGAGCTTTCTTTACTAGCAATAACCGGTAATTGGCGTCATTATTTTCATGAGCCAATTTACTCTCCAATTGTAGAATATCCAATTCCAACCGGGCCATTGTAATGTGCTTGTCGTTTGTGCTGTGTTATTGGAAACATTGACAAAAAACCCGAATTTGAGATTTCATGTTATCCCACCATATGCTGGATGAAGAAAAGGCAGATTTCTTTGCTACTAGACTTGCCCAGAAAACACGAAAGGCTTCTTTAAACATACCATCTTCTAGAACTCTAACATTAAACTTCCAATAAGCGCTCCTATTTGCGGGTTGGTGAAAGGAAAGGTTTAGGGTTACCATATGATGGTCTGAAAACACGGAAGGGAAAAGATTTGAAGAAACCGCAGTATTTTTAAAGGGTACGTTGATGTACCATCTGTCAAGCCTTGCCAAGGATACTCGACTATTGGCGCATCGACACCATGTGTACTGGGATGTGTTTGGGTGGTGCAACCGCCAAACATCAACGAAGCCCATTGTGCTAAAAAAATTGGATAAGTGTACATGGGACTCAGGATGGGGTTCGACAGAGTTTCTGTCAACCGATGGGTCGAAGGTGCAATTGAAATCACCTCCGACACACACACAATGATCAAAATCAAACGATCTTAAGTGATTTATCATTGAGGTGAAGAAGGACTTACGCTCTACGCTATCACTTGGCGCATACACATTAAAAATGGTGTAATGGAAGTTATGGCTTACTAGTTTGAGAGAGCTAAGCCGACCATTTATTACCTCCTGAAAATGGCATGACTCACACACGAGGCCTGGCTTCAGCAAGAAGCCGATTCCAGCAGATGAAGCTGATAAATTGCTGAAATAGCATTGGCTCTTAAAAAGTTGATGCCAGTTATGTTCCACATTTGGTGTGATGTGAGTTTCTTGAAGTAAGATCACATCCGCCTTTTTCCGTTGAAATATGTTTTTTACTTGAACCTGGCGGAGGTGGCTAGCACCACCACCGTTAATATTTAAAGTTGCAAGTTTTATAGTTTTCATCCTGTATTGATGAAATCAGCCTGTGGCTGGGAACACTCTACACCTGCACGTGTGATGAATTTTCTTAACCTGTGGTATTGTGACTTATTCAGGTCAAATTGTTCAGGCGTTTTAATTATGGATTTTGCAGTGTGGATGAATGCAACCAAATCGTCAAAATAGTCTTTAATGACTATGTTACGCTGTCTGTGCGTTTCGGCTAGAAACGACACGATGTGTTGGGGGGGTATCTGTGACTGAGATGCTGATGACTGTGACAGCTCAGTCACTTCCACCTCGTCCTCAGACTCTGACAGGTCTGATAATCTCCCGCCTGGATCTTGGGCCTTACTTGCAGCTCTCACGAGCTCCTCTGGAGGCATCTCCTGAGATTTCGTTGGGTACTCTGGTACACACTCACGAGCAGACTGGTGCTTACTTTCTTTATGTGTGCTTTGGCAAATGGCTGCAGATCTCTGCATAGCCGGGGTTACGATTTCTGTTTGTAAGACAGAGCAATTTGTTTGGTCACCAGTCCGCTCAGCTACTGGAGGGGGGACCGGTAGGGCTTCACGTTCAGGCTCAAAAATGGCCGCATTGTTCGGATCAATGTAGGCTTTATTCTCAGAGCCTGGGAAATCAGTAACATCCTCTTTTCCACTTTGGCGTTCGATATTTTCGTTTGCTGTAAACGTTTTGCCCTCTTTTGCAGAGACAGTGTCTCTGCCCAAGACAGCCTTCTTTATCGCACCATCGGGGCTATTTGTTAGTGGTGCTTTCCGTTTTTTTGTCAGTATGACAAGTTCTTCATTCATGGGTTCGCCAGCAGTACTAGCATCACCAAGTGCCATCTCACTGGGTTTGGGTAGCACCGGGGCGTCAGGAAGCACGGTCAGGGCGTCGGGAAGCACAGTCGTGGCGTCGGGAAGCACAGTCGGGGCTTCGGGAAGCATGGTTGGGGCTTCGGGTAGCACGGTTGGGGCTTCCGGTAGCACGGTTGGGGCTTCGGGAAGCATGGTCAGGACCTCGGGAAGCACAGTTGGGACATCAGGAAGCACAGTCGGGGCGTCGGGAAGCACCGTCGGGGCTTCAGGTAGCACGGTTTGAGCGCCAGGAAGCACGGTTTGAGCGTCGGGGAGCACGGCTTGAGCGTCGGGGAGCACGGTCGGGGCGTCGGGGAGCACGGTCGAGGCGTGAGGAAGCACGGTCGAGGCGTGAGGAAGCACGGTCGAGGCGTGAGGAAGCACGGTCGGGGCGTGAGGAAGCACGGTCGGGGCGTGAGGAAGCACGGTCGGGGCGTTTTCTTTTTTACAGCCCACATTGGTGTGTCCCAATTTGCCGCACTTCGTACAAGATGCTTTGGGACAAAACCTTTTAATGTGTCCGAAGGCTCCACAAAGGAAGCACGTTAAGGTGCCTGACGAAGCGTACATTTGATATTGACGATCATTTACCGAAATTTTAAACGAGATGTTTAGTCCTGTATCGTCGCCGCGATCAGGAAGCACCATGAATACTTGTCTCCGGAAACTCATAACATGTTTCACTCGTTCATCCCGACATCCCAGGGGAATCATCTAGATTCGGGAAACAACAGTTCCATACCGGGTCAGAACAGCCATTAACTTATCATCTGTGATAAACGGAGCGACATTTGAAATAATAACTTTAATCGCCGGTGTGTCCATCGGGGAAACCATGACGAACTGCCCACCTTTCAATGACAGACCGGTACTAACAACATCATGCACGAACTTCTCGTCCGACACGAAAACAACAAACTTTTGGTTCATCCGCGACGCGGCGCGGACATTTCCATCGCCGATAACATTCCCTACAGCTAGGATAATGTCCTCGGTAGGAACACCTACGGGAGGGACACACACGAAAGCATGCTTCCTTGTTAGGGTTTCAAACCCTTCCTGCCGTGCACGAACACTCGCCATAACGGTGATGTCTCACCTTTCCACCTTGACCAGGCGGAAAGGACACAAAATAAATAAAGTCGAAATGAAATAATAAATAATAAAGTTCTCACGACGCGAGTAAGGTAAACAGCACCGACGGAGCAGGTAAACTGAACCGAACGGGTCTGCTCTCACCTTTGGGCTCTTCTCTCACTCTCTCTGTCTCAAGGGAGGGAAAGAGAAACAGGTGGTAAAGCAGGACACGACAAAGGCGCGATGGGAAAGGAAGGAATGGGGGGGGGGGGGGGAGGAAACAACACAACACAAGCACGGAGCTACAGCACACGAACACGAGTGCACGCCATCTTGCCACGCCCAACACACGAACGGCCAGCAGGGGGCGAGAGAGAGAGAGGAGAGGAGAGGAGAGAGAGAGAGAGAGAGAGATAGAGAGAGAGAGAGAGAGAGAGAGAGAGAGAGAGAGAGACTTTGACTTTTGTATCCTTTTATTATAAAAGTATAAAACCATTCCACAAAGCAGTGTTAAACCAAGCAACGAGTTCAAAGAAACATTGTATAAGGATCATAAACACACCAAAAAAGAACAAAGGATATTCAAAAGAAATCAGCAAGTATAAAAATTTTACCAACCAAAGGTGAGGACACAAACAGAAACCACAAACAATTTTAAAGGAAATGCTCACGCAAGAGCTATGAACACATCAAGAGCAAATTAAGCGTTTGATTAAATTAAGTGAAAAATTGAGAAAGGGAAAGAGAGGGGGGGAGAGAGAGAAGGGGAGAGAGAGAGGGGGAGAGAGGGAGGGGGGGAGAGAGAGAGAGAGAGGGAGAGAGAGAGAGAGAGAGAGAGACTTTTTTTCTTTTTTCCTTTTTTCTTTTTTTTTATTGGTGATCCCAATGCGATCCAAATGGACAGACCAGGAGACAAACCTCGCACAACCAGTAGCCGGGAGTGACAGAGCATCCGTGTCCTTCCCAACCGTGTTCCTTTCTGAATGCACCATGTAACACGTCACCATGTTCACTGCTGGAGGAATGTTTGTGAACGCATTGCATCATAACACTTTTCCGATATGTTTTCCTTGATGAACTTGGGGACTTGTGAGCCACTCCAGAGGTGTTGGAAAAAGGCCAATCGTAATGGACAGGTGCTCCATCTTGGAGGTGCTCCATCTTGGAGGTACGCCATCTTGGAGGTACGCCATCTTGCAGGCACGCAATGTTGCAGGTTATCCATCTTGCAGGTCATCCATCTTGCAGGTGCCCCATCTTGTAGGTTCTCCATCTTACAGATGCTCCATCTGTATGACGCTTTGGAGTTGCAAGCTTTCTGGGGCTACAGCGGTGATCCGTTCACTCATTTACCCCCGGGTCGAGCTGTAACCCCCCCTCCCCCCCCCCCCCTCCCACCCCACAAATTTGGAGAGAGAGAGAGAGAGAGAGAGGGGGAGAGAGAGAGAGAGAGAAACATTCGACATTTGTCTCCGTTTGTTGCCAGGAAAACATTGTTCACAGTGAAAACCCAAAAAACAATTCAAGGCGATGGCTGTACAAGTTTAAAATTGGAGACAAGATAAATCATAAATTCATTGTAAGAGAACCATCAGCCAGTTGACATAAGGATGCCTTGACACACCACCGTTGTGAGAACACTGTGCAATCATTCGATTGAAACTCAAGATTTACACGCGATGTGACGAAGGCTTTAAAGAGGTGAACAGCATCATCAACAGAATTACAGGCATTTTGCATCCTGTGTTTTCTCGACAAGTATATGGCAAGTTTTGCTTCAGAAGACAAATAGTTGGCTAAAAGGCACTCATCTTTACACAGGCGGGAAGTGGTGAAACCGAAGATAAAAACACAATGCGTAAAAATTAGGCCAAGCCCCCGGACCACACGCGATAAAACTGTAAAAAGGGGTGCCAACCGAGGACAATCAACAAAAATGTGAGAAATGGTTTCCGTCGCACCGCAAAACGGACATAATTCCGTGTTATCGGAACATATGCGATGCGATAAAACATTTGATGGTAAAATGTAGTGCGCCAGCCGCCATTGTAAGTCTCCGGAGCGCTTGGCGATGGGGGCCTTGTACATAGTAAGCCAATTGATGGTGGTGGAAGGAGTGGTCCGGAACATTCTCCCCCAGTGCGCTTGCGGTTCTGCGGGTCTATCGTGAATAAGGGTTAAAACACACAAAGCATAAACACAAGATTTCTCCATCAAATGAAAAGGGGTGAAGCCCTGAAAATGAAGTAGAAGTCTAGGAAAGAGAAATTCGGATAAAGAAGGGCTAGCTTCCGCCTGTGGGGCCCATTTTAGCCCAGTTCCCATGAAAAAACGCAGGATCACAGAAAAGATCCTTCCTATGACTCGAATGGATCGAACTCCGGTGGCTACAGCAATGTCAGCAGCTGGCTTCCACTTGTAAGGAAAAGGGGTTCTGAGATGTTTAACCTTGATGCATCCGACGTCGATAAACTTTTGCATAAAAGCACGGTTACTGCAGACCCCTTCAAATATGGGGTTTAGAAAGATGGGCTCGTTTAAAAACAGCTCAAGAGAATAGTTCCTGTTGTCACGGCGAACAGGAACCGCTTGCCATGCCTCCAGCATACTCCTATAGAATAGAGGAACTGGTGTTACATCAACTTTCGTGGTGTCTATAAGGAACAGTTCTTGGTCGTAGTTGAGTTTCCCTGCTTGCAAGCTTTCTGGGCAGTGAGTGAGCAGTCTGCTTGCAGGCAGTGAGCCGACGCTTTCCACGAGACGTCGGTGTACAGCAGCCTACGAAGTGAAAGGAGGCGAAAAGCCATCACTTTGCTAGAAACAGCAATCAGTCCATGTCCTCCTTGAGCAGCAGGCAGGCTGAGCACACCAGGTCGAAGCCAGTGCTTACCTCCCCAAAAAAAGTCGATAAAAGTAGCTTGTAGCTTTTTGAGAATGAAATCTGGGGGCTGCAGTGCCATTAAAACATGCCAAAGCATTGATGCCGCAAGATTATTTATAACAAGGGTTCGGCCCCGATAAGAAAGTTGACAAAGTAAACCCCTCCATTTCAGCAACCGTCTCTCAGTTTTGATTATAAGAGACTCCCAGTTTTTTAAAATGAAGTTTCCAGGGCCAAGAAAAACACCGAGATAAAGGATTCCATCCCTTGTCCATTCAAGTTGTTCGGGCAGAGTTGGAGGAATGGCTCCATTTTGTGGACCAAGGTAAAGAGCACTGCTCTTCTTCCAATTGACCTTTGCAGAGCTTGCCAAACTAAATTCATGGACACATTGGACCAAGGCAGAGACATCTTCATCCGAATGAACGATTACGCAAAGATCGTCCGCATAAGCGATCACCTTAACTGGGTGCGCCGTTGGTTGTGGAAGGAAACCGAGAAGACGTGCACGCAAGCGAACAAGCAAAGGTTCAAGTGCGAGGGAGTACAGGAGGCCAGACAAAGGACATCCTTGGCGAATGCCTCTACTGGCCGGGAAAGGTGGACATAAAATATTGTTAACCTTGAGTAGACTAAAGATATTATTATACAGTAACTGTACGTGAGAGATAAAATTTTCTGGAAACCCAAACCCACGTAAAACCGAAAAAAGATAAAAGTGATCAATGGTGTCAAAGGCCTTTTCTTGGTCTAAAAAAACCAAACCAACATTTCTGATATCACAGATATCAATTAAATCACGCACGATAAAAATACTGTCATGTATTGTCCTTTTCGGAACTAAGTAGCATTGATCGGGGTGTATGATGTCGCCAATCACGGGCCTGAGCCGGTTGGTAAGAGCCTTGGAGAAAACTTTGTAATCCGTACAAAGCAGTGAGATGGGACGCCAATTTTACGGTTGCTGGAGGTCTCCTTTCTTTGGGACCAGGGCGAGTACCGCCCTACGACAGCTTAGCGGCAGTAAGCCTAATCGTAGGCTGTCATCCAAAACTTCGAGTAACTCTGGTCCCAGGAGGTCCCAGAAAGCTTTGTAAAATTCTGCAGGTATCCCATCCAAGCCAGAGGCCTTACCTGAAGGTAAGGTTTGTAAAGCAGCATGGAGTTCTTCCATGGTTAGCTCCTTGTTCAGTTGCAGGCACGCAGACTCCGACAAGGTGGGTAAGGAGGAAGTCAAGGATCCTGTGATCTCGTTATCGATTCCCTTAGCGCGATACAGGTCAGAGAAGTAGTTCTTGAGGGAATACCTGATGTCTTTTTGATCGTGCGTTATTCTTCCTTCCTTCGTCCTTACTGAAGTTATCTGCTGACCTCTCTTAGTTCGGACTTCCAGTGCAAAAAAGAACTTGGAGGAGGTATCCAAATGACACAGGTTCTCCATTCGGAGACGAATCAGCGCTCCTCTAGCTTGCTTTGCACATAGATCAGCAAGAAGAGCTTTTTTCTTCGCCAGCAGAGAGTTCGTTCTCTCAGTACTAGAAGCCAAGAGGTTGGATTGCAAGGATAATATTTCCTTGGCAATCAGGGATTGAAGGGCAGAGTTGTGTTGAGTACGATAAGCTCCATATTGTTGGCAAAACAATCATCTGTACTTTGGCATTGTCCCACCACTGCCCAAGGCGGGGGAAGGATGGTTTACGTTGGAGCAAGGCCCTCCAGAATGCATGAAATGCATCAACAAACATTTTTTCTTCCAAAAGGCTCACATTAAAGGTCCAGTAGGCAGCACCACGATTCCGAACTGGTAGGCAAGCACAAAGCGTAACCATGTGATGATCTGAGAAGCCACTCGGGACAATGTCCGCGCCACTCACGATATTCAGAAAAATACTGTTAATATAGAACCGGTCCAATCTTGCGAGCGAGAGACGACTCTTTGAGCACCGACACCACGTATATTGGCGGACAGAAAGATTGCGGATTCTCCACACGTCAACAAGGGAGAACTTGGACAAGGATCTTAACAGAGGCACTGCGCTTGCTGGGTGAGGCTCCTCTCCATTACGATCAAGGGCAGGGTCCACGGTACAGTTAAAATCTCCACCCAAACAGACAAGTCCATTAAAATCAATGTGCATGAGAGATGTTTCCAACTTAGTATAAAAGGCAAGTCTTTCTGTGCTATCACTAGGTGAGTAAATGTTCAGTACGGTGTGTTTAAAACCATTGTGTGTAAAAGTGACTGAAATTAAATACCCTTTGATTATGTCATTAAAAACTATATGAGAGCTACAGAAGGAAGGCTGTAAATAGACAGCTACCCCAGCCCTTGGGTGTTCCAGACTACTAAAAAACCATTTTCCTTTCATTATCCTTTGCCACTCCCCCATACAAGAGGAACTACATCTTGTCTCTTGTAGAAGTAGAATATCGATGCGATTTTCCTTAACAAACTGTTTAACTTCAATTTTCCTTAGGGAAGAACGTCCCCCATTAATATTCAAACTGGCGAAGGAGAAAGCCATGATATAAGGGTGTATATAAACGTGTCAAACGTGTCAAACAGCTTGGCTGGGCTACATCTGCAGCTCCTTCTTCGCTTTCAGGATACATTTCCGGAGACGATAGACCTGTGATTCGGTCACGCCAAGCTGTCCGGCTTTAACAAGCAGTCGCTTCGCAGAGACCACAAAGCCGATTAGGTCAGGGAAAAAATCTTTATTTTTTACCCGTTTCTTCCGAAAAGTGTCCTGGAGAAATTTTATGATCTCGGAGGGTGGAACACTGGTCTCACCCTCCAAATCTTGGGGAAAACCTGGGTCATTCCAGACTTCGACACTCCCGGCAGAGGCGAGCGACGAGGTCCCGTCCGAATCACATTCCGAGTGTCGGTCCATGTCCATGACATCAATTTCATGCTCCTGATATGGAGCTGGTGGCTTCACAAGGGAAACGTCACATTCCGCACCCAAAGCAGAAGGAAGAGGAGTATGTGGGGGAGGAGGAGGAGGGGGGTGGGAGGATGAGGAGGGGGGGGCGGGAGGAGAAAGAAGGGGGATGGGAGGAGGAAGAGGAGTGGGAGGAGGAAGGAGAGTGGGAGGAGGAGGGGGGGTGGGAAGAGGAGGAGGAGTGGGAGTGGGAGGAGGAAGAGGGAGAGGAAGAGATGTACTATCAGGAGAAGTTTCACATTCTGCTGGGGGCAAACCCGGCACGTCATCAGCTGATGCCTTACACTCTGATTCACCTGGGCTCGAGGTTGTCTGCAACTCAGGAACGTCACACACCTCACCCCCAGCAGGAAGAGGGACAAGAGTGGACTCGGCGTTCACATACACGGTGCCTGTGACCATGGGAGTGGTCACATGCGCTTCCTGTTGCACCACACCAACTTCCTGTTCGAGTTCACCAACTCCACAAGCAGAAGCATTATCATCCTCCAGAGCAAGAACGTCGAACCGATTTTCGGTTTTAAAAACCTCAGATATTGCTGCTTCCAAACGGGACTCGTCATGTTCGTCAGCCGGTGCCATATTTTTTGGACAGCTCGCCGCCACATCCTGACTGTTATCAGTTAAATGTTTTAATTTATGTTTCCTTTTATAAGGAACAACGGTAAAACCCTCACCATCTGCCTGGGGTTGAGCCACCCCCGCCGCCGACGGCTCAGGTAAATTACTCGTGTTTGAGGCATCACGAGGGTCCCCGACTCTAGATGGACCACTTTTTGTGTTAATGGTCTTCACCGGTATCGATGCATCACCGGCGGTATTCTTGGGGCAAACGTTTTTTAAATGCCCCGATTCACCACAATTAAAGCAAGTTATAGTTTCCGTTGCAATATAGATTTGATAATTGCGGTTTTTATATTTCAACGTCATAACTGCATTTAGTGATTGAGCGTTATCTTTTAAAATGATATAACAATGACGTCGGAACGACATAACATGCCGAACCGAGGCGTCAGAGCGAAGACGAAGCGGACCCATCGAGACCCGCGACACAACTGTGCCAAAGACACTTAGTGCAGAGACTATCTCTTCACAAGTGAAAAAAGGAGGAATATTGGACAGAGTTAACCGAACGGCCATTGTGTCCAAAGGATTGACGTTAACAAAAATATCCGGCGGGACGGTTAAACCGATTTCGACCGCCTGGGCCACGTGCCGCACGTCCGACAGGAAAACCACGATGCGATGATTCATTTTTGAAGCTGCAAGAACATTCTCGATTCCAACAAGGTCTCCTAAACCAATCACCACATTCTCAACACTAACTCCATCAGGTGGAGTAATTATCACTCCCTCCTTACGAGTGAGCGACTCGTACACACTATTGGACAAACGTCCGTTTGCCATAGCTGAAAAAAAATAAGGGAAGTTTAAGTTTTAAAAAAAAGAAACCTGTCACAAGCAACCAGCAAGTGAAGGTAAAGGAAAAAGATAAGGAAAAACAATATATAAATGAGGAATCGAAACCACCGACGAGCAGTTCGACCAGAAAAATAAGGCAAATGAAACGCAGGCCCAGAAACCGAAGGTTTCAACAAGAACCTGCGAAAACACTTACAGTGCGCTCTCCCGCTCTCTCTCAAGTCTCAACACACACAGGAAACAAGGGGGAAACTTTACAATCAGAAACAGGGACACAATGGAGTAAATAAGGGAAATAGGAAACAGCCAACACAGAGCACTCACGACACGAAGCGAGCAGACGCCATGACACCGCACCCAACGCACTGACAGCCAGCAGATGGCGACAGAGAGAGAGAGAGAGAGAGAGAGAGAGAGAGAGAGAGACAAGAGAGAGAGAGAGAGAGAGAGAGAGAGAGAGAGAGAGAGAGAGAGAGAGAGAGAGAGAGAGAGAGAGAGAGAGAGAGAGACAGACTTTGACTTTTTAGTCCTTTTATTACAAAAATATAAAAGTAACAATATACACGTTTTGCAATGAAATCAATAATGCCAACAAAAAGAAAAAAGAAAAAAGAAAAAGAAGAAGCACCCAATGATCATCAAATAAGAAACAATCAGTATCTCACAACAGTATTCTAAATTCGTTTTCTTTAACCTCACAAAACCC
Source organism: Myxine glutinosa (assembly GCF_964187855.1). Lineage (NCBI taxonomy): Eukaryota > Metazoa > Chordata > Myxini > Myxiniformes > Myxinidae > Myxine > Myxine glutinosa. The sequence continues at coordinate 96,998,055 of NC_136263.1, read as the reverse complement.
ACCAGCACACCAAGTATCAACAAAGTTTTGAAAATTTCCGGCCTCGTTGGAAAGGATAAATTCCAGTTTCAATCTTGCTGAGACTAATGCATTCAAACACAACATGATATTGCAGTGCTCTATCGGTTTGCCAGATAGTTTGTCTTTTCTTGTCAAATAAACAGCAAGTTTCGCAGTTGCTATTAGGAAACTAAACAGTTTAGATGCAGGATTCTGTTTAGGAGCAAAACCAAAGACGAAATTTCTCAAAGAAAAAGTAACATGCATTTCGTGTGCAATGTAATTCAACCAATGAAACAAAGGAAATAATCGGATACAGTCTATGAATGCATGAAACAAGTCCTCATTGACTGTACAGAAGGGACAACAAACAGATACAGGAGAAAAATGTCGAATAAACGTGTTGGAGGGAACAATCCAGTGGGCCAAACGCCACTGGAGATCACCTGTTCTTTTGGCTGTGGGCTCACTATACATGGCTTCCCAGATAGGTTCGGAGGGGGGTCCTCCGGGTAATAATCCTTTCCATCGGGTAACTCCATTTAACGAAGGGTTCCCATTTAACAGCTTGAGGCACATCTTGTAGATGCCCTTGCTGTCCATTGTCTGGAAAAGCTTTGACCCATCGCTAACAGGGGGCAAATCGTTTTGAATGGGTTCAACAATCAATTTAGGCACTGTCGGCTCATTTAGATCTTCTTCTGTACCTCGAGTCCAAGTTAGGCCAAGTTGCCGTCCCACCTGAATCATTTTCCTCAAAATTTTTGCAATCATCCTATGGGACCAAATCCCTGTCAGGTCGGCGATTTCACTTACGGATTTCCAACCATACCCTGAGTCATGTCGGAGATGCCGCACCTTCACGATACCAGCTGCTATAAAGTGTTGGAAAAAATCTCGACTCTTTGGAATGTCGGGAAAGAGAGGGTTATAGAACAAAGGCTCGTGTGCCAGCATTTTCGTTACATATGTGTCCGCCTGACGACTCACAGAAAGGCTCTGCCAAGCATTTAAGAGGCTTTGGTAAAAAGCAGGGAGAACTGATATGTCGACATGTTGGAGGTTCATTTGAAAAAGTTCAAACCCGTACCCGAGCCTACCCGCTCGCTGCAGTACAAGGCACGCAGGGAGCCGGCCTGGCAGATGTTCCATGTAGAGGAGACGTTGAATGGACCGCAGCCGGAAGGCCATTAGGCGGGCTTTGATGTTGACGAGGTTGTGGCCACCCTCAGCCGAGGGGCGACATATCACATCGGGTCGTAGCCAGTGGTAGCCTCCCCAGAAGAAGTCACCAGTTTGCCCTGGAGTGCTTTGAGTAGGGCCTCCGGCGGTTGCAGGCAGATGAACCTATGCCACAACATTGTGGCAACTAAGTTGTTGATCACTAGCACACGGCCCTTGAAGGACAAATGAGGTAAAACCCTTTTCCATCGGTTCAATCTTTCTCCCACTTGCTCAATTACCCCGTCCCAATTTCTCTGAGCATACTGTGGGGAACCAAGGAATATGCCCAAGTACTTAATTCCCTCACTTCCCCACAGCAACCCTGCGGGGAGGGATGGGGGCGGCTGTGGTACAGGCTGAAGAAGGTTGCGATAAAGGGAGGGTATCCATAACGTCTTGCTCTTGTTCCAATTGATTTTTAAAGAGGAGGCAGCGTGAAACTTTGATAGGCACTCAACAAGGATATCAATATCATCCTTATCTTTTACAAAGATGCAGACGTCATCCGCATAAGCACATAGGGTTAGCGGTGCACTCATGGGAGAGAGTGCTATTCCAGAAATCTTCTTTCTCAGTAGATTGAGAAGAGGCTCTAAAGAAAGAGCAAACAATAAACCAGAGACTGGGCACCCTTGCCGAACCCCTCTCCGAACCTTGATGGGGGGAGCCAGCACATTATTAATCTTAATTAAACTAAATACATCCGTGTATAGCAAGGAAATGTAGGAACGAAAGTTTGCTCTGAGGCCGCATGCCTGTAACACATGATGCATAAACTTATGGTCGATACTGTCAAATGCCTTTTCAAGATCAAGCGACATCATTCCAAAGTCTTCTTTAACACAGTTACCATCAATGAGATCTCTGATTAAAGAAATATTATCATGGATGGATCTTCCAGGAACACAGTAACTCTGTTCTGGCAGTACTAGATCACCAATAACCTTTTTTAGTCGATTAGCTAGTACTTTTGAAAAAAGCTTGTAGTCCGTGCACAGCAGGGAGATCAGTCGCCAGTTCACCAAAAGTCGGGGATCTTCAGTTTTCGGGAGCAAGCACACTACGGCTCTTCTTAGACTCAGCGGCATTATACCAGTCTGTATAGAAGTGTCCAAAACATTCAGCAACTCAGGGCCTAAAAGGTCCCAAAATGTCAAAAAGAATTCGGGAGGTAGACCGTCAATACCCGGAGCTTTCCCTGAATCCATGGCAGCAAGAGCACAGGTTAGCTCAAGGAGGGTGATTGGTAGGTCAAGCTCCAACCGTTGAGCCTCAGTTAGGGAGGGGAGGTGAGAGGTTAAATCCATCATTGTATCATTACAAACAGTCTGCTCCTCAAAAAGTTTTGTAAAGAATTCAATAATGTTTATTCTAACATCATCCTCGTTGACAACAACGTTGCCTCTCGAGTCCAAAACAGAAGAGATTAGCCGTGATGGCTTGCTTAAGGATTCTAAATGAAAGAAAGACTTGTTTGGGGTGTCTGATAATTTTACATTCTGTATTCTAAGTCTAATTAATGTACCGGCTGCTTTCTCTTGAACTAACTCCCTTAAAAGAGCTTTCTTTACAAGCAATAACCGGTAATTGGCGTCATTATTTTCATGAGCCAATTTACTCTCCAATTGTAGAATATCCAATTCCAACCGGGCCATTGTAATGTGCTTGTCGTTTGTGCTGTGTGATTGGAAACATTGACAAAAAACCCGAATTTGAGATTTCATGTTATCCCACCATATGCTGGATGAAGAAAAGGCAGATTTCTTTGCTACTAGACTTGCCCAGAAAACACGAAAGGCTTCTTTAAACATACCATCTTCTAGAAGTCTAACATTAAACTTCCAATAAGCGCTCCTATTTGCGGGTTGAGGAAAGGAAAGGTTTAGGGTTACCATATGATGGTCTGAAAACACGGAAGGAAAAAGATTTGAAGAAACCGCAGTATTTTTAAAGGGTACGTTGATGTACCATCTGTCAAGCCTTGCCAAGGATACTCGACTATTGGCGCATCGACACCAGGTGTACTGGGATGTGTTTGGGTGGTGCAACCGCCAAACATCAACGAAGCCCATTGTGCTAAAAAAAATTGGATAAGTGTACATGGGACTCAGGATGGGGTTCGACAGAGTTTCTGTCAACCGATGGGTCGAAGGTGCAATTGAAATCACCTCCGACACACACACAATGATCAAAATCAAACGATCTTAAGTGATTTATCATTGAGGTGAAGAAGGACTTACGCTCTACGCTATCACTTGGCGCATACACATTAAAAATGGTGTAATGGAAGTTATGGCTTACTAGTTTGAGAGAGCTAAGCCGACCATTTATTACCTCCTGAAAATGGCATGACTCACACACGAGGCCTGGCTTCAGCAAGAAGCCGATTCCAGCAGATGAAGCTGATAAATTGCTGAAATAGCATTGGCTCTTAAAAAGTTGATGCCAGTTATGTTCCACATTTGGTGTGATGTGAGTTTCTTGAAGTAAGATCACATCCACCTTTTTCCGTTGAAATATGTTTTTTACTTGAACCTGGCGGAGGTGGCTAGCACCACCACCGTTAATATTTAAAGTTGCAAGTTTTATAGTTTTCATCCTGTATTGATGAAATCAGCCTGTGGTTGGGAACACTCTACACCTGCACGTGTGATGAATTTTCTTAACCTGTGGTATTGTGACTTATTCAGGTCAAATTGTTCAGGCGTTTTAATTATGGATTTTGCAGTATGGATGAATGCAACCAAATCGTCAAAATAGTCTTTAATGACTATGTTACACTGTCTGTACGTTTCGGCTAGAAACGACACGATGTGTTGGGGGGGTATCTGTGACTGAGATGCTGATGACTGTGACAGCTCAGTCACTTCCACCTCGTCCTCAGACTCTGACAGGTCTGATAATGTCCCACCTGGATCTTGGGCCTTACTTGCAGCTCTCACGAGCTCCACTGGATGCATCTCCTGAGATTTCGTTGGGTACTCTGGTACACACTCACGAGCAGACTGGAGCTTACTTTCTTTATGTGTGCTTTGGCAAATGGCTGCAGATCTCTGCGTAGCCGGGGTTACGATTTCTGTTTGTAAGACAGAGCAATTTGTTTGGTCACCAGTCCGCTCAGCTACTGGAGGGGGAACCGGTAGGGCTTCGCGTTCAGGCTCAAAAATGGCCGCATTGTTCGGAGCAATGTAGGCTTTATTCTCAGAGCCTGGGAAATCAGTAACATCCTCTTTTCCACTTTGGCGTTCGATATTTTCGTTTGCTGTAGACGTTTTGCCCTCTTTTGCAGAGACAGTGTCTCTGCCCAAGACAGCCTTCTTTATCGCACCATCGGGGCTATTTGTTAGTGGTGCTTTCCGTTTTTTGGTCAGTATGACAAGTTCTTCATTCATGGGTTCGACAGCAGTACTAGCATCACCAAGTGCCATCTCACTGGGTTTGGGTAGCACCGGGGCGTCGGGAAGCACGGTCGGGGCGTCGGGAAGCGCAGTCGTGGCGTCGGAAAGCACAGTCGGGGCTTCGGGAAGCACGGTTGGGGCTTCGGGTAGCACGGTTGGGGCTTCAGGTAGCACGGTTGGGGCTTCGGGAAGCGTAGTCGGGACCTCGGGAAGCACAGTTGGGACATCAGGAAGCACAGTCGGGGCGTCGGGAAGCACGGTCGGGGCTTCAGGTAGCACGGTTTGAGCGCCAGGAAGCACGGTTTGAGCATCGGGGAGCACGGTTTGAGCGTCGGGGAGCACGGTCGAGGCGTGAGGAAGCACGGTCGAGACGTGAGGAAGCACGGTCGAGGCGTGAGGAAGCACGGTCGAGGCGTGAGGAAGCACGGTCGGGGCGTTTTCTTTTTTACAGCCCACATTGGTGTGTCCCAATTTGCCGCACTTCGTACAAGATGCTTTGGGACAAAACCTTTTAACGTGTCCGAAGGCTCCACAAAGGAAGCACGTTAAGGTGCCTGACGAAGCGTACATTTGATATTGACGATCATTTACCGAAATTTTAAACGAGATGTTTAGTCCTGTATCGTCGCCGCGATCAGGAAGCACCATGAATACTTGTCTCCGGAAACTCATAACATGTTTCATTCGTTCATCCCGACATCCCAGGGGAATCATCGAGATTCGGGAAACAACAGTTCCATACCGGGTCAGAACAGCCATTAACCTATCATCTGTGATAAACGGAGCGACATTTTAAATAATAACTTTAATCGCCGGTGTGTCCATCGGGGAAACCATGACGAACTGCCCACCTTTCAATGACAGACCGGTACTAACAACATCATGCACGAACTTCTCGTCCGACACGAAAACAACAAACTTTTGGTTCATCCGCGACGCGGCGAGGACATTTTCATCGCCGATAACATTCCCTACAGCTAGGATAATGTCCTCGGTAGGAACACCTTCGGGAGGGACACACACGAAAGCATGCTTCCTTGTTAGGGTTTCAAACCCTTCCTGCCGTGCACGAACACTCGCCATAACGGCGATGTCTCACCTTTCCACCTTGACCAGGCGGAAAGGACACAAAATAAATAAAGTCGAAATGAAATAATGAATAATAAAGTTCTCACGACGCGAGTAAGGTAAACAGCACCGACGGAGCAGGTAAACTGAACCGAACGGGTCTGCTCTCACCTTTGGGCTCTTCTCTCACTATCTCTGTCTCAAGGGAGGGAAAGAGGCACAGGTGGTAAAGAAGGACACGACAAAGGCGCGATGGGAAAGGAAGGAATGGGGGGGGGGGGGGGGGACAACACAACACAAGCACGGAGCTACAGCACACGAACACCAGTGCACGCCATCTTGCCACGCCCAACACACAAACGGCCAGCAGGGGGCGAGAGAGAGAGAGAGAGAGAGAGAGAGAGAGAGACTTTTGTGCCCTTTTATTATAAAAATACAAGCAATTCCACAAAGCGGTTGTAAGCAAAGCAACCAGTTTAAAGAAACATTTCGTAAGGATCATGAATTCACCAACAGGAGCAAAGGATATTTAAAGGAAACCAGCAAGTATAAAAATTTTACAAACCAAAGGTGAAGACACAAACAAAACCACAAACAATTTCAAAGGAAATGCTCATGCAAGAGCTATGACCACATCAAGAGCAAAATTAAGCGTTTAATTAAATTAAGCGAAACATTGAGAGAGGGAGAGAGAGGGAGAAAGGGAGAGAGAGAGAGAGAGACAGAGAGATAGAGATAGAGAGAGAGAGAGAGAGAGAGAGAGAGAGAGAGAGAGAGAGAGAGAGAGAGAGAGACTTTTAAGTCCTTTTTATTATAAAACTACAAAAACAAGCATCAACGAGAATAAACCAAAAACAGTTTTCAAGAGAATACAACCAAAGACATGAAAAAATCAAATAAAAGGAGAAACAATCAATGTAAATGTACTACATTCCAAAATAAGAGATTGCAAGGACAAGGAAACACCTACATGTAAATCTCTAATACATTTTCATTTACCCCGCATATTTTTCCTACACACCATGTCTCAACAAAATCCTTAATGTTTGCATTTCTACTATAATACTTAAATTCCAGTTTTAACCGAGTTGTGACCAGGGATTGGAAGTGCAGGATCACATTACATTGCTCGGGTGGCTTGCCCTTAATTTTCGCTTTTCGTGACAAATAGATGGCCACTTTAGCCTCTGACAATAAATAATTCAGAAACATTAACAATTTTTCCTTTGCTGAAGTGACCCCAAGGCCAAAAATAAACAACCGGAGAGAAAAAGGAACATTAACTTGACCAAACACATTGTTCAGTAAAAGAAAAAGAGGACACAATCGTATGCAATCAACATACCCATGAAACAAATCTTCAATATTATTACAAAAGGGACAGATCACCGATACCATGGCATCCAAACGGTTTACAAAAGTGATTGTTTGCAATACCCCCGTGAGCCAGTCTCCATTGTAAATCACCCAACCTTGTTGATACGGGTGTACCATGCATTGATTTCCATTCAGATTCAGAAGGGGGGCCATTAGGTAAAAGAGCTTTCCATCTCATAACTCCTGCTGCAGAGGTGTTTACATTAATCAAACAAAGACAGAACTGGTAAATAGATTTACTCTCAAGACTACTAAATAAACAAGAGCCAGTGCTGACTGGGGACAAAGTAGAACCCGTGAAAGCAACAAGTAAGTTAGGAAGCGAAGGATTATGGGATGCCCATTTAACCCCAGTACTCCACTGCAACCCAAGTCTAAAGGCTGTACGAATGACTTCTACAAGTACCTGACCTGCAGCTCTCATTGATCTGGTACCAGTAATCTCAGCGACTTCCTTGGCAGATCTCCAACCACAATTTGCTGAGTCACGAAGATGCCAGACATTTCTGATGCCATCTGAAATGAAGTTTTGGGCAAAACAACGGCTCTTGGGAACCTGGGGAAAGAGTGGGTCTGAGGAATAGAGGTTCTCCAGCAAACATTTTAACCTCATAGGACTCCTTTTGGCGGCTTACCACTACGGCTTGCCAAGCATTCAACAAGCTCTGGTAGGACACAGGAAGGTGGGACACATCAACTTTTTGGGATTCGATCAAAAAAGTCTCAAGGCCGTAGCCGAGCATTCCAGCTTGCCTCAGTATTCGTTGTGCCACAGGGCGCCAGGGAAGTTTTTTAGCATTGAGCAGACGTTGTATTGACTTCAGCCGAAACTCCATCAGCGGACACTTTAGGTCAATGAGCCCTTGGCCACCAAGAGACACAGGGCGGCAAAGTACGTCCATCCGCAACCAGTGGTAACCTCCCCAAAAGAAATTTACCAGTTCCTGTTGAATAGCTTTAAGCAAGCCTTCTGGGTGGCTGCAAACAAATAAATTTATGCCACAGGACAGATGCGACCAATGTGTTAGTAATCAGAATTAGGCCTCTAAAGGACATTTGTGGAAGGAACCTTTTCCATTTGTTGAGCCACTTGGTTGCCTGTTCTACCACTCCTTCCCAGTTAATATGGGAGTACTGATTGGGTCCAAGATAAACACCTCGGTATTTAACCCCTTCTCTTGTCCAACTTATGTCTTTTGGAAGAGACTGCGGGGGGGGGGGGGGGGTGACGGGAAGCCTACCAGATGTACTGTGAGCTGAGGACACCCACAGAGCTTTGCTCTTTTGCCAATTGCACCGCAAACGTGAAGCAAGGTAAAACCTGTGTAAGGACTCAATAAGAATGGTTAGGTCCTTATCATTCTTAATGATTACACAGACATCATCAGCATATGCTGATACCATGATGTGGTTCTCTTCTGCAGAAGGCACAAAGCCAGAAAGAGAGGCTCTCAGACTTATGAGTATTGGCTCAAGAGAAAGGCTAAACAGCAACCCTGACAAAGGACAGCCTTGCCGAACACCCCTCTGAACCTGAATGGGTGAACCAAGACGATTATTTACTTTGCACAAACTAAATATGTTGTGGTATAACAATTTCACAAAACCTATAAACTTTTCACCAAAACCAAACTTTTGCAGAACATGAAACATGTAAGTGTGATCAATGCAATCAAAAGCCTTTTCAACGTCTAGGCAAATCAACCCAAGCCCCTCTTCCTCCTTAAGGCCACAGTCAATCAAGTCTCTAATTAAAAAGACATTATCAGAGATTGATCTTCCCGGAATGCTGTACCTCTGATCACGATGGACAACAGTGCCAATGACAACCTTTAGCCGATTGGCCAACAATTTGGAAAAAAGTTTGTAGTCAGAACACAGTAATGAGATGGGGCGCCAGTTCTCTATCCGACGGAGATCACCACCTTTTGGGAGAAGGCATACAACTGCTCTTCTACAACTGAGGGGTAGTATGCCAGAGCGTAGGCTTTCTTGTAGCACCAGCAGTACTTCTGGACCTAAAATGTCCCAAAACGCTGCAAAAAATTCCACTGGAAGGCCGTTGATCCCAGGGGCTTTTCCGTGTTCAAAGCTACGCAGAGCTATGCTTAGCTCCTCCATAGTAAACGGCTCTTCAAGACCTTGACACTGGTCACAACTCAATGAAGGCAGGTAATTCGTCATATCATCAACCATATCTTTACACACAGCTTTCTCTGCAAATAATCCAGAAAAAAACCTTTTCACAAGCATCTTAACATCACTTTCATTTTGTGTAATATTCCCCTTAGCATCTAACAAGGAAAACATTTGCCTTTGGGACTTCTTAACCCCTTATAACTGGAAATAACTTTTGTTTGGGGTGTCAGAGAACTTCACATTTTGGATTCTGAGTCTAACTGACATCCCCATTACTTTTTCATGAATCAGTTCTCTTAAATAAGCTTTTTTCTCCAATAATAATTGAAGTTTCCTGCCATTTTGAGACTTAGCCAAGTCTTCCTCTAAGTGTAAAATTTCAGTTTCTAAGAGCGAAACAGCAATTTTACTCTTGCTTGTGGAAAAGGACTTAAAATATTGACAAAAGACGCGAATCTGGACTTTCACGTTATCCCACCATAACTGAACAGAAGAGTAACAAGGTTTTCTTTGGATGAGTGTTTCCCAAAAATTACGAAAAGCATCCTTAAAACAGCAATCCTCCAACAGGCTGGTATTGAAAGTCCAATACGCACTTTTATGAATTGACTGAGAAAAGGATAGACCAAGTACAACCAGGTGGTGATCAGAGAAAGTAGAAGGGAAATGATTACAAGACACTAGTACGTTTCTGAAAGTGGATTTAATATACCATCTATCAAGCCTTGCAAGTGTTATTAACCCACTAGCACAACGGCACCATGTGTACTGAGATGTTGTAGGGTGCTGTACTCTTCCTTCCACATTAACTTAATTTCACATTAACATGAAAAGGTTCCTTCCACATTAACCCACCAGCACCCTACAACATCTCAGTACACATGGTGCCGTATGCGCCATGCGTCAAGTAGACCAAGTGATGAAAAACAATTCAATAAATCTTTATGAGATTCTGGATGTGGTTCTGGTGTATTTCTATCTAAACTAGGTTCAAAGGTGCAATTGAAATCTCCTCCAATACAGATACAATGATCAAAGGCTACTGTGTGAAGGTAATTGGCCAGACGTGTGAAAAAATCTTTACGAGCTAAGCTGCTACTAGGAGCATATACATTGAGTAAGGTGAGGTGAAATCCTTGATAGACCACCTCTAAGGATGCTAAGTGTCCTATAAACATTTCATTAAAACTACAAGAGTCAGGAACAAACCCCGGACAAAGCAAGAAAGCAATTCCCGCAGAAACAGAAGACAGATTGCTAAAGAAGCACTGCCCAGTATTAAGGTGAAGCCAGTCAGGCTGTGAAGTCTCTGTTATGTGTGTTTCCTGCAATAAACATATATCGATATGTTTCTGAAACAATAAGTTTTTAACTTGGAGCTGACGTAAATGGTTAGCACCACAGCCATTCATGTTTAAGGTGCCAAACAGCACTTCCTTCCTTTTCATGCCTCATCAAGGGGGTTTAGCTGCTGTTGAGACAGTTCCAACCTTGCTTTTGTAATTAATTTTCTCAGTCGATGAATTTGTGCTGTTGTTACTTCAAAATCTTTAGAATTTCTAACTATACACTTTGCAGTCTGCATGAAGGAAAGCAAGTCAGGAAAATGTTTTTGAATCATGACATTTCGCTGCCTAAATGTCTCATTTAGAAAGGTCACAATAACCTCAGGGGGTATTTGTAACTGCTCAGATGATAACTGTGACAGCTCAGTCACCTCCATGTCATCATCTGAAGCAGACAGCCCAGATAGAATTCCGCCAGGTTCGTAAATTTCAGTTTGGACCTTTACCAACTCGTTTATAGACTGGTCTTGGGTCTGGGGGGGCCTGGGGAGGACTATTTCGACATGAGATGGGGCTGTTGCACCACCATCTTGTACAACTATGTCGGGCACCTCCGTCAGGGCCACACAAACTGTATTCTGATCATTTGTTGCAGTGGGAACATTGGGAAGGATTGACGCACTATTTTGTTGAGGCTCAGGCAGTGGTGGTGATGATGATGATGGTGATGTCTCCTGACATTCAACCAACGTCTCATCAATAATAATAGACCCTTCATTTGTACACCTATTTGATGGAACTGTACCACCTTGTACACTTTGGATTAAAATTTCATCATTGGAAGGTAATCCATCTTTTTTCTCACTACCTTGAGGTTCCTCAGCTACTGCACCACTCGTATCCAGTACAACTACTTTGGGGGCACTAGTGGGGCCACGAGGAGCGGAGGCTCTACGTTTTTTTGCCACAGTCACAAAACCCTCCTCACTCTGTAAGGACACAGTGTCAGCGGAAACATTTGAGACACTGGGTGTCACCTCCTCCACCACACGAGGTAGTGGGTTGTTAACCGTTTTACAATCTTGATCAACGTGTCCCGATTCCCCACACTTTGAACAAGCAGCTTTAGGACAAAATCTCTTTAAATGCCCAAAAGCCCCACAAAGAAAACATGTTAAGGTCGCTGATGAAGCGTATATTTGATAATCACGGTCATCAATTTTAATCTTAAATGAAATCTTTAAACCGTATCATCCCCACGGTCTGGAAGAACCATGTGAAGCTGCCGTCGAAAGCTCATCACGTGCTTTGCTTTTTCATGGCGGCACCCGAGGGGGATCATCGAGATTCTCGAAACGATTGTACCATATCGAGACAAAACAGACACGAGTTTTTCATTGGACACGAAGGGAGGACAATTTGAAATGATTATTTTCATTGCCGGGACATCCATCGGGGAGGCCATAACAAAGTGACCACTCTCTGTGGTTAACCCAGAACTCATGACATCGTGAACTAGATGCTCATCCGCAACGAAAACCATGACCTTCTGGTTCATACGTGACGCAGCACGTACATGTTCGATTCCGATAACCTCTCCAACCGCCAAGACGATCTCTTCGGTCGGAATCCCTTCAGGAGGGACACAAACCAAAGCATGTTTGCGGGTTAACGATTCGAACGCAGCGTCTTGCTGCGAACGAGTCGTCGCCATGACTAAAACAAAGGAACTCCGTTTTACCCGAACAACTCGGGTTGAGGAGATTAAAAAGAAAAAAAGGAAAAGGTAGTAATAAATTAAACCAAACGAAAGAAAATAAATATGATTTAAAGTGGAACGTCTATACTCCGGCAAGATGCCGGATTAACGACGAAGAGAAAAAAAACGAAACCAAAATTTTAGCGCGATAACCAATGCCCAAAAACGGGGAAAGGCCTACCGCCAATGCCTCCAAATAGCTGCTCTCTCTCCCTCTCTTGTCTCGACAAAGAGAGGAAAACACGGGGAAAACTCCACAAACACGTACAAGACACAAAGGGAGTGAAATGGGGATAGGAAAGAAGGCAACACAGCACAGTACTCACAGCTCAGCGCACACAGCCGCCATGACGCCACACCCAAATCGTAACAGCCGGCAGGGGGCGAGAGAGAGAGAGAGAGGGAGAGGGAGAGAGAGAGAGAGAGAGAGAGTGAGAGCGAGAGAGAGAGAGAGAGAGAGAAAGAGAAAGAGAGACAGAGAGAGAGACAGAGAGAGAGACAGAGAGAGAGAGACAGAGAGAGAGAGACAGAGAGAGAGACAGAGACAGAGACAGAGAGAGAGAGACAGAGAGAGACAGAGACAGAGAGAGAGAGAGAGAGAGAGAGAGAGAGACAGAGAGAGAGAGACAGAGAGAGAGAGACAGAGAGAGAGAGACAGAGAGAGAGACAGAGAGAGAGACAGAGAGACAGACAGAGACAGACAGACAGACAGACACAGACAGAAAGACAGAAAGACTTAAAAGTTTTATGTCATGTTCAAAAGGCACACTGGCAGATGGCTGAGTGATGACTCGTGACACACGATGACAAGGACACAAGCCACTCTTTGTCGCACCCCCAGATTTCCCATCTCGCACCCCCTGGGGTGCGGGCACCCCAGGTTGGGAACCCCTACGTTAGACGGTAGGCCCAAAACGTGCCTAAACCCGTTTTCCCAGCTGAGCTTTCATAATATCACCCTTACTCCCAAGCAGTACTTCAGAGGTACAACAAGCACTAATTTGAAATCTTTGCTGATGGGATGGAATTAGGTTGTCAAAGTTACCAGCTACACCCATTGTGATATCTGCTCACTGAATATTTACACTGAATTCACATTTCTACCAATATACACTCCAATTAAAAATTGTTCATTTCAGGTGAGACATCTATGAACCCCTGTCATTGACGGGTACCATGGCTAGTTGAAAATATTTACAGGATTACATTTCCTTATCAACTCACTTTTCACACACAGTGCAACACTCCACTTTTAATAAAACCCATTTTTAAATGATGTCAGAATATCGAAGCAAAGCAAGCCGTTTCAAGCATGAACAATCATGTGCAAATGCAATATTGTTTTTATACAGCTGAGGGATGAAGATCGCATGACCAACTTGAATGTATACAATCGTGTTCTTTTCATCATCGTGTGCAAATTAAAGTTCCTTTCTTTTTCTTCTTCTTCTTCTTCTTCTTCTTGGATTTCTGACCTGTTGGAGTCTTTTCTTTGACTGCATTTTTCTCGTCATTCTTTTCTCCATCATCGTTTCCTTGCTTTTCCTCTTTGGTGATTTGCATGTTGTTGTTATTATTCTTTTCTTCACGCTCCATCTCTGGTGACTTAAAAATTCCTACAAGGATAAACGGCAGTAGGGCAAGTTACACACACGCACACCTGGAAAAAAGTTTTTTCTTTTCATTGGTACCACAATCGCTCTGCGGCACATAAGAGGCATTTTCTGGTGGTGTTAGTGAAAGATTTGGGATTTGAAAGATTTGAGACCTGAGATTTGGCACATAAGAGTCCCCCTTCGACTCTGGTCCACCAAATCTCAGCCCCCCCCCCCCCCATTCCACTCATGTCTGCTGAATCTCAGGCCCCCCTTCCACTTGGGTCTGCCAAATCTCAGCTGCTCCTTCCACTCATGTCTGCTAAATTTCAGGCCCCCCCTTCCACTCAGGTCCACCAAATCTCAGGCCACCCCCCCCCCTTCCACTCATGTCCGCTAAATCTCAGCCCCCCCTTCCACTCAGGTCCGCTAAATCTCAGGCTCCCCTTCCACTTGGGTCTGCCAAATCTCAGGCCGCCCCTTCCACTCGGTCTGCCAAATCTCAGGCCCCCCTTCCCTGTACGCGTGTGCATGTCCTCCTCGATGGGTTAGACTCTGCAAAACCCATGGAGCCACGGGCGCCTCCCCCTTCCCCCACCAATGACCATTTGTGATAAAAGAAGAGACTATCTTTCTCCTTTGAAGAAATTCCAGTCTTCATGACACAACAATTACCTGTATATATACTTTACTAGAAGATTGTTTATCATTAACATTCATCAATGCAAAATGTATGGTTAACGGTAACAAAATAGGATTGAATTACAATGTGCACCATAGCAATGATTCACGTGAATTATTCAAAACAATTTCCCTTCACCCCCACTCCATATACTCCCCCCCCCTCCCCCCTCCCAAAAAAATTACCTTTTTGTCTCAGTATTTCATCCAATATTTCATCTTCCTCCTTTTCTCTGTAATTGGATAACAAAATGTGAGTATTACTTGTTTAGTGAAATGAGAAAGTTGCACAAATCGATTGTTTAGAGCAGTCGTGAGTTGGAGGTGAAACTTTTTCGAATGTACATTTTTTGTTAGCACATGAAAGATACACGTCTTGTGTTAGCGTATTAATGCGATTCAGGATGTTGCATACTTAGTCAGTAGAAGATGTTGTGCGGAGGAAGGGAGAAGGGTTTGGACAGTGGAAAACAAGTACTTATGAATGATGATTGTTTATACACGGTGGCCCACAAAAATGACTACACATTTACAACTGCATGTGAAAAGCTTTAATGTACATATATAAAGCAACAATGTATTGATCAAATCCAAAAAATGTTTCTTAGAAATCTATTTGCCTTTTTTGTATCAAAAGTCAAGGTTTGTGGGAGAGCTAGAACAAAGAACGGATCAGGATGCAACAGAACAAAAGGAACAGTAGAGGGACAACCAACAGCAAGGTTGAGGGACAAAATAGAGGTAGACGGACAAACAAGGGGTGCAGGTAAGAATTGAGGGTAGGGGACCTTTTTGTAGAGGGTAGGGGACGCAGGGGGTGGACGAGATAGAAACAGAAGCAAGTTCTCAGGAAGAAAAAAAGAGAGGAAATCTGGGGGGAAGGAGGGTGGGTTTAACAGGAATAGAAAAGATCATGAGTTTGCATGGGGGATGATCTGAGATGGTGATGAACAGCTGTCTTGAAGACCTGGAGGGAATGATGAGATTGAAGAGGTTGTGGAAGTTGATTCCACAGGTGGGAAAAAAGAGGAACAAATTAGTGGAGGTGAGAAGTGATTCTGGATTAGGTAGTTTCACAAGAAGGGGGTTGATGGTGATTCATGCGTGCCCTGCAGACACCTTGGGGGGAATGAAGCATGGAAAGGGCAGGGAGTGCAAGACCAGAAAGGAGGCGGTAGAAGGCAGAGAGACTACCGAATGGGGGTCACATTGAACATGGTGCCTTCACCATTATTTTTAATGTGACCCCCATTTTGCTTTTGCACTTCCTCCAATCTACGGATTAAATCATTCGCCGCTCTTTCACACGAGTCTTCATTGATAGAGCCACACCTTCCGTAACTCCACAAACACGCCTACACAGGAAGGACAAAGGGCACTGAACTGTACTTTTATCACCAAACAGGGACACTATGTGAATGTTTGTGTGTTGATTTTCAGAACCCAAAACCATAATACACTGTCTTCTAACAGTGATCCAAGGCTCATGGAGGAGCATGTACATAAATCACAGGCATTAGAAAAAGACATGAGGTCTTCATTCGAAAAAGACTTCACGAAAGTACTTTTACCTGAATTTAAGGACATTAGTAGACAATAAACAAACATATGGTGCATGGGATTTTAACCTGAGTTCTCACATCATCAGCGAGGGTTTCAGATGAGAATAATAACAGGCCAAAGAGCAACCACGTTTTACCACTAAATTTAAGTGGAGAGGGCCTCTTACATGCAAAAATGGTCTGAAGATGTTTTTCTCCACATTTTTGTCTCTATAAATGCAAAACATGCTTCACAAAATTTCATTTTATGAAGCATACATTTTACATCGATATTAAGGTGATATTATGGAGGCATTGCTCAGTCCATTTGTGAAAGCCCCTTTTTGTACACTGAGTTGAGGCTCATGGAAGAGGTAGTACACTGAACGGATCAGGACGTTACAGTACAAAAGGAACAGTAGAGAGAAAGGGGGGGGGGGGGAGGTTGGGGAGTCCAGCAGCAGAGTTGAAGGCCTAGATAGAGGAAGACTTGGACAAACAATGCATGTGGGAAAGGAATGGGGGCAGGAGAGGACTCAGGGGGTACAAGATGGATACAGAAGGAAATTATAAGGAGGGAAACTGGAAATTTGGAAATAGGAGGGATTGAGGTGGGGGAGAATTGATATACGGTGTGAGGTTTGGCTCTACCAAGCGCTACTTACGAACTTGCAAAGAATGCAAAGCAGTCATTTTGTGGACAATCCCATTTTAAAGCTCTTCCTTCTTTTTAACTTGATGCTCTCTTCAGAGCCAAGAGGTTCTTCTTGTATGAATGCCAATCACACAGACCAAATGTACTTTGCTCAATGTTGTGGTCATACACAACGTGGATATTCCCCAAAATACAAAGATAGTGAAAGCAGAGGGGAAATGAATAAAATCAAAGCAGTTATCTTTTAAATTTTATTCTATTGAATAAATCCATTATTATTTCTTTATTTTTATATTTATTACATTATTATTAGAAGAAATCCTTTCACAAACCAGGTAGCCATTCCTTGCATTCAACTGGAGTCTATTTGGGTAAAAATTTTGAGTTTGTTCAGGGTACTGGTGACAACCTGCCTACTCTTCACGAAAGACAGTGGGATATTTAATGTCTACCACTGAGGGTTAGCAGATGGGATACCCAGCTTAATTTCCAACCAAAGGAACAGCGATTCAACTCCATACCTGTGAGGCACCAATCCAATAGTTTAGAGTCCGATCGGGACTACAACCCAGACGAGACAGCTCAAAGACAAGTATTCTACCTCAGTATCATCATATTAGACTTTAACACCAATTACAAGGACATTAATAAACAATGTACAAATCATTATGGGATTTTGGATTTGAACCTGGGATTGTGAGTTTTAGTGCCCAGGTGGGAATGCTAAACAGGCCAATGTACATCATTATAGAAAAGGTGGAACCGTTTTTGGACTCGTACCTTATACGGTCTTCATCCAGATGATTTACAATAGCATTTCTGGCCTCCACAATATGCACGAGTTCATTCAGAAGTTCTTCCTGACGCGCCTTGTCCTCCACTGTGCAGTCCAACTCTGGATGGAAGATGACAAGCTAAACAGGTTGTCCCATGGATACCTCTCCTAGCCAGACACAACGCCAATGCCATATAGAAACACGTGTTCTCGCTTAACTTGACTGAACAGCAGACTGCAGCCATGCACGGGCAATTATTAGTCTCCCACCCGGAGGGGACGATAGGTTTACTCTTCATCTGTCTGGCTGTCTGTCCGTCCGTCCGTCCCACCTGTGGTTTTCTGCACTTTTCCCCATACTCTTTAACATATTCAACTGAAACTTGGTACAAGGCTTTATTATGATAAGTTACAGAACAAGCTTGAAATTCATGGCGTTTCACCAATTTTTCGTGCAATATTTTCTATGTTGAACTTAGAAAATATTATGCAGTATACATGGGTCTGTTTTCTAGACTTTTCCCCTTACCCTTTAACATATTGTCATGTCCGTAAGCCAGCCTTGGATGAACACCAGCCTTGGACGAATAGTCAGAACGGTCCTTCATTCCGAGGCAAGAACTCAAGAAATAGAGAAGTTAAGAGAAGCAAAATAATCTGAGGGTTTTTGAGGAACTGGAAAACCTGCTATCTGAAAAGAGGAAGTGTATATATATTGGTAAAGACATGAGAGAGAGTAAAGAATTCCAGAGCTTAGCGATGAAGGGAAAGAAACAAACATTTTAACGCCCCACCCTTGTGTTGCCATTGGCCACACTATCATCATGTGACGCAGTGGATTGCTCAGTTGCCCAGAATGTTGATGGCAGACAAGCTTTCTAAAGTGGCCATCTGATTGGTATACGCTGATTGGGAGTGCGCAGTCCAGTTGGTAGATGCAAGTGTATGGGTGTGGCACTGTCAATTTGAAAACCGTAAGGGAAGAATGAATATTGAATAGATTGATGACTGACATATGATGTTGACAGATAGTTATTTTACCCTTAAATTTTCCCGATTGTACAAATAATTAAATGTTCCGCATTTATGTTTGTAGTTCATAGAGCTTCACAAATCTGAAGGTTTCATTAAATCCACATAACGAAGATGTCAAAAAAAATTGACTCATCGAAAATCATGATTCTACATGTGCCGCGTGTCTTACTCTCCTCTCCTTTCTGCTACATGCAAAATATGCAACAGCCTGAATTATATTTATATATCTGTGAATATTTAGTAAATCTCATCACTGAATATTTTGTAGATCAGTAGTAATCAGTAGGAAGTGATCATTCCTCTCTCAGATGATTTCCCAACCTAGCTCATCCCTGCCCATATAAGCACCATGTCCGAGCTCACCTGGTTTGCAATAAAGGCGACGTAGCTCAGATTCCACATTCGCATGCTGCTTCTCCAAGATCTGCTGGTGAATGCTGAGGGAAGGAGAAATGAGGCAACAAACTAATTATTTATTTGTGTCAATATAGACATTTGTACAATATCACAAAGTTATTGGAGTGATTTTAAGCAAGTTAAAGAGAACTGTTTGAATTTTCACCATTGTTAGAGATATTATAAGCAATTGTTAGATAGCATGTTCTAACACCCAAATGTGTAGGGTGTCCTTTAATTAAGTCCCCATTACTATTTATTGAACAGAACAAGCATACCCAACTTTCCAGTTGAAACGTATTTGGAACAGTGAGAGTAATGTTTGAAGTATTGTTGAGCCCATCCACATTTTCCACATTTTTCACAACCTGTTCATTAATTCCTTGATTCAACGTTCCCCAACAAATGGATCGGCCGTGGTGGAAGTATTACTCGGCCGCCAAGTCCACCAGACCTGAATCCCTGAGGTTTTTTTGTGGGGTTTCATCAAGGACAGAGTTTATAGCACAAGGCCACTTTCCTTGGATGAGCTACGAGATTGCATCAAGAATGCGCTTCACGGCATATCCCATGCCATCGATCCAAAAGTTATGGACATTCTCATTCAATGTTTCCAAATGTGTATTGAAAGGGAAGGTGGACAGGATGAGCAATAAACAAAACTTCAGACATTACTCTGTTGCATATTCAACTGCTACCTATTTAAGGGACACCCTGGATGTTTGCCGAAGGCAGTCAACTCTACTTTGTGAGCACACTTTTTTCACAACTGCAAGATATTTATATCCCAACAGGTTCATAATGAGCTATCTATCTATAACTCCAGTAATCTCTGTACGTCTGTACGTTTGTCTGTGACCGCTGTTTCTCGACAACTACCGGTCCGATATACTTGAAACTTGCCAGGTATATTGCTGGGGACCCGAGGATGTGCCTTTTCAAGGTTTGAAATTAATCGGACAAGTACTTACCGAGCTATGGCGATTTAGCCGTTCGCCGTTCGCTTTGCCGTTGCGAATGGACCAAACCATTCATGTAAATAGAGGGGGGGGGGGGGTTCTGTGGTCGTTCGCTTTGGCTTTGCGAATGGACCAAACCATTCATGTAAATAGAGGGGGGGGTTCTGTGGTCGTTCGCTTTGGCTTTGCGAATGGACCAAACCATTCATGTAAATAGAGGGGGGGGTTCTGTGGTCGTTGCGAATGGACCAAACCATTCACATCGAATCATCGAATCACATCGAATGGACCAAACCGTTCGCTTTGGACCAAACCATTGCATGTAAATAGAGGGGGGGGTTCTGTGGTCGTTGCGAATGAACCAAACCATTTCATGTAAATAGAGGGGGGGGGATATACTTTTAGATATATATATAGTACGGGCATTGGCAAGGAACGGGCACCCACGTACGGGCAATGCCCTAGTCTCTATGAAAAGGGGGCAGAACACAAACATACCATGGGAATACAAACAACATCGTCAACTGAGCATCTTTCTTTTGTTTGAGGTTGAAGGAGTGCATTTGATCCTTAATATTTGTGTGGCAGTTACATCTATATTATAAAAGTAGCTATGTCTGGCTGTCTGTTTGTTGTGTTATACCTTGATAACGGATTAGCGGATTTCAATCAATCCAACTACGGTGGATTCAGTCAATTCCCGGGAAAGTTTGTGCCGCATTTTTTTATGGGTACATTGGCACACGTGGTGAAACTGCAAATGCCAACTTGCGACGCTGATTATCCCTGCACGGAGAGCAGGATCTCCCAGGAATCCTTTTTAGCTCACCTGGAATGGAGTTCCAGGGAGCTTATGCGATGGCACATCGTCTGTCCGTCATTTCGTAAACACTTGCAACTTCTCCGAAACCGCTGATGGGATTGTGATCAAACTTGGCGAAAATGATATGTGGTATGTTGCAACTCAAGTTTGTTCACAGCATTTAAAAAAATCGGGGTCTAAGAGGGTCTACTGGGGGTCAATGTGGATCCAGGTTTGATCCCCCAAAATAGGAATTTGCCTTTTTCTCTGAAACTACACACACTATTTCGATGAAACTTTACAACAACCTTCATCACCCGTGATGTGCCAAAGTTTATTCACAGCATTAAGAAAATCAAAGTCTACCCCGTTAAGTGTGCCTGGCACCATACCAGTGTGCCTGGCACCATTGCTATTACCATACCCTATTCAAAGGCACTTAAATCTTTAGTCTTGCCCATTCACCCACTGAATGGCACAAATACACAATTAATGTCCCAATCCACTCAAGGCTTAAAAATCTTTCTTTAACCTGTCTCCTCCACCTCATAAAAGTCATCAGGTTTATGAAACTTAAGCAACTTTCAACCAATATATAATCACTAGTGGGGTCACCCGTGGGAATCCCACGGGCATGGACGTGTGTGACATTTCGACATATTGAGTTAGATGCTGCACCTGCACATTCAGTTTCACAAAATGGTTACTGGCAATTTATCAGATCCACAAATAATGTAATCTACACAATGTATTTACTTCTGATAACATGTAAATGCATGTGCGTGCACATGGGAAATACAGTTTGAAATGTGTTATTATATCTCATGTAAAATGTGACGTCAAGAGCTCAAATCCTCTCCCTCCCACATCACGCACACGGGGGAGAGTGGGTCACACACACGGGGGAGAGTGGGTCTCACACACACACACACACACACACACACACACACACACACACACACACACATATATATATATAAATATATATATATATGTACATATATATACACACATACACACACACATATATATATCCACACACATATACACACACACACACATGTTCACACATATACACACACACACACACACACACACACACACACACACACATGTAGACACAGACACACATACATACATACATACATACACACACACACACACACACACACATGCGCACACACACACACCAACACACACACACACCAACAAACACACACACACATATATATATACATATATATATATACATATACAGACTTGGCATTTAATATGGAATATATATTTTTTCTTGACTTGGGTTTACTTTCTTAACTCAGTATATCAATCGGGTGAATTTCTTTTACACTTTGGTGATTTATTTGTTAAAAGAAGCATGTCACTGATTGTCGCAGCAAGAAGTCAACAACAGGATTATATCACAGGTGGCGTGGCAATATGTACGGACAGGTGCATTTGACGATTGGCTTCACAGTCGGGTATACAAGGGTTGTTGCATTCTGTATTAGTGGAAACCAACTGCTGCACATCTCCAAAAGTTATTGCCGCTTCCTCTGGAGATGGTCCGTCAACTCGACAATGCTGTTTGTCATGGAGTGGTGGCTTTACGAAATTACGGCATGAAAGACCGTGCTATTGCTCGGCAGTATGGCATCACTCAAGGTCAGGTGTCAAAGATCCTGAAACGAAATGCTCAGAGGGGTGTCCCTACTCCAATACCGAGGCCAGGACATCCCCGCAGAACCACAAGGAGGGATGCTCGCCAGCTGCACCAATTCGTCCGCAATTGCCGTACCAAGTCAGCTAATCGGCTTAGGGCTGAGTGGCAGCAACTGACAAATGTGCCTGTATCTAGAAGGCTAGTCAACCAACGACTGGTTCAAGCAGGCTATCGTGCCAAGTGTCCCCTGAGAAAGCCACGCCTGACCAGACAACACCGCCAGCGTCGATTGCAGTGGGCCAGAGAGCACCGTCAATGGCAGCCAGGACACTGGAATCACGTGATCTTCAGTGACGAGTCTAGATTTCTGGTCTATTGTGAAGATGGCCGCGTCCGAGTGCGCATACAAGTGCATGAAGCCTACAACAAAGATTGTATGATTGTATAGTGCCAAGAGTCCAAGCTGGAGGTGGTGGGGTGACCGTTTGGGCTGCTTTTCATGCAGGGGGCAAAACTGACCTGGTTGTTCTGAATGGAAACCTGAACCAGTTCAAGTACAGGGCCATTCTGGAAGAAACATTGCTTCCATTTGCTCGTGCAGCCTTTCGAGGAAACTTTGTCTTCCAAGATGACCATGCACGGCCTCATCGTGCTCGCATGATCCAACACTTTCTTGCTGACCGTGGTGTAGAGCATATGGAGTGGCTTGCCATGTCCCCGGATATGAATCCGACAGAGAACGTGTGGGCAGAATTAACGCGTCAAATCGACCACTTGGACCAGCAGCCGACCTCTGTGCGTAAATTGCAGCAGGCTATTGTCACTGCATGGCAAGCAATTCCTGTCCAAACCTTGACAAATCTCGTGAACAGCATGCCTCGACGTGTACGTGCTCTCCTGAATGCTCGTGGGGGCTACACGAAGTACTGAACTGTAATTTTACTGTCCGTAATCCCAGTCGTAATTTAACTTTTGTTTTTGTTAAAAAAAAATTGGCTAATGTACAAAATAAAGAGATACTTCTGGAAAACGTACAGAAGTTTAACACAGTACTGTCCATGAATTTAGTTCGATATCAGTTTACATCACTTTCAAGGATCAATTTATTTGTTTCGAAATGTCAAATGTGGTTTTTGTTTCTTTTAAAGGTCACATTAACAAAATCTAGAATAATTTCAACATAATTCCAATGAACTTTTGGTTCTAAGTCAACTTGAAAAGTAAGTACACCCCCACAAAGAAAAATTCCATATTAAATGCTAAGTCTGTATATACACATACACACACACAGATATACACACACATACACACACACACACACACACACACACACACACACACACACACACACACACACACACACACACACACACATATATATATATATATATATATATATATATATATATATATATATACATATATCTATATATATAAAACACAGTTTGTGTGTGTGTGTGTGCGTGTGTGTGTGTGTGTGTGTGTGTGTGTGTGTGTGTGTGTGTGTGTGTGTGTGTGTGTGTGTGTGTGTGTGTGTGTGTGTGTGTGTGTAATGTTACCGATAGACTCCGAAACGGAGAGGCTCACGTGCTTGATATTTGGCATAGATATGGCCATTGAGCCTGGGACGAACATGGCCGACCTCAAAATATTTGACGATCCATATTTTTTATTCATATTTACCTCAGCGCATTTCAGCGAAGTACCCGCTAATCTCAGCCGGTCTCAGAACAGCTCGCTGATTCACTCAGAGCGATCCCGTGATGTTCCATCCCGCCGCTAGACTGATTCGCTCAGAGCGATCACGTGATGTGACCATTGCCATTCACTCCACATAGGTGGAGATGCAGTTACCGGGCGCCATCTTGGTTGGCATTCGATGCTGGGCGTTGGTGATTTCCGTCACACGTTTGCACGTAATTCAGAGCGAAAAGCGATCATGTTTTGTGTCGATTTTGTGCGATATGAATTAAATGTCTTTGATAGGGACCGGTAATTCCGCCAGGGGCGCTGCGCGCAATACTTACGTCACGCTGTGCATGGCACTCTGTGACCGCCGTTGCGGTGCAATGCTTTGCGGGCAAATCGTTTTTATGCCATGGTATGCCATATTTTGGACTTAACCACTCTTCATGACTGATCATGTGACATCTACACACTCATGGCTACCACCGAGAAGGATCCTGGTTTCACGTGAGTAATATTTACCATATTTGCTCGATTTTTGAAACCGATGCATGCAAATATCGTGTCTATACCACACCTAAAATATTTTTTCGAAAGAATAAGCACATCTCCCCTTTGAAAGTGCCCCCTGAAGTGTGTCCAGGTGGAATTTGTAAGTCGTAGGTCTTAGCAACTCTCAGCAATCTTTTACCGCATGGATTTATCTCGAGTATTTACTAAACTGTGCTAAGTTGAAGTTGCGTACATATTTCAGCAGTTTTCAATGTAAATCGGTGTAATGTAACCTCCCCCCTCCCCTCCCCCCTGCCACACCCCCTCCCCTCCTACCCCTCCCCTCTCCCCCTCCCACCCCTCCCAACCCTCACCCTCCCACCCCTCCCCTCTCCCCCTCCCATCCCTCACCCTCCCCCCTCCCACTCCCCCCTCCCACTCCCCCCTCCCCCTCCACCTCCCCCCTCCCCCTCCCCCCCTACCCCCCTCCCATCCCTCACCCTCCACCCCCTCCCCCCTCCCCCTCCCATCCCTCACCCTCCACCCCTCCCCCCTCCCATCCCTCACCCTCCACCCCTCCCCCTTCCCCCCTCCCCTCCCCCCTCCCCTCCCCTCCCCCCTCCCCTCCCCTCCCCCCCCCCCCACCCTCCCCCCACCCCTCCCCCTCCCCCCCACCCTTCCCCTCCCTCCCCCACCCCTCCCCCCTTCCCTCCCCCACCCCTCCCCCCTTCCCTTCCTCCCCCTCCCCCCCCACCCTCCCCCTCCCTCCCCCCCTACCCCTCCCCCCTTCCCCTCCCCCCTACCCCTCCCCTCTCCCCCTCCCCATCCCCCCCTCTCCCCCTCTTCTCCCCTCCCCCCCTCCCCCCCCCTCTTCTCCCCTCCCCCCCTCTTCTCCTCTCCCCCCCTCCCCCCTCTCCTCCCCCGCCCGGCAATGCCGGGTACTTCTGCTAGTATATTATATATATATTGTTGCGGATATGAGGATTGCATTTTTTTGATTGTGTGTATTGTAGTGGTAAATTGTTGTGTAACATTGGTTGGATATGGCCCCTCCTGCCTCCAGAGTTGTGTAAAGGTAAAAAGGGCGTCCCGGTAGTTAATTCCATGAAACACCACATTGAAGGACACGATAAAACCCTTGTTCAGTAGCTTATATCTTATTATGTGTTTTAGGGTAAGGCCTTGTCTTCCATTAAAATAATACTCCATTGCACCGAATCAATTAAGAATAGCTCCCCCTTCAATACTTCCATTTCCCAACCAAACTCTCCATCTGCGGGTAAAGCAGTTCACAAGCGTGGGGTGCACGCCCTCTCATTTCGCTGCGATAGTGAATATGTGCTCCGTGCTCTGTTTGAACAGGAGGGGCGGGGTCGCCAGGGAGAGGCAAGCCCAGGGCGCGCCACGAAGGGCGGGGCTGTTCAGCCCCATGCCCAAATAAGGAAACAAGCCCGTGGCTCGCCACGAGGGGCGTGCCGTCGGCGCCATGCCCAAATAAGGAGACAAGCCCGTGGGATTACCATACAAGGTCATGAAACAGAGCACGGGGGGGGGGGGGGAGGGCGGTACCGAAACCGAGGAGGGCGTGTCAGACCCACGCTGAAGGTTTGGACAGAAGGGTGCGACGATCGCTGGGACAAGCTACACGAGAGATACGGCAGATGAGTCCAGGTGCGTAAGAGGGTTGGCAGTCCACCGGGAGAGAGTTCAGAGTTGCACCGGAGTTGCGTGAGAGATACGAAAAGCCTTTGACAAAGAGCCGCTTCAGCCAGCCCCGTTTCAACCAGCCGAGTGACCCTGCCGGCGTGCGCTGTGAAGCCGAATACAAGGAGCTGCCGGCTCCTCGCTTCCCGCCCGGAGTGGACCTGCTCGCTGTGCCCTGTGATCCCACCTGCTCATCCCTCCAAACGATTCCTACCCTTCCATCCATTTGCGTACGTGAGTTTGTTCTGTTCGTGCTGTCCTGGGTAGTAAACTAAGTCAGTATAAGCTAGTAATTTGCACTGTGTTACCTGCTTTTTCATGTCCGCTGTAAATACCCGTGACTGCTCTTTTTGCTTATGTGTGTGTAAATAATAAACCCCGTTACTCTTCTGTACGTCTTCTTCTTCCTCTTTGCATTTGTCGTCTTAGTCTTTTCCCCATTGAATATCTGTGGCGCGATACGGCCAACGTTTGGGTGAATCGGGTTTAGTCGGGGAACAACTGTTCGGTCGCGGAGCCTCCGCTCGACAAACATACCATCCTTAACTGCGGACCGTAACAATATACATATATATACACATACACACACACATATATGTATATACACACACACACATACATCCACAAGTATATATCCCACATCCCACATGTATATACATGCTTAAAGTGTACGTGCACATAACTAATGAAATAAAAACGAAGAAATGTCTCTCGGTAATTTCCTGAAACTCGGTGAAATTCGATGAAATTTGCTCGGTTTCTCGTTGAAATTTTTTCTTCGGGCGGTGTATAATCGCTCCAAACGAAATATCTCTCAGCAATTTCCCGTCTGTTAGTTTATTTATTTTACATATGTGAATTACACGCCTATGCACACGTGAAATGGAATTTGTTTTTGCACACGTGAAATGAACACGTGAACCTTTACTTCCGGATAATAATGTTGAAAGAAATAAGAACGAAGAAATATATGTCGGCATCATTATTGACGTTTTTGTGACGACTGTCATCAAACGGAAAAGTAATATATCTTAACGGAAAAGAAAAGCGAAATTTTAATATATGTCGATATTTTCCCGTCTGTTATTTTAGGCGGTGTATGATACATCGTGGCGCGATTTTTTTTTTAATATATCTCGGCATTTCTCAATTTTTTCTGACACCGAGTCTAAAAACATCAATACAAATGAACTCAGATGGCGAGTTATAGTGGAGATAAAGGCGTGAGAGAGGTTCAATGGCCCTTATATTATCGGCCTTTGAAAATTCATTTCGTTCTATAAACGGTAACTTTCATCGGATTTTATTTCCGGTTTTTAAAAAACCGAGCCTAAAACCATGTTCGTGACTGTTAAAAATGAAATGATATATCGAATTAGAGTTTAAATAAAACTGTGAGAGAGAGAGCAAGACACCACGGGCATAACAAAACATGCTTCAAAGCTATGCGAGTAAATAAAATGGTGGATATTTGTTTTTGAAGCCTCTTCCAGAATGGGTGGAGCTACTCTCTCAACGGAGTAAGCCACACCCCCGGACAGGCATCCGACAGGATCACCTACGGAGAATATATATAGAGATTATATCATCAAAATAATTACAGCAGTTTCAAATTGTTAGGCAGAAAGAAATAATGCTTTTATGTGAGGGTATCGTATTGGTCAGAAAGCCTTAAAAAGTTGAACCATGACATTTCTTGCATTTAAAGGTACAGAATGTATGTGAAGTTTTGTTGAAAGATACATTTACTGACATGTGGTTAAGTTCTGATTCTTGACGAACAAGTTGATTTTTCTCATTGATGAGGCGAAACCAGTCGGCAAGAAGTTTGTCTTCACGTTCCTCTTTTTGTAGAATCATCGCATAACATACAAAGGGTGAAAGAGGAATGTATAAGAACCAATGGGAAAGTGCAACTTGTGACAAGAGAAGTGAATCTTAACATACACCCCAAATAAGTTGCATGTGGTGCACATCGCTTACCTCCCTCACAGGACCGAAGGTTCTTCTCCAGGATGACGCCCTTTGCCTCTAGCTCATCTAGGTGGATTGAAATGATGGACAGCCGCAGCTGGATATCATACGATGACGTGTAATCAACTCCATGAGCCTGAAAAAGGAGGAAAATGTATATATATTGTTGCGGATATGAGGACTGTATATTTTTTTTGATTGTGTGAATTATTATTATTGGTTATTCTGCGCCTCCTGCCTCCGGAGCTGTGTAAAGGTCAAAGGGCATCCCATAATTAGTCCATAAAGCATCCACACCACAGCCAATCATAGAATACCCCTGTTCAATAGTTATATCTTATTCTGTGTTTTAGGGTAAGGCTGTGTCTCCCATTAATAGAAGTACTCCATTGCACCAAGTGAAAGAGATAGATTCCCTTCATTCCCATTCCCAAAACCTCCATTCCCCCTTTTCATCGATTAGAAACTACCTCCGCTCCAATTACCGCCATTGACCACGAGGCAGGGTCGGAGAAGAAAGGCGTGTCTCCACCTCGTCATAGAGGGGAGGAGTGAGCCAGCCCCACTCGACCAACCATGAGCCAGGGGTTTGGCTAGAGAGGGCGGAGGAAGAGCGATCGGGGAGGTTCGCAAAGGTTGAGGGGCGGGGCCTATATAACCCAAGGCAGGGCGTGTCCACCAGAGATGAGCTTTTACCGGCAGACGAAAGGGAGCCCAAGCCGTTGAGACGAGAGGAGGTCCAAGGCAGATGAGCTTTTACAGAGGAGAGACGAGTACAACGGAAAGAACTGGGTCGTCAGAGCAAGAGCGCGTAGAGAGGTCCATGACAAGAGCTGAGTTGGTCGTCAGGGGTGGTCAGCCATTGCGTTTAGTGGTTGCGTTCAGTGGTTGCGTTCAGTGGTTGCGTTGAGTGGTTGCGTTGGAGAAAGAGTGGTTGGACAAACAAAAGAGAGAGGAGAGAACCCGTCACGCCAGACCCCCCACCAGCGCGTCGGCTCTGACCGTGATCCGACCCGAGATCCGACCCATGATCCGACCTGTGATCCCGCGCACACGACAGGATCGGTGGCATCAGCGGCCGTCGAGGTCCAGCCCGACGTCCCGTGCGGGATCAAGCTCCAGCCAGCTCCGTGCCGTCCTCCCCCTCCAGCCACACACCTCCTTCCAGCCAATCCACTCTGCAATTCCCCATGTGAGTCGTCTTTGTTTGTTCTGTCCTGGGTAGGTAATTAAGCTTGTATAAGGAATTCACTGTGTCACCTGCGTCTCGTGTCCCTGTACATAATCGTGACTGCTCCTTCTTGATTATATGTGTAAATAATAAATCCCATTACTCTTCTGTCCGTCTTCTCGTCTTATTCCTTTTCCTCTTTGCATTCGGTCGTTTTAGAGTTTTCCAGATTGGGCAGCTGCGGTGCGATACGGCCAAAGTTTGGGGTGAATCGGGTGAGTTGGGGAAGAATCGGGGGAACTGTTAGGTCGCGGTCATACCAACCGCTCGGTCAAAAATAACATCTTAACCGCGACAGTAACAATACTTAATGTACACAAGACAATTTGTACTGGAAACGTTTGTTTGGTGTCGAAGAAATGCAACTTTTAAAACACCTCTAAAACATGGCAAATAAACTGTTCATCATTCATTGCTATTACCAACACATAACTTACCTGTACCAAATACAGTACCGGTTTGTACAATTTACTGTGAGTTTGTTCAAGGACACGATGCCTCCACATTCCATACCACTGCCTGGAAGAGGCTAATTTGAGTAGAGTACCAAAATGTATTGTCATGTGTAGGGTGTTGGAATCTACACTTCAAGGCAAGTGTCATGTAAGCGCTTTCAATATCATGTTCATGCAGCACCATAATCTCGAGAGCTGAGCAGTTATTGGTTGCTTATCAGGTGCAGAATATATTAATGCACTTTTCACTTGTTTTTTTTTTACTAACTACCTCAATGGCAGGAAAGGAGGGGTGTTCACCAAAAAAAAAAAAAAAAGAAGACAAATGCACCAATTGTAATAACAACAAAACACAAAAGGCACAGCAGCAATAACTAATATGTACACAATCTATCCCTATAGAAGGGAAATTTTTCTGACAGACCTTTACGTGGGGCATTTTGTGCTCTCTAACGCAGAAGTTCGGGTGTATAACAAAGTAAAGGGCTGGGAGGAAGAGAGGAAAACAGGAAAGGAACAAAGTACCATCAGGAGATGGTGGGGCAGTGTAGAGGGGGGTAGTAAAAAAAAATAACGACGCGGGGAGGTCAAGGGCCGATTGTATGGTGGGACTTGGCTTGTTTACCAGAAGGTAGTGTGGGTTGCCATCATCATATGAAGGAACACTTGTAGCAGGTAATGCTACACCCACTTCCTCCTGTCTTGTGATCCAGTCTCTCTCTCTCTCTAAATGCATTAACTGCATGCCCATGTGCACTTTCATTCCTCTTTTTTCCTGCCTCCAGAACAAACTTCCACACTCTCTTCAATCCCATTCCTCCCTGCAGGTCTTCAAAACAGCTGTTCACCACCATCTCTTATCTTCCCCCATCCAAAACCCCCCGTTATCCACTTATCTTATCCACCCCCCGTTAATACACCCCGAATCCACCTCCGTCAAATTTCCTGTTTTCTTTCCTGAAATCCTCTGTCATGTCCATCTTGTTTATCTCGTGTACCCTACCCCAGCCCTCTCCCTTCCACAGATCTCCCAATGTCCTTGTTCCCTACTGTTGTTGTGCTTCCATCTCTCTCCCCCTCTTGTCTCCTGCTCCCTTTATTATATGCTCAATATATTTTTTTGTTGTTTTTTTGTATGCGAGACAAGACAAGACAAGTTGTTCGTGTTAGCGCTTATATGAGCCTCGACTAAGTATACAAAAACAAAAACAAGGAAACTTACTCATAGCTTTATTTTCACAGTATTCTGTTGCTATGTCAAATTCCAAATTCCTCTGCTGCAACGCATGTGCTTCCTTTTTTAATAGCTGCACACGGGGTGGAGTGATTGGCACCGCTTCAAATGACGCAACCCTTTCTGTGCAGTGGCTCTGCTCTTGGAGCCCCATGTTCATGCAGCCCAGTAGGGATGGAGGGAGGAGGGGAGAGTTGAGGAAGTGCCGCTTGGGAGGGAGGGGGTTATGATCATAAAAAGGAAGGGGGAGTGGGTATCACAAGCTTGCGAGACAGACCTGCAGCTTACCACCATCCCAAAATGGTAACTTTTGGGGGTGGTGCGGGGGGTTGGGCGGGTGGATTTTGCAAGTATCGTGCTCTGCATGACGTCTTTCTTGTTTGGTTGTTTGTGTGCAGGATATCTCAAAAAGTTGTGAACAGATTCGGATGAAATTTGGTGGACCGTTTGGATGTGCAACAAGGACAAATTGATTTGATTTTGGTGAAGAACAGAATCTGGATTCAGATACAATAATGTTTTTTATTTTCTAAGTGATTCTTAACCTTTGAGAGATGGAGCTAAGGCCGAGAAAAATATATTTCCGGTCTCTGGTCAGCGTGCGCATCGATTTTGACCCTGCGCGTCAACAATTATTTTAAATTAATTTCCAACGGTACCTACAACAGCGCGCACATGTTGTTGCCGGGCCAGCGCGCTATCTCGGGAAATACGGGTCTGTGAGGGTCGCCATTGGTATCCACGTTCGCGCACGGTTCTCCCCTACAAAACTCCGTTTAGTTTGTCCAAATCCAACCAGCCGTTCCAAAGATATGAGTAGTGTTGTGTGCCGTGACGTCATGAATCCAATCGGCTGGATATTGTCATTTATTGAAACGAAGACGTTCTTTGTCGGGTTCGTGTGAAGCAACCAGAAGGCCTAGAGAGCTGCGGGTGGTGTCGTTAGTTAGGCCTGGATCCTATCTCGTTTGCCATGAAGTTGTAAGTGTCTGTGATAATCTGGTGGACTGGGAGAAGAGATCGTGGGAGACCATCGGCCTGTTAGACCACTTGCGCATGCGCAGTGTTGACGCGATCGACGCATTGGAATGTTTGACGGTACGGCGAGGCGATCTTGAGAACGAAATGGCAGTCTATAATATGCTTGAAGAACTTATTGATTTTCAGAATAAATACATTTTAAAATAACTTAAGCCTGTGTTCATTATTTACAAAAAAGGCCTACAAGTCCCATTGGCTGTTTTTAATTTCTCTCTGGACGGCGCCACGGCAGATGAGGAGGACCGCAAGGCATGAGGACACAAAAAACACCTCTATATGTGCAATCCATGCTTTTCAAAAAAAGGAAAAAAAGAAAAAAAACTGCATCGCCACATCAATTCTGGAACTTTGGTCTGACCAGAGACCAGCAATATTTTTTTTTCGGCCTAAAAATGATATATATATCACGATATCTCAAAAAGTTGTGGACGGAGTATGACAAAACTAGGTGGATAAGTTGGTTGGATGACAAGAACAAGGCAATTAGATGTTGGTTCATGTCCAGATCTAGCCTATCAGTGGGATACAAAATATAAACTGTTCAGCCTGGCGGAGGTTTGCGCTCTATCGGGCACCGTTCTAGTTAACCTGGGCTCGCGAAGAGAAAAGCAGGGTTACGCATTCAGTTGCGTCCGTACGTGTGGCGTCTACATTTTAAAACTTAATTTTCTCGGCAACCGTTGGTCTGATTGAAACGAAATTTTACCATAGGAGCACCTCTGCCTGTACAATTTTTTATTCATAATTATGACGTCATAGTTTACGTGGTACGGACACCATCTTGGAAAAACGTTACACCTCTATATCTCCCAAACCGCTCAAAGGAAAAAATTAAAGCATAGCTCATTGTCAAGTACTCCCCATGGGGAATAAGATATGTTGATGATGAAGTCATCGGTGCCTTAATTATGACGTCATAATTCGACAAGTATAACGCTTGATCTGATCAGTATAAAAAAAATATTTCCTCTGCAACTGTTAGTCCGCTGGACACAAAATGTTCACAATATGAGCGGCTCCTCCTGTATAAATTTTTAATGATAATTATGACATCATAAGTCATGTGGTACAGGCGCCATCTTGGTAAAATCGAAAAAAGTTGCACCTCTATATCTCCGAAACTGATCCATGGGAAAAATTGAAACATGGCTCATTGTCAACTACTCCCCAATGGGGAATAAGATATGTTAATGATGATGTCATCGGTGCCTTTGTTATGGCGTTATAATTCGACAAGTACAACTCTTGATCCGATCAGTATGAATTTTTTTCTCTGCAACTGTTGGTCTGATGCACACTAAATTTTCACCATGGGAGCACCTCCTCCTGTAGAATGTTTTAATGAAAATTATGACATCATAGGTCATATGGTACAGGCACCATCTTGGAAAAACCGAAAAACATTGCACCTATATATCTCCAAAACTGCTCCATGGAAAAATTTGAAACGTGGCTCATTGTAAAGAACTCCGTATGGGGAATAGGTGTTGTTAATGATGACGCCATTGGCGCTGTAATTATGACGTCATAATTCGACAGGGTCAACGCTTAGTCTGATCTGTTTGAAATTTATTGAGCATGATCTATGCAACAATTATATTAAATATAAATTTATGATGTCATCCCTCACGTGGTCTGGCAGCCATATTGGATCAAAGAAAAAAACCCTTAAAAAACATAAGAGTTGGCTCGCACCAAGTTGACTCCGCAGGTTAAGTATTCTATGAATACCATCTATTTTTTAAGGTAATTCTTCACTATTAGACATGGGGCCAAAAACAATATATTGCATGACATTTCAAATAGTTGTGGACGAGTTGTGACAAAACTTGGTGGATGAGTTGGGTAGGTGACAAGAACAAGCCGTTAGATTTTGGATTCCTGGATCCAGATTTAGCCAATCAGTGGGATACAAAACAAACTGTTCAGCCTGCCAGAGCAATTCCCTCTGCCAAGTGCCGTTCTAGTTAACTATGTAATCTTGTATCTGTTTTACAAAATTCTGGCTATCCAGTTCATAATTGGGAAAAAATAAAGAAAATAATGTTTCAAAAGAAATGTTAAAATCCCACTTCTGCCAATGGATTTTTCCAGCCTGGAAAGTTGTGCTTGTTAAAGATAGAAAGAAATATTTCAGCGTGAAATCTCCATTGTTGGAACTATTTTATGGACTGACAGCATGTAGAAACATCATTTCACCTTCCTCTGGGTGTGGGGGAAACCGTATCCTGGAGCATTGGTCTTTTTTCTGTAGACCTGAAGAGCGTTTTTGTATGTGGTAGCTCCTACTGGAAACAAAAGATTCAAATAAGCATCCAATGAAGTTCAAACTGATACTTGTGCAATCTTCATAACACATTATAGCATTTAACTTTATAATCCACTTTTATCATAGTTTTCAGTAAGATTAAAAATGTCTTTTTTTGCTGTTACCAGTTCTACCTGTCCATTGAAGGGTCTATGACGTCCTGAAAGTAGATACGTGGTCTATCACATCCAAAAATTATACAATCTTACACAAATATGACGGTATCTTTCTACTCGTATACAGAAATAACTTCAAATTAAAAAGTCATCTGTTATCCAGATGTGAAAGCAATGATGTCTCTCCCACTGAAGCAAAGCAGGAGATTTTCAATATTATGTTCTTTGTATGTGTTTTCTTTCGTGCTTTGAAAATGGCATCATGCATGAAACGTCACTTCACCTTTTTACCTCCGCCACCGAAGTATAAATAAATAAATTTTACCTCGAGTATAAATCCATGAAATTTGAAATAACCACAATTTGGCAAATGAAACCATCATCATCCTTGTTGGATTTGAGATCGATTAAGAAAGGATTTGAGACGGTGTTTATTTGAGATTGATTAAGAAAGGGATAAAGAACACTAGCAAAATCCAAGGGAAAGGTAGAGTGCAGTCGAACTCCGACATTTACTGGGGATACGATCCTAAAAATGGTGCAAATATTGAATCCGCGAATGTGGGGGCATTGTTTGAATGTGGGTGGGGAAGGCTATGGGGTGTGGGAGAGGTGGGGGACGAGGATAATATTATTATTTTTCCTTACCATATGGTCTAGGCTCATGGAAGAGCTATGACATAAAACTAATCAGGACACAATATAACAAAGGGAACAGCAGGAGAAAGGGGACACGCCAACAGCAGGGTGGAGGGAGAAAATAGACAAAGAGAGACAAACAAGGGATGCAGGTAACAATGAGGTGTAAGGGAGAATGCAAAGGGTAGACAAGATGGATACATAAGCAAAATCTTTGGGAGGGGTGTGGGTGGTTTAACAGGTGTAGAAAAGATCATGAGTTTGGATAGGGGATGACTTGAGACGGTAGTGAACAGCTGTCTTGAAGACCTGGAGGGAGAAATGAGATTGAAGAGAGTATGAAGGTGATTATACACAGGTGGGGAAAAAGTATGGAAGGTGGTTACACAGGTGGGGAAAAAGAGGAATAAATAATAACAATAATAATAATAAAGGAGTCTTATAAGTGGAGGTAGGCAGTGGTTCTGGATTTAGGCAGTTTCACTAGGGGGGCGGGGGGGGTTGCTGGTGGACCGAGCGCATCCTGCAGATACCTGAGGGGGCCAAAGTACGGAGAGGGCAGAGGTTGTAAGTCTTGACAAGGCACCACCAGGTTTTAGAGGATGGAGAAAAGTTTTAAAACTCATTCTTGAGATTGTACAGATCTTGTTTTCTGGCTCTCCAGAGAGTAGACACTTGTCATCTTTGTGGAATGATCTGAGGTTGTCTTCAGTTTGATTTGCCTTCCAGGAGGAGAATGCAAGTTGGTATAAGGGAACTGCTTCACTACAGGATTCAGAGGACCAAGAGCGGGAGGATGGGTAAGATAATTATAGACGAGATGGGATGAATCTGTGCCTAAGAGTGAGCAGGTTTCTGTGGAAGAATTCCCAGGCTGAATTAATATCAGCATCAGTAGATATAGGAGACCAGTCCTGATGTGTAAAAAAAAAAAGTATAATTTACCGCGAATACGCGAATGTAGAAGCAGGTCATATGTTATGGACCGTGAATACGCAGGGTCCGCAAATGCTGCTATCCGAATGTACAGGAAATCCAGAATGTGTTCTTCCTTGGTATTGCACACTTCATCAGGTGAACACTTTCTAATCTATTAAATAGATGTCAACATTCATGTATTCAACATGAGACTATGGTTTAGGTCCAGTGAAGCGAATAAAATGCACAGCCACCCAATTGATGGATTGGATTGGATAGCATCGCCAGGCATTTCACATAACATGTGGTGCACATCCAAAATGGATAATATACGATCTACTTCCTGACATGCCAAACAGCCAGTTGACAAGATGCATTCATGACATAATGCAATGAATCTGCAGAGGAATCGTTTTTGATGTCTTGTTTTTGTTTCCCCACTACAACTCATTCCAAAGAGTTATCTCAATAAAAATAAGAAAACCAGACAACAATGTTTCTCCTCTTACGTCTGGCTTGCAATGAAGAAGTAAAAAATAAATAAAGACAAACAGCATTTAAATAAATAAAAAATAAGTCATGATGAATCAAACATCTGTACCATTCACGCAGGAGAATGTTTCGAAGAAGGATTGAATCATGAACACAGAAAATTCTCAGTGTATTTACAAGACTACACTGTACTCTGTTCCCTATTGATCCATCAACCCACACTTTACAAACCTGGTTTTGTGCAATTGGATTGTGCTTTTGCAGCAGGCCCTGTTGGAGATTCTCTCGGAGGAGGAGGGTGATTAGGGCGGTTGCTTGGACTGTAGTTCTTGGCAGGAGAAGTTCCTGGAGCTGGGCTGGTGATTGTGTTTGGCTTGTATTTGTCTCTCTGCCTGGGGAGGGAAGAATAAAAACAAGACATCAATCAGACTTGCCTGCCAAGATCAGCGCATTTAGGATGTGAAGAATAAAATAAGTATTTCTGTCCGTAGCACAATGCTCATGTCTTTCTCTACTTCCTTGGGTACCCTTGAATAGCCTGGAGGTGTGTGCACTCACTGCTGAGCTTTCTAGCCTGGGTTCAAATCTTGGCCCAGCTATAAACTGGCATCCTGATGTTTCGCATGCAGGGTGAGGCATCAATGTGTGTGCCATCTCTCGGATGGAGGTTAAACTGGACGTCCCATCAGCCAGCATTTGTTGGTGAACTTTAGAAATCCCACAATGTCATTCAGGAAGAGTAGGTGAGTTATTGTCGGAACCCTGGCCAAATTCCAAACTCTTATCTAAAGGTAGCACTGTATCAGCAGCTCAGCCACACTTCCAGCAATGATGCAAACCTGCAACCACCTGTTGTATGATGCAAACCTGCAACCACCTGTTGCATACCCTTGGATTGGGCTATCCAGTTGTGGAGCTGTGTATGCCTTCAGACTTCCTAACTGCCAATTAATTTGCTATCACTACAACTGATCTGCAATCACTATTACATCCTTCAAAAGGCCATCCTTTCCATATTGTGCTAATACATTTAGGTAGGTGTCACATGAAAATTTTAGTGTGTGTGGAAGTGATAAACAAGGGCTGACAGAATGGCCAATAGGTCCGCACACTCGCCTCTGGGCTGTCTAGCCTGGGTTTGAATCCCGATCCACTTATGAAACTGTTATCCTGGTGTTTCGCAGGCATGCTGATTCATCAATGTATGTCCGTCCCTCGGATGTACGTTAAACTGGGCGTCCCGTCTGTCAGCATTCGTTGGTGGACGTTAAAGATCCCATGGATGGTGTCCTCCAAGAAGATTAGGCAAGCTATCGCCGGCACCCTGAACAAATACCAAATTCCTGCCCTAACCAGCAGAGGGCGTGGCATCAGCTGGCACAGTCACGCTCCCAGCCAATGGTGCTACCCACAGCCTTGTGCAGTCAATGAATGAAGAAGAAGTTATGAACACTTTTCTACAGTGACTGATGCTTGTACATATATCTTGTCGGATTGACATCAAATATGCAAACAAAGGGTTCAAAGAGGAGGGGGATACATTTATTTATTTTTAATTTAGGAAAAAATAAATGTAAGGTAATATAATAGAGAAACATAAATGCCATTGAGATGAGATATGAGTGAAGAGAGAAGGAAGGGAAAGGGATGTATGAAATGTGTGTATGGTATATTAACCTTGTACCTGATTTACAAGATCAGCAAGAAACAAATGACATAACTACAGTATATAGGACATGAATCTAAAGTCACATTATCATGAGATAAAGAGAAGCATATATATATATATATACAGACGGCATTTAATATGGAATATTTTTTTTGTGTAGGTGAACTTACTTTTCAAGATGTCTTAGAACCAAAAGTTCATTGGAATTATGTTGAAATTATTCTAGATTTTGTCAATGTGACATTTAAAAGAAACAAAAACCACATTTGACATTTCAAAATAAATAAATTGATCCTTGAAAGTGATGTAAACTGATATCGAACTCAATTCATGGACAGTAATGTGTTAAACTTCTGTGCGTTTTCCAGAAGTATCTCTTTATTTTGCACATTAGCCCAATTTTTTTTTAACAAAAACAAAAGTTAAATTACGACTAGGATTACGGACAGTAAAATTACAGTTCAGTACTTCGTGTAACCCACACGAGCATTCAGGAGAGCACATACACGTTGAGGCATGCTGTTCACGAGATTTGCCAAGGTTTGGACAGGAATCGCTTGCCATGCAGTGACAATAGCCTGCTGCAATTCACGCACAGAGGTCGGCTGCTGGTCCAAGTGGTCGATTTGATGCGTTAATTCTGCCCACAAGTTCTCTATCGGATTCATATCCGGGAACATGGCAGGCCACTCCATATGCTCTACACCACGGTCAGCAAGAAAGTGTTGGATCATGCGAGCACGATGAGGCCGTGCATGGTCATCTTGGAAGACAAAGTTTCCTCGAAAGGCTGCACGAGCAAATGGAAGCAATGTTTCTTCCAGAATGGCCCTGTACTTGAACTGGTTCAGGTTTCCATTCAGAACAACCAGGTCAGTTTTGCCCCCTGCATGAAAAGCAGCCCAAACGGTCACCCCACCACCTCCAGCTTGGACTCTTGGCACTATACAATCTTTGTTGTAGGCTTCATGCACTTGTCTGCGCACTCGGACGCGGCCATCTTGACGATAGACCAGAAATCTAGACTCGTCACTGAAGATCACATGATACCAGTGTCCTGGCTGCCATTGACGGTGCTCTCTGGCCCACTGTAATCGGCGCTGGCGGTGTTGTCTGGTCAGGCGTGGCTTTCTCAGGGGACGCCTGGCACGATAGCCTGCTTGAACCAGTCGTTGGTTGACTAGCCTTCTGGATACAGGCACATTTGTCAGTTGCTGCCACTCAGCCCTAAGCCGATTAGCTGACTTGGTACGGCCATTGCGGACTAACCGGTGCAGCTGGCGATCATCCCTCCTTGTGGTTCTCCGGGGACGTGCTGGCCTCGGTATTGGAGTAGGGACACCCCTCTGAGCATTTCGTTTCAGGATCTTTGACACCTGACCTTGAGTGATGCCATACTGCCGAGCAATAGCACGCTGTTTCATGCCGTAATTTCGTAAAGCCACCACTCCATGACAAACAGCATTGTCGAGTTGACGGACCATCTCCAGAGGAAGCGGCAATAACGTTTGGAGACGTGCAGCAGTTGTTTTCCACTAATACAGAACGCAACAACCCGTGTATACCCGACTGTGAAGCCAATCATCAAATGCACCTGTCCGTACATTTTGCCACGCCACCTGTGATATAATCTTGTTGTTGACTTCTTGCTGCGACAGACAATCAGTGACATGGTTCTTTTAAAAAATAAATCACCAAAGTGTCAAAGAAACTCACCAGATTGATATACTGAGTTAAGAAAGTAAACCCAAGTCAAGAAAAAAACAAAATTCCATATTAAATGCCAAGTCTGTATATATAAACATACACACACACACATACACACACACACACACACACACACACACACGCACACACATGCACACAGACACGCCCACAGGTTAATAATAAAACGAACTAACCATTCTGTTCTATTTTTTGGTCATAGGATCTACTGTATAACACGTGTGCATTGTGTCCTCTAGTTTCTGAACTTCTTGTTTATTTTAAATCTGTGGTGTTAGATGCCCTTCCTGGAGTCTCAAGTAATGTACAAATAATAATAATGATGAGCATGCCGATGCACAACATTGAGTTTTTTATATATTAATTTTTTTCTGTAAAAGTTAACACTGCATCTTTGAATAATGACATCCAAAAACATTTCCCATCCTAAAAACAAATGTGTTGAGGAAGAACAGTTTTGTAACAGCTATTAATAACGATGCATCGTCGGTGTGAGCGGCATAATTTGTATCCAAAATGCAAATTGATAACGGACTATGTTATACTGTTGTAGTGAGAAGGTTCAACCATGCAGTCTTCAAAATTAGGGTGGATGCAAACAAGTTTCCTTAAGCGACGTTATAATAATCTTGGATTCAAGCTTACCCCTGTTTGACAGCAGGGTTGACATTTGAGGTTGAATAAACAGGGCTTGATGGAGAAGGCCCACTGGTTGCCATAGTTTGTGACTTGGTGTGCAAATCTGCATGAGAGTAGAAAGAACATTGAGAAGTTTCATCCACTTGAATGCTTTGGTGTTTATGGAATCAACACAGCAGGTTATCCCATAAATGTTACATTATCCCAAAAGATCATGGCACGCAATTTAACACAACAAGCCTCGGTGTGTGGCCATTTAATTGCCTGTACGAACTTCCTTTGTCATCACAATCTGGACACTTGCTCTAAATTATTGATACAATTATGGGGGGGTTAATAGTTAAATGAAGGCCTTCGACATCGTGTATATTCACAAATTTGTTTCAGAATTTCATACCCTGTGTTAATTGTTTGTGTAAGGTGAGGGGTCTTTAATGGTGTTTGTGAGGGGATTGGTGTTGTCTGATGTAGAGATAGCTATGGAGATTAAGGCCCCCTGTCTATTTGTCATCCTCTGTGGAACTGGATGGAGAAGGGCAAGATTGGGGGAGTGGCAAGGGGCGGGGGGGGGGGGGAGGGGTTGGGCTACACAATATGTTCTCTCTCACCAACAGAGGGAGATAAACTCCTCTGCAGCTACCTGTCAGAGCATGGGAGGCGGCACTGACTTGTCATTGAGGCTAGGATTCATAGACGCCCTGGGGGCAGAGACTCATGGCAGGGCCACAGGATGGAGATAGATGAGGGCTTCAGATGATTGGTGAAAAACTCCTGGGGTCATGATCGGTGGGGTCCCTCAGAGCAGAGACCCTTGTGGCCCATCATTAGTAAGCATTGGGAGGGGAGTTTGTTAGACTGATGGTGTGTGGGGCAAAAGGAAATGTTTGGGTGGGATTATTCATCAACAAAATGTGTTTCTATGTGAGACCTACACACATGAAACAGCTCTTTTAATGACTTCATCGACTTGCCAAACATTTCAAGATGCCTGCCATGTGTTATAAAAGGTGAAACAAATGTAATTCAAACATTTGGTTTTTATATACAGTCACGTGAAAAAGTAAGTACACCCCATGTAAAGTTTTGACTTTTTCAACATATATCAACATACAACTATTTGATCTTCATTTCAACAATATTGATAGATAAAGGTGATATAATATAACAAATATCATGAAACATTTACATTTTGTAGTCCATTGTATAATTTAAATAAACATAAATGCAAATTTCGCATGTGGAAAAAGTAAGTACACCCTTGGCTCTAATAGGTGGTATTGCCCCCTTTGGCAGAAACAACCTCAAGTAGCCGTTTCTTATAACTGTCTGCCAGTCTCTGACATTGACTGGGAGAAATTTTTGCCCACTCCTCCATGCAGAATTATTTCAGCTGTGCGATGTTGGAGGGGTTTCTTGCATGCACAGCTCGTTTCAAATCCCCCCACAACATCTCGATGGGATTTAGATCCGGGCTTTGACTTGGCCATTCCAGAACCCTCCATTTCTTTCTTTTCAGCCATTCCTTGGTGGATTTACTGGTATGTTTAGGGTCATTGTCATGTTGCAAGGTCCACCTTCGGTTGAGCTTCAACTTGCCGACAGATGGCCTCACATTATCCTCAAGCACCCTCTGGTACAATGAAGAATTCACAGTGGATTCTATGATGGTGAGCTGCCCAGGCCCTGATGCAGCAAAGCTGCCCCAAACCATAATATTTCCACCACCATGCTTCACAGTTGGTATCAGGTTCTTGTGGTCAAATGCTGTCTTTGGTTTTGTCCAAACATGTCTTCTGGTACTGTGGCCAAATAGCTCTACCTTTGACTCATCTGTCCAGAGCACATTGTTCCAGAAGTGCTGGTCTTTGCCTAGGTGTTAATTGGCAAACTTTCGTCTTGCCCTGATGTTCTTTCTGGACAGCAAAGGTTTCCTCCTGGCACACCTCCCATGTAGATCAAATTTGTGCAGCCTCTTTCTAATGGTAGACTCGTGCACTTTGACATCAACAATGGCAAGAGCTACCTGTAGGTCCCGTGATGACATTCTGGGGTTCTTAGAGACTTCTTTCAGCATCTTGCGGTCTGCTCTCGGGCTGAAGTTGCTGGGGCGGCCTGGCCTGAACAAGTTGGCAGTTGTTTGGAATCTTCTCCACTTGTAGATGATCTTCCGGACAGTCGAATGATTGTTTCAAATTGTTTGGAGATCTTTTAAAATCCCTTCCCAGACTCGTAGGCATCTATAACCTTCTTTCTAAAGGCCTCAGAGAGCTCTTTTGATCTAGGCATGGTGACGCCGCACACTTCAACAACAAAGAGCAAACCAAACGAAATGTCTGAGTTTTAAATAAGACAGGTTCCTCCAAGATCCTCTCTGACGATGTTCTAATCATTTGCACCTGAGCTGGTGCAGCTGATTCTAATTTTAGGTAGATGAAGTAGTGATAAATGTAGGGGTGTACTTACTTTTTCCACATGT
This sequence comes from Myxine glutinosa, assembly GCF_964187855.1. NCBI lineage: Eukaryota > Metazoa > Chordata > Myxini > Myxiniformes > Myxinidae > Myxine > Myxine glutinosa. The sequence continues at coordinate 96,954,906 of NC_136263.1, read as the reverse complement.
GAAATTTGCATTTATGTTTATTTAAATTATACAATGGACTACAAAATGTAAATGTTTCATGATATTTGTTATATTATATCACCTTTATCTATCAATATTGTTGAAATGAAGATCAAATAGCTGTATGTTGAAATATTTTGAAAAAGTCAAAACTTTACATGGGGTGTACTTACTTTTTCATGTGACTGTATATATATTTTTAATGGGGTTTTGCTTGCCACAAAGCCTACATGTATGTGTGTGTGTATGTATGTGTATATGTATGTATGTGTATATGTATGTATGTGTGTGTATGTATGTATGTATGTATGTCTGTATGTGTGTATGTATGTATGTATGTATGTGTGTATGTATGGTTTTATTTTAAATGGGATTTTGCCCGCCACAACGCCTACAAGGCCAATCAAGGTGGAGAATACATGTATGTGTATGTAAATGTATGTATGTATGTATGTATGTATGGGTGTATGTACATGTGTATGTATGTGTGTGTGTGTGTGTGTATGTGTATGTGTATGTGTATGTGTGTGTGTGTGTGTGTGTGTGTGTGTGTGTGTATGTGTTTGTGTGTGTGTGTGTATTTGTGTGTGTGTGTGTGTGTGTATGTGTGTGTGTGTGTGTGTGTGTGTGTGTGTGTGTGTGTGTGTGTGTGTGTGTGTGTGTTGGTTATGTGTCCATATGCGGGTTTCAGAAGATGGAACGGAATCCTCCCAGGTCTCAAAGTAGACATCTCTGTTTCAGCAAGGGATCATGATTCATGGACTAAGCTCTTAAGTTTCTTGTTCTCAAACTTTTGTTCAGGCTCTTTAATTTTCTGGGTTTTTTTTCAGGATCGTCACCGAGTGCCAGACAGCCTCCCACTGTAGTTTGCTGTAGTAATATATGCCCAGGGATGCTTTTTAAGATCTCCGTGTGTGTGTGTGTGTGTGTGTGTGTGTGTGTATGTATGTGTGTGTGTGTGTTTCTTTGCTTGGTCTTGGCGACCTTGGAACTTGGCACTTTAAAGACATCATCTACTGTATTCACACAAAATCAACTCAGACCTGCTAAAATCTAAAACTAACCTTTTCAGCAACAAAACCTATAATCTACACATTCTATCACTTTGGGCCTATAACTAGGCATCTTAATACAATTCCTCCAAGCAGATGAATAGTGACTCCTTGTTATTGTGGATTAAGAGCTGTAATTTAATTGCCGAGAAAGTCTACATATTTCAATGGGTTTGTTAAAAGAAAGTATTGCCAATTATGAGTGGAAGCAACAAAACTGGTGAAATCTATACAATCCGTGAAACCGTTTGGTTAATAGAACTCACCGGTGGTTGTGCTATCTCTTATATCTATGTTCTCACACAGTATAATTATGTTCATGCTCTTTCAAGAATATTGGAATTGATTTTAAACATTGAGGAAGAACCAAAAGAAGAAACGAAGGGAAAACGTTATTATTTTTATTAACCAGGCCATGGTGCACAATTACTTAAATGCAGTCTGTGCCCCTGGGATGTACTTCTGGTGTTTGGCTTGCTGCAACTTCACTAACTGTGCTGTTGCTCATGCTTCTGACCTCCCACTCCTGGATTAGACATTTCCTTACCTGTACTCTTGCCTTCTGGACTGCCGACTGTACGCAGATGTACACCCCAGTAGCTTGCACCAGTTTCCTTGGATGAAGAATCAACTGAACGTTTGTGTGGTTGTGATCCTGAAATGCAGAGATCTATGGTTATTACAGTGAAGTTTAATTTTCTTAGAAGCATGCATGCATACATAGTTGCATACACATTATAAATCATAACTAAGGCTTTGGAGATATCACTGATGTCACCATTTCTTAGAGTGGAAATTTGGATAAATCATGTGCGCTTGTAGGTGAGAATTATTTTTGCAAATAACTGCAGCAACTCATAGAATTGAGGAATTAAGATTGACATTCTGGTACAGATTTCTTTTTTCACAATTGTTTTCTACATAATCAATGAAAAAAAGGAAAGGGAGGATTTCTCAAGAGTAAAAAGTTGCCAATGGAACACTATTTTTATTTGGCAGAAAGTTGTGTTTGACCACAAATGACCACTGTAATGTTATGTCAGCATCAATGAGTGCCTGTCTTCAGAAAAAAAACAAAAAGCCTTTATGAAAAAGTATCAAGCTGGCTGTGCCATCTGCATTTGCTTTTCGATGCTCAAGATCATCCAAAAAAAAAAAACTAGAACGGCACTCGGTGAAATGCATACCTCCGCCAGGTTGAACAGTTTATGTTTTGTATCCCTCTGATAGGTCGGATCTGGATTGGGACCTGAACCAAAATCTAATCCACTTGTTCTTGTCACTTACCCAACTCATCCCCCAAGTTTTGTCATGTCATCAACAACTTTTTAAGATATTGTGCTATATATAATTTTTGGCCCTATTACTCAATGGTGATGAATCACTTTTAAAAAATCAATTTCATCCTTGTCACATACTCAAAGTCTCCACCAAATTTCGCCTTTTGAGATATCCTGTTGACAGACAAACAAACAGACAGACAGACAGACAAACACTAGAAATCGGTCAGAGACCGAGGACTTGCCGGAATGTACTTTCTTTTTTTTTGATTTGCCAACCACTCTCTGCCATCATGGCACTATTCTATTCAGCACTTTCGGAGATATAGTGGTGCAAAGTTTTTCGGTTTTTCCACGATGGCAGCCGAACCACGTGACCAATGACGTCATCATTATTTTTTTTCTCCACCAGTTTATGCCGACATGGCGTTCAAGAAATATTGCATTTTGATTGGATGACGTTTTGTATTTTTTTTTTTTTTTTGTATACAAGTTCGAGGCTCGTGAAAGAGCGTGAAAGAGCGTACTTGTCGAATTATGACGTCATAATGGAGGCCTTGGGCCTAGAGAGTTAAAAATTGGGCACAGTCTATTCCAGGGCAAGGCAAATATGTGTGTAAAGTATGGCGATGCTATGTGCAACGATGTAGACGTAGTACTGCGCACAAACAGACAGACAGACGGACAGACAAACCAACCAACATACTTGCTGGAATTTTTTCCAGAAAGTAATGACTTTGCTGATGATTGGAAGTAAGCTTACAGATCTGGAGTTAAGGGAATCGGTTTTTGCACCTTTTATGCAATGCAGTGGTGTTGGCTGATTTTCAAGGAGATGGAAGATTATCTAAGACAAATGATATGGTGAACAGAGCAGAAAGAGGATGTGCAAGAGCAGTAGGGTAGGTTTTTAGGACCAGGGAGCTGATGACATCCGGCCCAGTTGCGGAATCGTAATTGAGGGTTGACAGAAACTTCTCCACCTTACCAGGTGCAAAAGACAGAGTCCAGGAGCAGTTGGATATGGCTGGGTGGGTGTGTACAGAGAGTGAGGGGCTGGGGACACAATATTTGGAAACAAACATAATTGAGGCATCGGCCTTCTCACGAGCAGAGTCAGCTGTGGTGCCATTTTAAGTTGAGGAATGGATGGAGAGGGGCATACTCCAGAGACAGACTATCAAGATACCACGAGGTTTTAGAAGAGGGAGCCAAGTTTGAAAGTTCAATATTGATGTTGGCCAAATGTCATTTTCTGGCTCTCCAATTTGTTTGGCTATTCACGTGTGCTTAACACGTGCACAAGATTAGAGGCACATCACAACAACCTGTTCAGGTGACACAATGTCTAAACTTAGCTTTATGGCGGCTATCCGTGGGACTATAATTCTCGGCATGTAGAGTTCCCATCTAATAATTTGGGGCTTTGATTGGGAGCCGTAAATGCGAAAATAATACTTAAACACACTTGCAAAAAATTTAAAATGCATGTACTTTACCTTCTGAAGAAGTAGACTTGCCCACAGCATTTAGACCTCTTGTACCAAAGGCTGAATCATGAGCATTCTGGCTTGTTTTCGGAATTGCAGAAAATGATGATATTGTGGATTGCGGAGTTGCGGTAGAATTTGACTTGCCGGCAAATGATGATGTTGAGGAAGAGTGTGAAAAGTTAAGTGATGGAGAAAATGAGTTAGCCAAAGAAGAAGAAGAAGAAGAAAAAGAATAAGAGGGCATGCAAGTTGGCACGGAATAAATAGGGGAAGGCATTGGCTCATTTGAGTTTGTGAGAGATGTTCTCTTTGTATGGGATGACAAATTAAGGCCTTTGTTAGAAAATTCTGAAAATACTGTTGAAGTTTGTGTTTTCTCGCCAGAAGAACTGGAACTTGTTCCTGCCATAGAAAGTTTCCCAAGTTTGTTTCCAAGGAATATACGAGCTTTGTCTCGAGCTGCTTTTGTTCCGGATGATGGTGTTGACATCTGTGGCTCACTTGGTATGGCAATTGCCACTTGGGTGATATGTCTGGGGCTAACCATTACACTAGAGGGAGAAGTAATTTGAGAAGATGAATATTGAGCAGTGGAGACAGCACTCGGTTTTTGACTTAAAGAAATGCCGTCTTTGCCTCTGTGAGATGTTGGCCTTGTCTCAGCATTCAGGAAGGCTTTCCGTGCAGCAGCTATCTCAGTGGAATGTGTTGGTTGATATGTTGAACCTTGAACTTTGGAGGACATCACAGAGGCAGGCTTCTCTTGCTTGGGCTCATACACCTGCATACTTTGGCTGGATGTGGTGGAAGGCTTTACAACAAAGAATGAAGTCTTTGCTGGAGTGTAAGCAACGCAAGCAATTGTCCTCGTGGAAGGAGAAGAAGAAGAAGTCGTTATCAGGCATTTTGTGTTCAAAGGTTTTTGCCCTGTTTGTGCATTGTATGCTGAGGGCTGGATGTTGGTTGGTTGGAGAGCAGAAGATTGTCTGGCCTTATGATGCTGACAAACAAAAGTGCCGGTGTCTTTTCCAGTACTGTATGCCCCTCGGATGAGCGTATTGTTGCATTCCTTGCACCTGCAAAAAAATAAACAATGTAATACATTTTGTAATTTATTTCAACCTTACTTTGACTTGTACATAATTACAAGCTAATAATTGTACATAAAATTAATGAAAAATAAACATCTACTGTTTTTGGTGTCAGGTTACTACATGAAAAAAAAAGTTGTTGATCATCAGAACCCGATTGAGAATTTGCTTTATAACCACCTTTAGAGGCCATTTTTCCCCGCAAAGCGGGGGTTGACCTTTTTCGGGAACCGTGGTTGTTGTTGTTTTTTTGGTCCCCTTTTTGAAGCAATGTTTTACGGCCGGATGCCCTTCCTGACGCCAACCCTTTTTGCCGCCTTTAACGACAAACAGGGAATTACCAGTGAACTGGTACTCAATTAGCACGACCTCGGAAGGATGACAGGCTGAGTCAACCCCCCTGGCGTTAATTCAGCAATTGACCGGGATTCGAACCGAGGATCCTAGGATCCTAAGCCAGCACCCTAGCCGCTAGCCCAACACCAGGGTTCTTTGAGCAAGAATATTTCAAAGCAACATTTCTGTTTCATTAACAGAGCTTCAGAAATCAACTTCAACCCAAGGTACTACCGATACTGCAAAAATGCTAATCGTTATTTTGAATCATTTACCGCTAATCTATAATTGCCGACAGGTATGCATACCCATCTCTGAGCTGTCTAGCTTGGGTCCAAATCTCGGCGAGCTATAACCTGTCATCCTGGTATTTGAGTTACAGACAGGGTGATTAATCAATGTGTGTGCCATCTGTTGGATGGACACTGAACTGGGCATCCCACCTGCCAGCAATAGCTGGTGGATGTTAAAGATTGTACGGTGTCTTTTGTGAAGAGAAGCCGAGCTATCGCCAGCAGCCTGGATAAATTCCAAATTCCTGTCCTGATTTCCTGTGTGCCAACTATGGTGTGCCAACTATGGATACTGCAACTCAGGATTGTAAACGTCGCCAAGAAACTGCTTGTTCCGCAGAACTGATACTCTGCATACAGCATGGTACATTAATTTAGCAGTATACACTACCGGTCAGAAGTTTTAGAACACCTCAATATTTCCAGTTTTTATTGAAATTTACGCAGTTTAATGTCTCAATGTACTCTGAAATTAAGCATAGAACAAATAAACAATTGGAGATAAAAAAAATAATCATAGAATCATTTTGTTTAACAAACTTTAATTTAAATTTTTGACTCGGCAAAGTAGCCACCTTTTGCAGATATAACCGCCGAACACACTCGTGGCATTCTTTCTACAATGGAAATCAAATATTGTTCGGGAAGTTCTTCCCAACACTGTTGCAGAAGTTCCCACAAATGTGTTGCTCTTGTTTAGGTTGCTTTGCTTTCACCCTTCTGTCCAGTTCATCCCAAACCAGCTCGATGGGGTTTAAGTCTGGAGACTGTGCTGGCCATTCCATGATTTAAAGCTTACCGTCTTGTTCTTTTCCTCGAAGGTAGTTTTGACATAGCCTGGAGGTGTGTTTAGGGTCATTTTCTTGCTGTAGGACGAACCCCTGACCAACTAGGCATATACAAGAGGGTATTGCATGGCGCTGCAAAATGTTGTGGTAGCCCTTTTGGTTCAGGGTGCCAGTCACTCTGTGCAAGTCGCCGACTCTGGATCCAGCAAATGAGCCCCAGACCATCACGCTTCCTCCTCCATGTTTGACAGTTGTTGTCACACACTGTGGAACCACCCTTTCACCTACTGGACAGCGTACAAAAACCCTGCGTGATGAACCAAAGATTTCAAATTTTGATTCATCGGTCCATAAGACCTTCTTGCCAGTCTTCAGTAGTCCACTGGCGGTGCTTCATGGCCCAGGAAAGCCTCTTTTTCTTATTTTGCCATCTTACCAATGGCTTTCTTACTGCCACTTGACCTGTCAAACCTGCAGCTCGAAGTCTTCTCTTCACAGTTGAAACTGACACTTGCTTACTTCGACCAGTGTTAAACTGTGCTTGAAGCTGTTGTTCTGTGAGCCGCCTATCACGCAAGCTATTGACTCTCAGAAACTTGTCTTCTGATTCTGTTGTGGCTTTGGGTCTGCCAGACCTATTCCTGTCAGAGTTTCCTCCAGTTTCCAAGTGCCTTTTGATGGTGTAGGAAACTCTACTCACTGACACCTTGGCTTTCTTTGCAATTTCTCTAAAGGAAATACCTACGCTTTTAAGGGTTATAATGGTCTGTCTGTCTTACTGCTTATCTTTGTACCATTTAAGGTTGTTCACTGGACTTGAATTGCTTAAATTTCAATAAAAACTGGAATAATTGAGATGTTCTAAAACTTTTGACCGGTAGTGTATGTCGATCACATGCTACTTTCACATTGGGTCTTTTTCATCTAAATAACTGTAATCAAGTTAATTCAAGAGAGTTCATACACTATGAACGAGATACTCACAATAGCCCAATAATGGCCAAAAAAGGTACGAGGCATAAAAATAAATGTTTTTTCAAATTTTCTTCTAATTACGAGTACATGAGTAGATGAAAATTCCTCTACCAAAATTATTGTATGTGAGGATAACAATCGACATTGTGACAAAGTAAAGAAACAAGGCAAAGATGGTAATGCAGTGTCCCGGTTGCCTTTTGTTCCACCGACATGTCAGCAACAATCCAGCCTATTCCAGCCCACAACAGGATGATGGCCTCTCTGAACTCATGTTGAGGAGCATTTAATATACGTCACAGTTTTGCCTGCACCGTACATCCAGACATTGGAATTGTCTCCTTCCTTAAGCAAGAAAACCTACAAAGTACTCTTCCTCAAGCACTCTTCCACACGCTCAATCTGCCAAGACTATGGAAAAGAAAAATACTCCCTTGCATTATTGTTCTTAAACTCGCTGGATTCACCCACTTTCACACAAGTAACACCAGAAAGTTTCTTATCAATTGAGCTAGCCTTCTTGGTAAGCTTCTTTGGATTTTTGAACTACCGTAATTTTTGAAACACGAAGTGTCGGATCAGCAAGTCTCTCTAGCAATACAACCGTGCAGATGGATTAAAAAAAAGTAATAGGACCATATAAATGGATCTTGACTGAAATCTCTCCTACACAGGTAAAAAGAGGGGCCAGTGGGGAAAGAAGACCACAGAATAGATCATCGACTTCTACCAAATCTGAAATCAATCAACAAATTCACTGGACTTCAGCAGTTATAACTATTATTAGTCCCCTACTGGTGTACACCGGAGGGGACTATAGGTTTGCACGCCGTCCCTCCGTCCATCAGTCCGTCACGCAAAGAACAGTTTTCCGGACTTTTTTTCTAAACGCTTAACGCTAATGATTTCAAACTTGGCACATGGTTTCCTCATGATAAGTTCCAGATCGAGTTCGAACTTCACGACGTTTCGATCATTTTGGACAAAGGTATGGCACTTTGAACTTTGGGAATTCTGATAATTCTGATGATCCTTAACTCAGTGCCATTTTAAGTTTTAATTTCCTTTAAAAAGTTTTTCTCTGCAATAATTGGACCGATTGAGATCAAATTTTCACCATAGGAGGGACTCGGTCTGTAGAATATTTTAATGGTAATTATGACGTCACAGGTCACGTGGTTTGGCCGCCATATTGTTTTTCGTGAAAACACAAAAACCCCTTTTTCTCTGCAACGGCTGAACAGATCGAGGCCAAACTTTGCAGGCAAAATCGCATACCCATGACGAACAAAAACGTCAGCGAGCATGACGTCATGCATCACATGGTTTCAGAGTTATGACGTTTTTAAGCATGAACCTTTAAAACCGAGCTCCTCCCTCATTTTTGATCCAATCGAGGGGAAACTTCACAGATCTGTTCAGCATGTCAATCTACTAAAATGTCCTTTTGGAATTTGCGATAGGGCACGTGGCTTGGCAGATATCGTTAATTAAACGAATTTTTTTTTTTTTTAATGGATATCTCTTGTTTATTCTAGAGTTCTCCTCAAGCCGCACCGTACACCCTCAGCCTCGTCTCGCGAACGTCAACAGCGCGACACAGCACACACTTTCGGGAGGGGCGGAGCCAAGCCGAGCAACATATATATATACACATCGATCATTGATCGTGAACCGGAAAATATAATAAATTACTGATATTTAGCGACTCGAAAGGTTGTTTATCAACAACTTATTTTGTCGTGCTTCTGCTGACCTGTCTGCAAGGTGTATAAATCGAAGTCCCGAGTGTGAATCACAGGTGAGTCCACTCTGAGGTCATTAGTGATTGGGGACGATTCAGAACCTGTGGATAAATAACCCTTGGTAATTTCCCCAACAGTTTTCCGGATGACAGACTGCCGGTAGGGGACATGTATTGCAGCGCAATACTCAGAATGCTTGTTAATTGTGGTTTTGGAAGTCATCGCTTTTTCTTTTTAGGTAACGTTTTAGCGTCCACCCCAAATTGCTCTATATCATTGAGTCAACCAGAATGTGTGGCCAAGCAACATATGTTATTATATAACTTGGGGCAAGCAGTTATTTCCCTTCTTAAAGGTCCTTATCGAGTTAGCTGGGTTTTTGCTGACAATATAATGACAGAAATTCACTTAATTCCAGATTTGCTTCCACAAGCGTAGCATCCAAATCTTTCATACTGCTGCCTTAAGTTGGATTTGAACAAACAACTTTTGAGATGCCAGTCAAGTGGTCTCCCAAATTGGCCACAAGCGTCATCCTTTTTTGATACATTTATAAATCAAAAGCTGTGAGCCTCATACATTTATCGTTCATTAACTTCTATGAAATATAATTGCACTTACACATGACCACCACATTAAACCAATTTCATCATGATGATTAGTCATAAAAATACAGGCTATTTTACTAGAAGCATTGTTGAGGAGCTGAGTAACAAAAAAGGAGCAAAGCATATAAAATAAGAAAATAAATAAAAAGAAGCATGCTAAATTCAAAGAAAGTCAGGTTTAAGTGAAATTTGTCAGTGTGAATTCAATGATAGCAAAGTTGAGAGAAAATCCATGACCTGCCAAAAGTGAGTTCAACAGAAACCTCAACATATCACTGACATGCCAGCACATGTAGATCCCACATGAGCACATCATTAACTTTTGTCAAAGCTAATAGTAAAAGCCAGCTTCCTGAAACTTTATAAAATAAAGCAAATAAAGATATAATAGACTCAAATACAGACCTGAAGCAATTGCGGTGATACAGGTGTCCATCGACAAGGTGACGCTGGACTAGATGCACGTGTTCACCGCAAAGTGCACATGTGGCTGCCACAGTGCCTGGAGAGGAGATCTCGTGTTTCGAGTTCTTTACAAAGGGAATGGTGCAAATGTCAGAAAAATGACAAGGTCGGTAATGCAAGTAAATAAAAATGTGACATTTCGTTTACTCATTATCATCATTTTCATGTACCATGCCTTATGCAGAGCGTTGGTGTTGCGAAAGCAGCTATTAAGCTACAATCCTGGTCGGGTCGCCACTCTGATTCAGGAAGTGAGGGCAGCGATATTTGTAATTTGTTCAGGGCACCGATAGCTCGCCTACTCTTCGCGAGGGGCACTGTGGGATGTTTCATGTCCACCGAATAATGTCCATAGATGAGACGCCCAGTTTAACATCCATCCGAAGGACGGCACACACATTGATGAATCATCTTGCCTGTGAAATACTGGGATGACTGTTTTTTAGCTGAGTTGGGATTCGAACCCAGGCTAGACAGCTTAGAGGCAAGTGTACGTACCTCAAGTCTAGGCCATCCTGGCAGCCCTTAATACTCAATTCAATAAAGTCAATTTATTATGAAGATTCCAACATACCATGTACCATATTTAAAAAGACATCACACATTGGTGTTTTATTTGAAGTATTTTAGAAAGAAAAGCATGTTTGTTCATGTAAAAGTGACTGCAGTTGGAATGTCCTACCTTTTCCTTCCTTCCCTTCTCCTCCACCATGACTGCTTTCTTGGGAGTTGGTTCTATTTCAGATCGCTCACAAGGTCTCTTCTGTGCACCACCAACTACAAGGTTCAAATGACAAACACCTCCTTTGAAAAGTTCAATCCAACTCACCATTTAATACCATCTTTCTCTTCATAAAAGCACTGCCCCATAAAAATCACCAGCATTTTTTAACGACAGGCATGTCGAACAGGTTTTATTTGTGAAGTCAAAACATGATACTGTACCTCAACATTTGCATGATAAAAACGTGGCTGATGTGGGTGCAAGGTAGTTGTATAACCTTCAAACAAAACATGTCATACAATGGTGGTACAAATTTGATCTACAATTCTATATATAAAAGGCTGAGTCATGTATGTACATTGACAATGTTTGAAGGAAAATGTTGGTAGCTAATACCCGTAATCACATGCTTCCTGCTTTAACGTATCATGTGCTTAGAATCAAGATGATGGCAAATAAGATAACCTTTAAAGAGGCTAGAGAAGCCAACAATTACAATATTTCTGTTCCACTAAAACCTAGTCTATTCAAATTTACAGGTAACCACCTGCATAGTTTGCTGAAGATTTAAAGAGTATCTTTGGAGCAAAAAGTTTCATGAAGCAGGTTATTAAGAATGATGATCTACAAGATCAATGATGATGAACCATGATGAACTAAGAAAGTCTAAAAAGATTCAGGTCACATTTGAAGCCCAGTCTATAAAAAAAATTAAACTTTGATCAATGAAAGATTGTTTCAAATATCCGAAATGGAATGTTGAATTTGTGTTAATTTCTGTATTAAACAGTGGTACGTACATACATTAAATAGCAAGAATGGCACTCAGTAGAACAGTTTACATTTTCTATCATACTAATAGGTCTCATCTAATCGGCTTGTTCTCGTCACCTTACCAACTCGTCGACCAAGTTTTGTAATAACTCGTCCACAACTTTTTGATATATCGTGCTATATATCGTTTTTGGCCCCGGCTCTCAATGGTGAAGAATCACTTAAAATTTTAGTATCCGGATCTGGATCTAGATCTCCACCAAAATCGAATCAGTTCATCCTTGTTGCACACTCACAACCTGTCCACCAAATTTCGTCCAAGTCCATCCACAACCTTTTGAGATGTCCTGCTTACAGACAAACAGACAGGGGTGAAAATCTAACCTCCGTCTCCTTCGGTGGTGGAGGTAGATATAAGGAGAGTGCGAACATTTCACAATTGTACTTTGCTTATACACTACATGACCAAAAGTATGTGGACATCCGAACATCGAACATTTCATTCCAAAAGCATGGGCATTAATATGGAGTTGGTCCCCCCCTTTGCTGCTATAACAAACAGTCTCCACTCTTTTGGGAAGGCTTTCCACTAGATGTTGGAACATTGCTGCGGGGATTTGCTTCCATTCAGCCACAAGAGCATTAGTGAGGTGTTCAATGGGGTTGAGGTCAGGGCTCTGTGCAGGCCAGTCAAGTTCTTCCACGCCGATCTCAACAAACCATTTCTGTATGGACTTCACTTTGTGCATGGGGGCATTGCCATGCTGAAACAGGAAAGGGCTTTCCCAAACTGTTGCCACAGAGTTGGAAGCACACAATCGTCTAGAATGCCATTGTATGTGGTAGCGTTAAGATTTCCCTTCACTGAAATTAAGGGGCCTAGCCCGATCCATGAAAAACAACCCCAGACCATTATTCCTCCTCCACCAAACACAATGCATTTGGGCAGGTAGCGTTCTCCTGGCATCCGCAAAACCCAGATTCATCCATCGGACTGCCAGATGGTGAAGCGCGATTCATCAATCCAGAGAACGCGTTTCCACTGCTCCAGAGTCCAATGGCGGCAAGCTTTATACCACTCCAGCCGATGCTTGGCATTGCGCATGGTGATCTTAGGCTTGTGTGCGGCTGCTCGGCCATGGAAATCCATTTCATGAAGCTCCCGACGAACAGTTGTTGTGCTGGTGTTGCGTCCAGAGGCAGTTTGGAACTTGGTAGTGAGTGTTGCAACCGAGGAGAGACCATTTTTACGTGCTACGTGCTTCAGCACTCGGCGGTCCCATTCTGTGAGCTTGTGTGGCCTACCACTTCGCGGCTGAGCTGTTGTTGCTCCTAGACGTTTCCACTTCACAATAACAGCACTTACAGTTGACCGGGGCAGCTCTAGCAGGGCGGAAATTTGATGAACTAACTTGTTGGAAATGTGACATCCTACGACGGTGCCATGTTGAAAGTCACTGAGCTCTTCAGTACGGCCCATTGTACTGCCAATGTTTGTCTATGAAGATTGCATGGCTGTGTGCTTGATTGTATATACCTGTCAGCAATGGGTGTGGCTGAAACAGCCGAATCCACTAATTAGAAGAGGTGTCCGCATACTTTTGGTCATGTAGTGCATAAAAAACAAGTGTACTCGTAAGATTATTATGGTTACCAGAAAGACAAGATCACTATACATAGTGGTATGAGAGATTAGTTATATCGAACTTGTATTTATGTATCATGTACGGAACATTTATACAACAGCAACCATAATGTATTCTTTGTACATTGCAGCATGCATAAGCCGTTTATTTCTTCTTCTTCATAAGAGCGGGGCTCATGGGAGAATATGGTAAAAATGATAGTGGGACAAAAACATCAAGGAGAATGAACGAACAGGAAAAGAGGAAGAAGGGAGGATGGGAGGAAACACTGAAAATAGCAAGTACGACGGCAGCGTTAGGAACGGTTTGTCGGAGTAATAAAGATCATCGGTCAGCAGTGGGGATGACAAGAGATGGTGGTAAGTTCAGCGTCAGTACACGGGATGTTAAGATTCAATCCTGTGGTATTCCCGGTCTTCTCCACTTGCTTGAATATTACTTAAACAAATTTCGTTTCACTTTAGCACATGTGTTAGGAATGTGTGGTCAGGAACCACAATTTTCCCAACATCTGTCAAGGCTGACTTGAAAAGAATTGAGGGTGGATGCCTCAACTATATCCCCAGGGAGACCATTCCAATCATTTGACTAAAGAAATTGGCTCTGATGTTCAATCTCGGCCTGCTCTTGAAGATTTTGAAGGGGCGTCCACGAATACTTATCAGAGAGTACGCTAGTACTCTCTATGTAGGGATGGCGCGGAAAAAAACGTCGGTCCCATCTGCTACATGTAAAACTAAAGTTGGATTATCTTTACTAACAGCAGTTGAGAAGAACTGATGGTCTGAGCTCTCTGTCTTGTGAAATATTTTATACACTGTAATCGTGTCTCCTCTTTTACACCTGTATAACAGGGAGTGTAGAATGAAGGCTTCCAGACGTTTTACATGTGGGAGCTTTTCAGTTCTTTAACAAGTCTAGTTGTGCTTCTCTGAACTTTCTCAACCTTGTCATCATCTGTTTTGAACTTCTTGTTACAGAGGAAGTTGCCATATTCAAGGTGTGGTCGGACCAGGGTAGCATAAACAACTGGAAAGATTGCTGCTGTGAACTGAGAAACTGTGGGTCGTCAGAGGCCCGGGGGGGGGGGGGGGGAGGGAGTGGGAAGAATGAGGCAGGATAGTCTATGGAGTTTGAAGGTCATTGACCTTCATGGAGAATGAACAGCTGTGGTTCTGTTCATCCGAAGGCCCTTGGCCTGGATCACGGCGTGGAAGTATGACAAAAACGTACTTCCACGCCATTCATGGGAATGGGGGTCCCATGGATGGGAGAAGTGGGGAATAAAAGAGATGAGGTGGGCAGACACCCTGGATTTTGGAAGCCTAACCAGGTGGGTGGCATCCTGGAGTAGATAGGGATCGAGGGTCAGAGGACTGCGGAGTGTGTAGTGAAGAGCAGTACTTCATTGAGCTATGGACAAAGGCCATGTATGAAAAGGATTTGAGAAACAAAGAGATGACAAAGATTTTCCAGAGAATTGGACAGACAGGATTGTGCCCCAGACACTGCCTTGGGGCACTCTAGCCTCGACAGAGAGAGGAGCTAAGATTGTCACATTGAGAGACACGTGCTAATTAGGGGAGTGGAGGAAATCAGTAAGCCATGAGAGGAGACACCACAGGTAGAGGAGGTTGGAGAGCAAGACGGTGCCAGTTTTCTATTAACTTGTTTTCGGGTGTTTTTCTGCAAACTCAAAGCTTTTAAGCGATGAATGAGATTGAACCATCTCTGGAAAGCGGTTCACACAAACTGGAGAAAAGAGGAACAAAAGAGTGGAAGCCTGGATTTTGGAAGTTTATTAGCCTGGTGTTGGCTTAGCGGTTAGGGTGCCGGCTTGGGATCCTAGGATCCTGGGTTCGAAATCCCGGTGGATCGCTGAATTAACACCAGGGGGTTGACTCAGCCTGTCATCCTTCCGAGGTCGGAAAATTGAGTACCAGTTCACTGGTAATTCCCTGTGAGTCGCAAGAGGTGATTAACAGGATTGGTGTCAGGAAGAGCGTCCGGCCATAAAACATTGCTTCAAAAAGGGGACCACGGTGCCCAAAAAATGCCAACCCCTGCTCTGCGGGGAAAAATGGCCTCTAAAGGTGGTTATTTATTTTTAACCAGGAGAGGATTAATGGAAGAAGTCAGAAAGCTGGGTATGAAGCTGGCCTTGTACGCCACAGAGCGCTCACCACCAATGTTGGAATCAGCAAATGGTGGTGCAAAACTAAAATGCAAGTTACAGCTAAACCAAGATGAACTGTGTACATAAGATTCTAGATGTGCCTCGTTTTGACACTGCTCTACGACCTAACACAGAACAAGCAACAAAATGAAGAACTTACATTCTGTGCTCTTGTAAGAATGCCCACAGTTCGGATATGTATGTCGCGAGATGGATATCCTCATGCAATTCTCATTTACACATGGGCGTTCGGAGGGGGGACGTGGGGGGGGGGGGGGGGGGGAGGTACACGATATCTGCACATTAAATTGTACGCACATGGAAAACTTTATTCCCGTGATGGTTTTTATCTTATTCCCTTCGCCAACCGAAGGTAGACGGATGTTATGTTTTCACCACTGTCTGTTTGTTAGTTGCAAAATCGGAGATTTTTCAAGTGTTTGGTCGGTTGCGTTTGTGGTTTTGTCTGTCTGTTTGTCACTCGCCTACAGGTCACAATTCTAAACCGATCGTCACGAAACTTCACCAAGTTGTAAAGGTCGTCGCAATTGAGAGGCCTATTGATTTTGAGGTCAAATGTCATCTGGAGGTCAAATTTCTAAAATCGCCATTTTTCATGCGATTGACTTGAAAATTGAACAGTATTTGTATATTGAGTCACTAAATTGGAAAACCAACGATTTTTGAGGTCAAAAGATCAAAGGTCAACTCAAGGTCAAACTTCTAAAATCATCAATTTTCATCTGAAAAATTGTCACTTTTCATCCTATTGACCAGAGCTTTAATCAAGATCGTCAATGTTAATCTTGATGAAATGGACAATTTGATGGATCAATAGCAACCCTTTTGGGGGGTTGGATTTTGCAAGTATCGTGCTCTGCATGATGTCTTTCTTGTTTGTCTGTTTGATTGTATGTAGGATATCTCAAAAGTTGTGGATGGATTCGGATGAAATTTGGAGGACAGCTTGCGTGTGTGACAAGGATGAATTGATTAGATTTTGGTGAAGATCCAGATGCGGATCTTGACACTAGAATTTTTTTTAGCGATTCTTCACCATTGAGAGATAGGCACAAAAAGGATATATAACCCGATATCCCAAAAAGTTATGGAGGGGGTATGACAAAACGTGTTGGACAGGTTGGGTGTGTGACATGGACGAATTGATTCGATTTTTGTGAATATCCAATTCCAGATCTGGATACGAGTTTTTTTTTTTGGTCATTTTAAAAGCGATTCTTCACCATTAATTTTGAGATGGGGCCAAAAACGATATAATAGTATGATATCTCAAAAAGTTGTGGACGAGTTATGACAAAACTTTGTGGACGAGTTGGTTAGGTGACTATAACAAGCCAATTCGATTTGGGTTCAGGTCCGAATCCAGATCTGGCCTATCAGTGGGATACAAAACGTAAACTAACGTAAACGTAAACAAAACGTAAACAATGGATGGAGGTCCTCAATGCCAAACAGGAAATCAGAGCTGTCTCCCTTGACATATCAAGGGCCTTTGATACGGTCTGGCACCCAGCTCTGCTCACCAAACTCTCCTCCTATGGTATCCATGGAAATCTCCATGCATGGCTTGCGGACTTCCTCTCTGGTCGTAGTCAACGTGTGGCCCTGAATGGATTTCTCTCATCTCCCCTTCCTGTTCAGGCTGGAGTTCCCCAAGGAAGTGTGCTGGGCCCTGTGCTTTTTCTGGTCTTTATCAATGATCTCTCTGACTCTCTGGAAAATCCTCTCTATCTCTTTGCTGATGACTCCACTCTCTGCCGCTCCATTCCTCTTCCCTCAGATCGGCAGTCTGCAGCCTCCTCACTCTCTGAAGACCTGGACAAAATCACAGACTGGTCAAACAAGTGGAACATGTCTTTCAATCCTGACAAATCTCACTCTCTTACTATGTC
The DNA here is from genome assembly GCF_964187855.1 of Myxine glutinosa. NCBI lineage: Eukaryota > Metazoa > Chordata > Myxini > Myxiniformes > Myxinidae > Myxine > Myxine glutinosa. The sequence goes on along the minus strand of NC_136263.1, from coordinate 96,937,547 downwards.
TCTCCGAAAAGATCGACTGGACAACCCTCCCATCTACTTTCTCAACAATCCTCTCCAAGAAGTTCTGTCACTCAAGCTTTTGGGTCTCACTATCTGCCATGATCTTTCTTGGGAAAACCACATTTCCAAGCTGGCCTCCAAAGCCAGTCGCCGACTGGGCATCCTCCGTCGTGCGAAGTCCTTCCTCGGCACACCTGAGCTCCTCACCACATACAAGGCTTTCATCCGCAGCTCAATGGAATACTGTTCTCCCCTATGGGCTGGTGCTCCTGCCTCACACCTGGCTCGGCTTCACGCTGTTGAATCCAAAGCTTTCAAAATCATTGGAATCTCCCGCGATGAAGCTATCTCTGAGGGCCTTTCACTCACTCACCGCAGGCAGGTAGGTGGCCTTTCTGTCTTCTACCGACTCCTCTCCGGCCTTGCTCCCCCAGCTCTCTCTGTGCTCTGTCCCCCAAATATTCCTACAGGTCGCACAAGATCTGCCAGCAACCCTCTGATGGTTAAACTGCCGAAATCTCGGCTCTCTGCTCACCTTCACTCTTTCATTCCTCTTTTCTCCCGCCTGTGGAACAAACTCCCACACTCCCTTCAATCCCTCTCCTCCCTCCAGGTCTTTAAAACAGCTGTTCACCACCATCTCTTATCTTCCCCCATCCATAACCTTGATCTTTTCTACCCCCACTAATTCACCCCAGATCCACCTTGTTTGAAATTCCAACTTCTTTCCTGGAAATCCTGGCAGTGTCCATATGTTTATACCTCTCCCACCCTCCCCCCCCCCTTCACATGCCTCCCCCCCTTCACATGCCTGCCCCCCAAAGCCCTCTCCCTCCCACAGATCTCTCGATGTCTCCATGTCTCTCGGTCCCTGCTCTCAAATGTTGTGTTTGTGTCCTTCCCCCTCTCTCCCCATCTTGTCTACCGCTCCCGATGTTATTTGTTTTATGTGTCTGTTTGTCTTTCTGTGTGATTAATGTTCGCTCTTTCACGAGCCTCGATCTTGTATACAAAAAAAACAAAAAAAAACAAAAAAAAAAACTAATCAGCCTGGCAGAGGTATGCGCTCTACCGAGTGCCGTTCTATTTATTATCTGTTTCACATTAAAATGTGCTTCAGGAAAAAGAATGCTTTTCCTATGAATAATAGGAGTCATTAAACAAAGAGTCATTAGACAAATCAACACAGTATACGGAATATGTATGAACCTTTATGAATAATAATAATAATGTATGAATAATAATTATGTATGAATGATGAATACAAGTCAGGAGACGATGATGGTTCACGAGCGAGCGGTATTCAATGACAAAGATTAAAACCGACATTGAAAATATATAAATAGGAATGTATTATCTGTTATGAGACTAGTTAGCTACACAATACCGAAAATTCGGTTCGATTCCGACAACTTTGAAACTTTGACCTTTGTGACCTTCAACGGTCAAAGGTCGAGGATTCTGAAATTTGTTGGAAAACTTGTATGTCATTATGTATGTGATAATATAAGATCATGTACGACATTTCACCCTATCAGGAAGCGAACAATGTAATAAAACCATCAAAAATCGACTTTCTACATTTCGTGACCTTGTGACCTTGACCTTGACCTTGGGGCGAAAATGAAAAATCAAGCTCCGTGGGGCTAGATACATGACATTGGCCTAACCAAATACCGAAACCCCTGTGAGATTCCACCAAACCCCTCGGAGAAGATGTAGCTTGAACTCGATTACCTCCTAAAAAGACATCTTTTTCGGGCGTGGCGCCGCCCACAATGGGCGCAATACGCCCACTCTAGGCAGGACACAACTAGATCATGATATCAACCTCCCACCCAAGTTTCACCAAGATCGGATGATATCATCGGGTAGTTATGCTGCAGACTGACAGACACACACACAGACAGACGCACACACATGACGAATATAGTGGTCACTTGATAACTCGTGAACCAATAAGCCTTGGGTTTAACAGGCTATCATATTCCAGAAGTAAGTGCGAGTTGGGAAGACAAAACAGGCCAACTCTAATGGACTTTTTAAAAAGCAAGATGGACTGTATCTCAGGCCTTTCGATTCCATGCTGGCTGGCTACAGTGACTAAACGTGACCATAATAAGTGCACCCAATTAATGTCTCCAAATTGTTCGCAATGTGAATTTTTAAAAACATTGACAGCGTTTTCAAAAACAAAATAAATAATTGCTTTCAGAAAACAGTGGGAGAACAACCACCACATCTTCAAAACACCACTTTCCATCCGACTCTGACCTTCTCCCCCCTCTCCCCCAGTCACTACATTCACGCATGATGTTCCCAAATTAATGTAGTCTCAAGGCCTGTATATTTCAATGAAATACTTTCAAGTCATGTCTTTTAATGATCACAATTTCCTTTAGGTCCACACTCTCAACGGATTGACGTAAACCTAGCGTTGTCCCCTACGTCCGCCCTTGTTACTCCACAACAATTTTGTTTTGTTCACAAAGATTACATGCATTCCTCAAAAATATACTCACAGCTGATCATACAGCACTCAAGTTTGGTCATGCTCGCTCAGTGAGCAACTCATGAAGCAATTTGTATATTATTCTGGTAAAGGCGTGGGTGTTGCTTACGTGGTGAACGTTTTGTGAAGAAGTTGTGGTATAGCGACACATAAGTGACGATACTCAGACGGTCTGGCACTTTCATGGCCACCATATCTTCTGCATCTAGGAGAGCTGGAATGCCCAATTCCTGCTCAGCCACTGTGAAAGCCTGCGTGCATAAGTGCAAGTTGTTTCCATTTGTCATTGCAAATTATCTTGAATTGTACCGATAAATATCATTCCCATTACAGTAAAGTGTAGCAAGATTCCCATCCAGCAATGTGTAACACGAATGCACCCCTACCTCCTCGCCAATCCTCAGTCAGTCAATCAATGAAATCATTTTCTTTATATTGCCATCCTGAGTATATGTTCAGTATCCTGAATGCCCACAGTACATGGCTCGAACTATAGTATAGTTGGCAATTTCAAATGAAAAACGTTCATTGTAGTGAGCAAAGGACCAATGACGTCAGTGTCATGTCACATCTAAGGTCAGTGAGGTCCTTTTGTTGAATTTATTACTCCTAACCGCAAACCTCCTAACCGGTGATCAGCAGGGCAGAGACAATGTGGTCATGTGACAGATGACACACAATAACAGGTCGGGCAGGAAGCGGTGTGATGGAAGTCTATCTGTGTTCTGCTGCCTTGTCAACTTAGGGGGTTCACTATATATGTCTGTAAATCTGTAATAGGTCTCTGTAAATATATATGTAAATAAATCAAAAACTGAGCCTCTCCTCAGTCAAAGACACATGAAAGCCCACATAATCTTGTTTCTCACAGTCTGAGAGTCCTTTGGCTGCTTTTTTGCAAACTCCAAGCGGGCTTTCATGTGTCTCACTGAGGAGAGGCTTTGTCAGCTGTGAGAAACAAGATTCTGTAGTCTGATGAAAACAAGATTGAACTGTTTGGCGTCCGTCTGGCCACTCGCCCATAAAGCCCAGATCGGTGGAGTGTTGCAGTGATGGTTGTCCTTCTGGAAGTTTCTCCCATCTCCACACAGGATCTCTGGAGCTCAGCCAGAGTGACCATCGGGTTCTTGGTCACCTCTCTCACCAAGGCCCTTCTCCCCCGATTGCTCAGTTTGGCCGGGCGGCCAGCTCTAGAAAGAGTCCTGGTTGTTCCAAACTTCTTCCATTTAAGAATTATGGAGGCCATTGTGCTCTTGGGAACCTTTAATGCAGCAGAGATTTTTTGTAGGCTTCCCCTCTCTGTGCCTCAACACAATCCTGTCTCTGAGCTCTGCAGGCAGTTCCTTCGACCTCATGGCTTGGTTTTTGCTCTGATATGCATCGTCAGCTGTGAGACCTTATATAGACAGGTGTGTGCCTTTCCAAATCATGTCCAATGAATTGAATTTACCACGGGTGGACTCCAATCAAGGTGTTGAAATATCTCAACGAAGATCAAGAGAAATGGGAGGCACCTGAGCTAAATTTCAAGTGTCATAGCAAAGGGTATGAATACTTATGTCAATGTGATATTTCAGTTTTTCTTTTTAATAAATTTGCAAAACTTTCTAAAATCCTGTTTTCTCTTTGTCATTATGAGGTATTGAGTGTAGATTGATGAGGGAAAAAATGAATTTAAACGATTACCGCATAAGGCTGCAACATAACAGAATGTGAAAAAAGTGAAGGGGTCTGAATACTTTCTGAATGCACTGTGTGTATATATATACATATGCACACATATATATACACACACACATATATATACACACACACACACACACACACATATATATATATATATATAGATATATATATATACATATATATATATATATATGAGGTGGAGAGTTCAAAAAGTACACGGTACAAAACCACTCAAGAGAACAAGTAAAACTGAGATCCTGCCAGTCCAATGTGTTGGCTTCCTTATAGGTAATGCTGATGATTTCTAGTTCTTTGTTCCAACAAACATCTAAGAGTGAGAAGTTGTACACAGCGGGACCATCTCATAAGGAAGAGCAATACTCTATTGTGCTGCAAAAGAATGCTCTGTAGCCTGTAAGAGGTTATCCGTTGCTGAGGAAGTACATGGCCAAATGGAGAATGCATAATCTTTGCCTGGCTTTGGAGGCCAATTTGGAAATGTGATTTGTCCAAAAAAAAGTATATATTGCTGCCAGTATATTGTCAGGACGAGGGACCCACTTGGACAAGGAGGATTTTTCAGTAAAACGGAAAATAATATTTTCGAGGGTTTGAAAGAGATTGATTTAGAACAAAAGTAGCAGTGAGCCAAGTATGTAGCCGTGGGGTACTTTGACCTTTACTAGTAAAGCAGATGAGAAGATTGCATCAAGAACACAGTTTGCTAGTATAGGGAACGCCTGGAAGTGGGTGAAGGGTAAAAGGGCAGAGGGTACAAAGTCACACAAGAAGATGTAAAAATAGAAAGAAACTGAAGCATGGAAAGAGCCACAAATACGTCATGCAGAATGCCTAGTGAGTTGGGCAGAATACATAATGCCAAAACAAAGAAAGATGCGTTCACTTGACAACTAGAGGGGCAAAGTCCTCTTTAAGTGAGACAAATAATTACTCATGCAAAAAAATCACCACAATTGGTTCATATACAAACTCTGGTCACATTTCTGCCAGTGCAACAATTTCCTCATTATCTCCACACTTTTTGCAAAAAATGGGGGGGATATTGGAATCGGCTCCGTCGTCTGTCTCTCCGTCCATCCGTATGCAATCAACATTTGGAGGCACATGGAATATGTAACGATTTTTTTGGATTTGATCCCCAGTTCATGCCCCAGTGGGTGGGGACTATGGGGCACAGGGGTCAAAGGGAAATATTTTTTAAACTAAAAAATTTGATAGTGAGTCATCCATGGTGGAACTTTTTGCCATCTTTCAACCTTGCTTTAGGTGGGAAGCATGGTGATTTGCGATGGCGAGCCATCGACTTCGCTCTGGTCTTTGTTTGGTAGGAGCTTTTCTTTTCCACTGCAAGACTTAGTGGTTAGATGTCCAACCCAGTTCCATGTCCAATCACACCTTCAAATTGTGAACTCCTGTCCTATCTTTGTATCTGATGTGATTGTTATGGCGAGCACATATTCCCAGTTGAATCAAGTTCCATGGTTGTGGTTTTCCTTTTGTCCTTTCACTCCCCTCCTATAAATGTTACCTTGAAACCGAATATGGTTGTATTTATCAGATTCTTCTATGCGCGTGGAAAGTCCACCAAACGTTTTGTTTGATCTCCAGTACACTACGACATATTATACAAATTCACTGGTGTTTATGTCCAAAACACATGTAAATAATGAGCAAGTGAAAACATTCAAATGCGCTGTAGATACCTGTTTTACATAACCATATGTACTTGGTAGGAGGAAATACTGCATAACCCCCATAATCACATAAATTTTGGCAGCAAACAGGAAACTTCAAAATAATAACAGTAAAATTAATTAAACAAATCACTCAGGTGTGAGTTGTGAACCAAGGCTCTTTGATTGTAGTTTGTAAAATGCAAAACATTAAATGGCAATACTTCTGTTTTTAATGCAATGAATTATTAAAATACTCACCAGATTGTTGTTTTCAAAAACATTTTCTTTCGAGAGTGAGTGGTAGTCTCTGTGGAATAAGCAAACATATAAATGATGGAAGAGTGTGAGGTATTGACGAAATATTTAAAAAATTATTCTACATCAAAAATTAGGATAAGTGGAGCTGAATAATTATAATAATATAATAATAATGATAACAATATCAAGATGGAGAATCGCTTTACAATGCATATCCCCTACCAAGTTTCAGTTCAATATGCTAGAGTGTAAGAGGGAAAGTCAGGAAAATTTCAAACCAGTAAACACATCCCTTATTTGGGTGGTGTATAATGCCGCATGCAGTGAATGAAAAATGAATGAATGAATGATCGTTTTAAGGCCATTTTCCCCGCTGGAGCGGGGGTTAGCCTTGCGGGCCCCATGACAATCATGGTTCCCTGTTTGAGGCAATGTTTTTTATGGCCGGATGCCCTTCCTGACGCCAACCCTTGGTCACGCTCTTACGATGCGCAGGGATACGGTGTACCCATTCTAAGCCGGGGTACACACCGGGATCATTCATCCCAGCAAGCTGGTACTCAATTTGCCGACCTCGGAGGGATGACAGGCTGAGTCAACCCCCCTGGCGTTAATTCAGCGATCGACCGGGATTCGAACCCAGGATCCTAGGATCCCAAGGCGGCACCCTAACCGCTAAGCCAACACCAGGGTTTGAACGCAGTTCCGAAAAAAGTATATAATGCTGCCATGACGCAGTGCCGAAAAAAAAAAAAAAATAACTCCATGTACATACATGAAGAAAAAACATGCATACAGCTTATGAGCATATATAATACATTGTGGTTACATACCTGGGATCATTCCAATTGCACTTAGCTATGGACTAACACCTAGGCCTAAGGCCTGCCAATCTGTGTTGTTTCATTTGGGGTGCAGTCAGGCCAGCTGTCCAGCCAATGGGTGTAAAGCAGTGGGTGTAGTCAGACCAGCTGTCCAGCCAATGGGTGTAAAGCAGTGGGTGGAGTCAGGGCAGCTGAAAACTGACCCATGTATAATATGTGATATTTTCTAAGTTCCAAAAGGGCATAACTCTGTGAAAAATTTGTGAAACGTGCCGAAACTCAAACTTGTTCTGTAATGTATAAAAATAAAACCATGTACAAAGTTTCAGTTGAATATGTTAAAGGGTATGGGGAAAAAGTACAGAAAACGACAGGTGGCCGGACAGACAGATGGATGGAAAGACAGAGTGTGGTTCAGGGTTGTTAGGCACACCTGAGCACACCTGTTAGGCACACCTGTTAGGCACAGTTAGGCACACCATTTCTTCTTTCGACTTGCTCACCAAATCCATTCATCCCCAAAAAAATATCCATCTCCTATAGTGCCTTTTTTCTACATTCCCTAAACTCTCCTGCACTCCATCCTCCATCCAGCGTCCTTAAACGTATTTTTAACTCGAAGGTCACAAGAAACTCATTTTGCAATAAATGTTCGTTTCCCATAAATCGTACACTTTCAAAAATCCAATCTCACCCCTCCCCTCCAAATCTTCCCCATAACCCCTCCCCTCCAAATCTTCCCCATCACCCCTCCCCTCCAAATCTTCCCCATCACCCATCCCTTTCAAATCTCCCCCCTTGCCCCCTCCCTCCTAAACTACCCCCTCACCCCTCCCCGCCAAGACGCCCCCTCGCCCCTCCCCTCCTAGACTCCTGCCTCACCCCTCCCCTCCAAATCTCCCCCATATCCCATCCCTTTCAAATCCCTCCCCTTGTCCCTTCCCTCCCAAACTCCCCCCTCACCCCTCCCCTTCAAATCTCCCCACCCTCATTGCTTCTCAATTTCCCCCCTCTCACTCCCCCTCCTCAAAGCGTCCTCCCCGCTTCTTCCCCCTTCAAACTCTCACCTCCATCTCCCCCAAACTTCTGCCTCGCTCTTCCCCCTCCTCAAATAACACCTCATTGTGGCTCACCCAATCACCATCAAACCTTTTGTCCGCCCCATCCTTCCCTTTCTCCGAGCTATTCTGAAATCTCTGACACACCTTCAACAGCTCTCCCTACCTCTTCCACCTCTTCCACATCTTACCCTACCCCTCCTCCCCCCTGTTCTGTATCTGATGCTCCCCCTTCCTCTTCATTAACGGTATGGACCTCAAACATCCGGGGCCTTCGTTCAAACTTAACTGATCTCTCCATACAGGTTGCTTCTGTCAAACCAGACGTGATCTGCTTAACAGAAACTTTCCTCCTTTATGATGTCTCTGATTCCATAGTATCTCTCCCGGGCTACTCCCTCCTCCGGTATGATAGACCTGAGCCTCGTCCTGGAGGCGGGGTTGCTATCTTTATCAAAAACTCTCTTCCTCACTCGCCCTGCACTGCACTCTCTCCACCTCACCCCCAGGAATACCTCTGGCTACGGCTTCCCCTTCGCTCCCACCTCTTGTTCATATGTGTGTTGTACCGTCCACCAAACAGTGATGACTCCATCTACATCTCGCTGTCTGATGATATGGACCAACTTCTATCTACTCATCCCAACTCTCTCTTCCTCATATGTGGTGATTTCAACTGTCATCATGCCAGTTGGCTGGGTGTGGGTACCTCTCTCACCAGCCATGGCTCCTCAGCAAAGGACTTCTGCGACTCACTGGGACTGACACAATCTGTCAATTTCCCGACCCGGATCTCAGTCAACGGAACATCTTCTCTTCTGGACTTGGTTATGACTAACTTCCCTGAAAATGTCTGCTGCTCTTCTTCTGCTCCGATCGGATCATCTGATCATGTCCTTGTTAAAGTGGATATCTCTCTGACCATCCTCAGGGAGCCTGCTCAGCGTCGACGAGTCTGGCATTTCACTCAGGCCAACTGGCACGGTCTTCAAGCAGCCATCAATCATCTGGACTGGTCTCCCATCTCTACCACCTCTGACATCAACTCATCCTGGGAATTCTTCCAAAGTAAATTGCTCTCTCTCATGCACAGATTTATCCCATCTCGTCTTCAGTTGTCATACCCTTCCTCCCGTCCATGGTACACGGAATCTTGTGGTGAGGCTGTTGCCCAGAAACAACTTGCCTTCGTCTCCTGGAAAGCAAATCCAACGGAAGGAAATCTCATTTCCTTTCACAAAGCCCGAAACAAGTGTGTGTCCACCCTCAGGAGAGCCAGGAAACAATATCTCTCCGTTCTCAAGACCGAACTCTCTTATCTGTCTCCCTCTTCCAAATCCTGGTGGCGTCTGGTCAAATCCGTTTCTGGTGTTTGTTCCCCCTCCATCCCCTCCCTTACCTCAAACGGCTACACAGCTGACTCCGCACGTGAAAAAGCTGAATGCCTCAACTCTGTGTTTGCCTCTAAATCTTGTGTCCCAAACCCATCCCTCTCTGTACCCACCATACCCAGTCGTACCCTGCTGCTCCTGGACTCCGTGTCCTTTCCTCCTGACAAGGTGGAAAAGTTTCTGTCAACCCTCGACTCTGATTCTGCAACTGGACCCGACGGCATCAGCCCACGGGTCCTAAAATCCTGCTCTGCTGCTCTATCTCACCCTCTCTCTGTTCTCTTCACCCTCTCTTTTGCTCAAGGTCAACTGCCATCTGCTTGGAAATCAGCCAACATCACCGCTTTGCACAAAAAAGGTGCAAAAACAGATCCTAGCAACTACAGACCAATCAGCCTTCTCCCAATTATCAGCAAAGTCATGGAATCCATCATTGCTTCTAATATGAAATCTTTCCTCTTCTCCAATGGCTTGATCTCTGATCATCAATTTGGTTTCAGACCAGGTCACTCTACTCTGGACATGCTGCTTCTGCTGTCTCAACAATGGATGGAGGTCCTCAATGCCAAACAGGAAATTAGAGCTGTCTCCCTCGACATATCACGTGCCTTCGACACGGTCTGGCACCCCGCTCTGCTCACCAAACTCTCCTCCTTTGGTATCCATGGAAATCTCCACGCATGGCTGGCGGACTTCCTCTCTAGTCGTCGTCAACGTGTGGCCCTGAATGGGTTTCTCTCATCTCCTCTTCCTGTTCAGGCTGGAGTTCCCCAAGGCAGTGTTCTGGGCCCCGTGCTTTTTCTGGTCTTCATCAATGACCTCTCTGACTCTCTCGAAAATCCTCTCTATCTCTTTGCTGATGACTCCACTCTCTGCCGCTCCATTCCTCTTCCCTCAGATCGGCAGTCTGCTGCCTCCTCACTCTCTGAAGACCTGGACAAAATCACAGACTGGTCAAACAAGTGGAACATGTCTTTCAATCCTGACAAATCTCACACTCTTACTATGTCTCTCCGAAAAGATCGACTGGACAACCCTCCCATCTACTTTCTCAACAATCCTCTCCAAGAAGTTCTGTCGCTCAAGATTTTGGGTCTCACTATCTGCCATGATCTTTCTTGGGAAAACCACATTTCCAAGCTGGCCTCCAAAGCCAGTCGCCGACTGGGCATCCTCCGTCGTGCGAAGTCCTTCCTCGGCACACCTGAGCTCCTCACCACATACAAGGCTTTCATCCGCAGCTCAATGGAATACTGTTCTCCCCTATGGGCCGGTGCTCCTGCCTCACACCTAGCTCGGCTTCACGCTGTTGAAACCAAAGCTTTCAGAATTATTGGAATCTCCCGCGATGAAGCTATCTCTGAGGGCCTTTCACTCACTCACCGCAGGCAGGTAGGTGGTCTTTCTGTCTTCTACCGACTCCTCTCCAGCCTTGCACCCCCAGCTCTCTCTGTGCTCTGTCCCCCAAATATTCCTACAGGTCGCACAAGATCTGCCAGCAACCCTCTGATGGTTAAACTGCCGAAATCTCGGCTCTCCGCTCACCTTCACTCTTTCATTCCTCTTTTCTCCCGCCTCTGGAACAAACTCCCTCACTCCCTTCAATCCCACTCCTCCCTCCAGGTCTTTAAAACAGCTGTTCACCACCATCTCTTATCTTCCCCCATCCAAAACCTTGATCTTTTCTACCCCCGCTAATTCACCCCAGATCCACCTTGTTTGAAATTCCAACTTCTTTCCTGGAAGTCCTGGCAGTGTCCATATGTTTTATACCTCTCCCACTGCCCCCTTCCCACGCCCCCCCCAAAGCCCTCGCCCTCTCTCAGATCTCTCGATGTCTCTCGGTCCCTGCTCTCAAATGTTGTGTTTGTGTCCTTCCCCCTCTCTCCCCATCTTGTCTACCGCTCCCTGTTATATGTTTTATGTGTCGGTTTGTCTTTCTGTGTGATTAATGTTCGCTCTTTCACGAGCCTCGATCTTGTATACAAAAAAAAAAAAAAAAAAAAAAAAAAAAAAAAAAAAAAAAAAAAAAAAAAAAAAAAAAAAAAAAAAAAAAAAAAAAAAGTGCAAACCTATAGTCCCCTCCAGATAGGGAACTAATATCGGCCACCCCCATGGAGCCCCAGTCATACATTTTCTGGGGAAATGGAGCCCAAATCCATCGTGAGGAGGTAAAAATGTACAATCCATACATTGGAGCAAAACTGAGACAAGGGTCCATTCAGCAATATCACATGCTTTAATAAATCAGGGACGACCTATTATATTCATAGAATTGTGAAATATACAACCTCCATTGATCATGAACCCATACATCACATCAGAGTAAATCCGAGATCATTGCATACTCAACTCTGTAATCCGATTTGGTGAGAGTCAAACTTTAAGGGCCATTTTACCTCAGAGACCGCGAACACCCAGGTGTGTGAGGTTTATCACAGAGAGCACAATAAAACCCTAAAAATATATATAAGAAAACATCTGATTCTTCCCAATTTTGCAGTGGTTGAGTCTTCGAACAGCACAAGCGACTTTAAAAAAATGGTATCAGATGTCGAATACGAATACGTATATATATTTTAAGTAAACATCCGAAGCCTTAGAAGAGATCTGCATGTGCCAGGTTTCGGCGTTGCTAATGAGGACGGGGTTTTAGCTCATAAAATACAAAATATAAAGCATCCCTGGACAATCTACACATCAAAGGAAAGCCTAGCTCATAGGATTCCCAATTATGAGTATATCATCCAATTTGATAAAAGTCAAAAACTTTGGAGGCCATTTTACCTCAGAGACCGCGAGATGTTCCTAACGTAGACGGACATTTTTCCTTCTTCCAGTCCATGGAATTTTAAACATTTTTAACATTGATCTTCTTCCTTTTTCACTTTCCATGACTCACATCCAGACATTGCAACTGGAAATACCAGAGCATTCACCATCTGCTGCTACGACGACTACTACGACGACCACTACTACTACTACTACTACTACTACTACTACTACTACTACTACTACTACTACTATAAACAGCATCATTTGTTCTGACCTTCTTTTGGATGTTTGACAGGGAAAGATCTTTGGCCCAAATCTGTCCTAAACCGACTGGGCAGGCATGACTTTTCTCTGGAGGTGGCAGGAATTTGGAATGTGTTCAGGGTACCGGCAATAACTCACCGACTCTTCACTATAAAAACCCGGAGGATATTTAACGTTCACTATCTAATACTAGGAAACAGGACACGCAGTTTAATGTCCATTTGAGAAATGACCTGCCCATGAAACACCAATCTGACAGTTTACAGTCGGGTAGAGAATCGAACCCAGACGAGACAACAATAGTTGGATACTAAAAGGAGCACGAAGCTCGAGCACGGAGCATGAAGATAATGAAAAAGCGCAACAAAGGAAATATCCTGTCGACCACATCATGTGCACAACATGCTTCAACCCAAGGTGTTGGTGTTCCTCATTGCTTGCATTTGCTCCTGCATATTCAATATTTTACGAGAAAGTTCCAGAACGTGGTGCATATACTTTTGTCAAAAATACATTCAAAAAATTTTTTTTTTTTTATTCCAAAACAAGAATGCCCCTTTTGACATTCACACCCGAGCAGGTGTCTTGTGATGCTCGTGATCAGCCATTCCACTCTGACTTACAATTCATATCAACAAAGTGTGGGTGAAGGGGGAATGGGGGGCTCCATTTTCTCAAAATTATTTATTTGTTATTTTTCTGGATTGGAAGGAACACATGAAAAGAAAAGACAATGGCTTAATAAAATAATAATGTACAATCTTTAATATCGTTTCGCAAAACATCAAACTTTGCAACGCCGCAAGGTAATTCCCACTTTGTATTGAACATGTGAACACAATGAAAATGGGAATAGAGGTTTGTTTGCAAAACGTACTTGTGATGCAATAAAAAAAATTACGAATAGTTCAATGAACTCGACTCGTGCATTGAATATAAACCAGCAAAATGGCAAGCACATCAACACAACAAGATCATTTGGCTATTTTGAAAGCAGAAACACGATTATTTCCTCAAAGGAAACATTTTTGGGCCAAGATTGATGTCAGAAGGAAGCAATGGAGTAACACAAAAACAAAGTACGGAAGTTTGAACAGCCATAGTGTTTATAACACAACTGCTTGTGGCACTGAGCCATCTCGTTTTTTTTTCTTCTAGCTGGCTTGTCTCGACCCTGGGAAAGTCCAACTCACCAACTCTCCTGTTCCATCACCCAGATCCAAGTGCACTGAAAATGCTTTCTCTTCCTTGACTTCAAATGCACCTCCGGAAAGGTATTCAATGTGGCTGAAACGAAACTGTGGCTGGCAGGGAGGCCTGGAGGTGTGCACACTCGCCTCCGAACGGTCTAACTTGGGTTTGAATCGCGGCCTAGCTATAAACTGTCATGCCGATGTTTCACAGGCAGGGTGAGGCAACCAAGTGTGTGTCATCCATCGGATGGAAATTGATGAATAAAGCCAAAGCCAAGGCAATGTTCTTTTGTTTTCCATCACCGAATTTACAGAAAAGCACAAGTTCCTTTTCAGCTTCACACAAAGTAGTAATCCTGCACAGAAAAACTATCCGAGAATGTTCCACAAGCGTGCAGAATTCCTTGTTTACAAGCGGATTGATAAATTGACATCATTATTGGAAAATGGTTTGCCTTGCCCAGTAGGAAAGTATAAACAAGAAATGTATCGCCATCTTCGGGCCAATCACAACCAAGGGCTTTACTTTCAGCTGACTACTTTCCGATTTTGCACTTAAGTTAAGGGTGTAGTACTGGTGAAAAATTGAGAAAACTACATAGGTACCTTCGAGAGGCCTTTACACAAAAACAAAGTCAAGTTAATATCTAATTTTCAGTTTTTCTTGAAAGATATAATCTTGGCTTTAACTCAGACCAGTTTCAACGCTTCTTTGGCATATTACATGCATATAATTTGCATAAATTAGACCGTCAATAAAAAACAAGGAAAAACAAAGAACACATTTCTACTTCTATCTTCTATGTCACCTATCATTCTTTTCACACAAAACTTGGTACATGTATTATACATGTGTTACTCTACTACCTGATGAGAGGATTTTGTGAAATTATGTCAAATGTTCACTAATTAGCTAATTATGCCAATTACCAGATAAAACTTGGTTGTCCTTCAATAAATCCACAATGGCTACTCCTATAAACAAAAGCCTTCATCATTTTAAAGGAAGTGATATTCTGAATATCCTGTCCAAATTTCAGTCCAAAATAATGATGCAAATTAAAGTTATAACAAATTTCATGCAAAATATTATATTTCTTGTAAATTGCGTGTAAAGATAACAATATTTAGGGGTACTTCTATGACCTCTAATAGCATGGTTCTTGTTTATAAGACTATAAGGAAACTGTTCAGCTAAAAAAAAAAAAAAAGATTCTTGTTTATAAGACTATAAGGAAACTGTTCAGCTATAAAATAAAAAATATAAAAAATCACCTGTTCACCAGTACTACACCCTTAAGGTGAATATGCTGCGAAAGGTATAATATCAGGTTATACTGCATTATGATATGTAAGAAAAAAGGGCTGGCGCTCGATTTTTGTGCCAAAAGTGTTTTTTTTGCAGTTTTGTCAACTTTAGGGGGTAAATTAAAAGGAAAATTAGGGGTTGAATTTTTTCGCGAACTTTTCGGGTATTTTGGGGGGGCTTTTAGGGGGGTGACCCCCAAAAATTGCACAATCTATATCTCGGCTCCTAGACATGCTAGCTTCATGATCTTCGTGTCTAGGATAGGGTTTCTGGGTGCGCCGAGTTCAATTATATTGTTTATGAGGTGATCTGAGGTCAAGGTCATAGGCTCAAGGTCACCACAGGGTCATAAATGGCTCCAAAAGGTAAAATTAGCCAAAATAAGTGAATTATATCGTATAGTACCACTTTATATAGGTTTTATTGGGTGAGGAATTCAGGCGTGACATCCTTTTCGACATTCGCGGTCAACCCCTACTTTTTCGGTTGGTTCACCCCATAAGTCTGCTAAAACCACAAAAATCAGTTTGGGGAAAACAATCATCCAACAGGCCTTTTTCTTACATATCATAATGCACTATATCCTGTCTAAATGCCAAAACGTTGATGTAGCCATATTTTGCTTATCTTTTTCTTCTTTATTTCCAGGTGTGTCACTGTATTGCTGCGAACGTGTCCATGAAGTGAAGCCCTGAGCATTTCAACCTGCCTTCTGCAATGTCGGAACGAAAATCTGAAGAAATAAGGATTTGCATCATTTGCAAAGAGGGAGACTCTGTGAATAACAAACTTGTTGATAAACATGATATATCACTCGTGCGAGTTCTAAAAGAAAGGGTTGTAGAGCGGGCTAGTCTAGGTGATGTGAACCTCAAATCGCTGGCAGATCATTTAAGTAGCTTGGCGGAGTCAGATTTACGTAATGTCTCTTATCACAGCAAGTGTCGCACACCTCTTGCAAATAAGGCCAACTTAGAGATGTGTAGAAAACGCGCTCGTTCCCAAACACCAACGTCTTCTCATGCATCCTCTACCTCCGATGTAGTGCCAATGGCTCCAAAACGTGGACGGCCACCCAAGACAGAGAAATCTGACGCAGAAATTAGGCCTCTAAGACAGAAAGGTTGTAAGGTGCTTCCGAAGGAAAATAAATGTATGTTCTCCACATGTTCATTTTGTCCAAAATCATCACAAGGGCTGCATAGAGTAGTATCGGATTCTATGGGTCAACGACTTCTAGTAATCAAAGAGGCTACCGAGGATGACTTAGTCAGATCGAGTCTAGCTGAACTGTCGGACTCTGGAGATGCATCAGCATTAGAAAAGTACTACCATCGAGACTGTATCAGGCTTGCAGACAGACATGGCAAGGAACGGGGACATAGCGATGCATATAGACATGTGAGAAATGTGTGTGATGCTGAGTTTGTTGTGTATGTGAGAGATTCCCTAAGTATAGATGACTGTGTCCTTAGCATGAATCAGTTAAACAACTTTTACATCAACCTGTTGAAGGAGAAGAAAATTCATGAGGAGAGAAGTGACAATCACAAAAAGCACCTGAAGGAATTGATTGAACAGCATGTGCCAGAGGTTGAATTTGTTGAGCCTCCCAATCCTACTCACAGCCACAGAGTTATGAGGAAGAAGTCAGTGGGGCAAGCCGTTGAGTTTTCAACTGCAGACACAGATGCATGGGTTCTCATTGGTCTATCTCGTGCCCTGAGGAAGGAGGTTCTCCGCGCAAGAGACTGGAAATTCACAGGCGACTTCAATAACTTTGAAAATCCCCCTATACTAGAGTTTTTAATAATGCATATCATGTATGGCTCTGAAGCTAGAATAATCTCAGGACAGCGTGAAGCAGAAGTGAAGAAGAATGTGGATGTTGTGTGCCAGCTGATAGTGCAGAGCTCAAGAAGTCACAGACAAGTCAAGTTGAAGACTTCTCATGGGTTCAAAAAAACAGTGGAAACCCTGCTCTCAATTGGCCTTCCCCTGGCAATTCATTCCCGTATACGTGATCAAAACCTTGTCTCTACGTTGTCCACGGTGTACATAGGAAGTGACTACCAACACATATTCAATCTTCAGAAGAGGGTGGAGTTCGCAGTGCAGCAGCGGATGTTGTCAACTGGAGGGTACTGCTTCCCAGACTTTGTCAAACGAAATGTCCCTCTCTGGTTTGCTATAGACAACATTGACTTTCTAGAAAACACAGCATATGGACAGAACACCTTTCACGGGACGTTGCTGGTGCTCTTCCAGTGGGATGAAGATGGAGAACTCATCAACCAACCACTGCAGATCCCTGCCAAGCCCCCTCAGAAACCCCTCCAAATGCAAATCAATTACCGAGACGAGCCTGAGATCAAACTGACTCCAATCAGGTTCCCCAGTTACCCTTTCAGCCAGGGAGTGGACCTACTAAAAAAGTACTCGAAGTTCACCCACACGTGGGCATTAGCCAACCTACTCGCCAATACACCCCTGCCTAAGGCACCTGACACTGATGATGGTGGAGGAGATGCTGGAGATGCCACAGATGCTGCAGATGTTGGAGATTCCAGAGATGCTGCAGATGCTGGAGATGCCACAGATGCTGCAGATGTTGGAGATTCCAGAGATGCTGCAGATGTTGGAGATTCCAGAGATGCTGCAGATGTTGGAGATTCCAGAGATGCTACAGATGTTGGAGATTCCAGAGCTGCTGCAGATGTTGGAGATTCCAGATATATTGCAGATGTTGGAGATGTCAGTGATGCTGCAGATGTTGGAGACAAAACCGAGATGATTTTAGAAGTAACAGAAAGAAAGGGTAAGAAAAGATTGAAGAAAGAAGACGTGATGCCAACTTGGGCAGCCACGCAGCACCTCCTCATAAAAAATCAGAATGGCTACCAGCTACCGACAAAAACCAATGTGGAAGTTGTGGCACCGCTGCTTCGAACATCACCCACTGATTATGGTACCCTTTACAATGTTCTTTGTTTGGCACAAGACATATCGGCGGTGGTTGTTGGTCCTGAAAGAAGAACTCTGATCACTCTTGATCTCGACCTCTATCAAAGGGCACTTCAGCTGAAGGAGTCTGTCAAGAACAAGAACTGGGTCCTGAGGGCTGGACCTCTCCACGTCATTTTTGCTGTACTTCATGGACTTGGCAAAACATCAGAGGGGAGTGGCCAAGACACCGTAGCAGTAGACGCAGGTATCTATTCTTCAGCAGCGCTGAGAGGGATATACAGCGGCAAGAGCTACAAGCGAGGTGTGGAATACCACATCATGAATGCTCTCGCCATCCTCCTGCTTAAACTGGACGTCGTCATCGGAGAACTACCTCCAAGTGCGCTCAAGGGACTGTGTGTAGCATTGCGTAGAACCCTCCATGAGCGTGACCCAGAAATGGTATCCATCCACGACGAAGACCTAGGGAGCTACTATTCAGAAAATATCCAACAGGAAGAGGCTTCAATTGGAGGTGGGGAGATGAGTCAGTTCTTTGACAATTACCTCGAGCAGGTCGAGGCTCTTCTCGAAATCATTGCAGCGGCAAGGTCAAGAGACTGGGAAGGCTGCCTGGCTGCTATTGAGAAAAACACAAAATACTTCCATTTCCATGGCCTGATCAACTACGCAAGACTAATGCCTCCACATTTGGCCCAGATGTATCAGCTGAAAGACGATGATCCTACAACATGGGAAGCCCTCAAGAATGGTGACTTTGTTGTGACCAAGTCTATGCAGGCATCCTGCAACCTCTTCACAGACCAGGGCTTGGAGCAGGAGATCAAACTTCTCAAGAAGCATGGTGCACTCCCTGGCATCACACAGGACGAAACTGCTCTCGACAGGTTTGTCACTACAACGCCTCACCTTGCGCGGTTGGTGCAGAAATATCTCCAGCCCTCCCCGAAGACTTCAGCAGCAGAGGAGAAGAAGAAGGAGCACTACCAGCTGGCAGGAGATATATGTATCACGTCAAGCCAGAACGTTCTCAAACTGAGGGACAGTGTCATCCTCCACTGTGAGGGAAACCCTTACACAGTGAGCACGCCTCTCAAGAACATTTTCTCCTCAGCCGTTATCCCGGAGAAAGCCAAGTATGACATCCTCAACTATCCGACTCTGGGGCAAGAGCTCTATATGACGTTTGTGGAGGAGCGGCTCCTACCAACATCCAAACTATCAATTTGGGATCGAATGACCAGGCCAAAGTATAAGACCTTCAGCAACTGGAGGCCGAAGAGTAAGGTGAAGGTTGGTGACAAGGTCATCAAACTACGGGAGGATCGGGAGCTCCTTGGGAGATGCCTAATAATCAGTCAGTCAAGGCCTTTGCTCCTACCAAAACTCGAGGAGACAATTGGAACCTACGAGATGTCAGTGATGCCCCGTTCTATGTTTGCCCCTGATGGGACACTCCTCCTGCCAGTTGACAAGGCCAGCCTCATGCATGCCATTGAGGCGCAGCCATCTCAACCGCCCCCTCCAGATCCAGTTCTGCATCCCACAGCATCTACTTATATCCTGGATACAATGGCCGTACTGCAGGCGATGAAGAAAACGCCAGGGATGAATAAAATCATTCACCTCAAGCACGCCTTCATAAATACCATTAAAAAGCATACATATAAGGGTGGTTACGAAGAAGTCAGGGTACTCTTTGATCAATATCTTCCCCTCAGTCTGAAAGAGAAGACAAGGGCAAAGAGGGCTACATCAGACGAAGCTTCAAGCGCTGGATATGAAGTCCATGACGAAATGAGCATCACGACTGTTCCTCTGCGGGAGCTCTTGTCCTCCTCCAAGACCAAAGGTCACCTTGCAAGGATTCTTGCCCAGGGACTTCTACGGGAGTTTGAGGGACAGGATCTGCGACTTATCGTCTCATATGACACCAATATCAAAATCAATGCACCCCACAGGCTTGAAGAGGACTTCTTTACCCATGAGCACGAGGAGGCTGACTCAGAGATCCCCCTTCATGTTCTTCACTGCATCAAGGATTGTGAATTCAGACATATTGTTGTTGCATCTCCGGACACTGATGTTTTGGTCCTCCTCATTGACCTCACAGCGCATGGACGTTTGGAAACTTTGACCACATTGGAATTTCACACAGGAAATGGCAACAAGTTCAGAAAGATCGATGTGGTGGAGAGAGTGAGGAGCATCAGCCGTAAGAAATGTCAAGGTCTCATTGGGATACACAACTTCACTGGCGCTGACTGGGGTGGTAAGTTCGTGGGTGTGAAAAAGAAGAGGTGGATCACAGAGTACTTCAAATTGGGTCGCAATGATCCCATCAATGATGCCTTCCAGAGATTGGGAGATGGCCCTCTCTCATCGACGGAACTAATAGACGGAAAACTCCCTGAGGAGATGCAGCCTCTCGAATACTTTGTGTGCCGCGTCTACTCTGCCAATGGCCCACAAACACTCCCCCAACTTCGCTGGGAGCTCTTCAGGTCGAAAAACATGGAGTCTGAGATGCTGCCCCCCACCCGAGCTACATTGCTGCCTCATATTCAACGGACAAACTTTGTATGCTTGGTGAACAAAGCCTATGTCACTACACATCCCCAACTTCCTAGTTTGGAAGACTGCGGTTGGGTCATCAAAGATGGTGCAATCTTCCCTCTACGATGTCTTGAACTACCTGCTCCACAAGCGGTTCTAGAACTGATCAAATGTGCCTGTAAATCATCTGTCTGCGCATGCAACTGTTCTTGTGCGAAGAACAACCTCCCCTGCACGCCGCTTTGCAAGTGCCATGACCAAGGATGTCAAAACGTCAGGCATGAGAAATTCGATATTGAGGACGAATAAGTATAAGGATCGGAATTGTAAGTACCATTTTTGTAATTGATAGCTGATTATGGGTACATTGATGATATTTGTTTAGTTAATGCATACGCGGTGTAAAACTGGTGTAGTAGGGCCTATATATTGGTGCGATTAGACCTTATATTACACTGGACGTAGTGTAACTCAACAAAGTGTAAATAGATCTGTCATGAGATGAAGAATGCGATGCATTATAATATGCACTTGCTCAGCATTTATGTGTCAAAACGAATGTTTTGTAGTTGTACGGTATATCATGAGCTGTGACATTTTTTTGTTTTCGCCACATTTTCACCCACCCAAATGACATTGACCATGACCTAGTTTATAACCTGATCGTGACCTCGAATGTAAAAAAAGATGTCACCACTGAATTTCTCACCCAACAAAACCCACATGAAGTGGTATTATATGACATAGTTCAGTTATTTTGGCTGATTTTACATTTTGGGGTCATTTATGACCCTGTGGTGACCTTGAGCCTATGACCATGACCTCAGATCATCTTGTAAGCATCATAATTGAACTCGGCGCCCCCAGGAACCCTATCCTAGACACCAAGATCATGAAGCTAGCATGTCTAGGAGCCGAGATATAGATTTTGCAATTTTTGGGGGTCCCCCCCCCTAAAGGGCCCCCAATACCCCAAAAGTTAGTGAACAAATTCAACCCCTAATTTTTCTGTTAATTTACCCCCCAAAGTTGACAAAACTGCAAAAAAATCACTTTTGGCACAAAAATCGAGAGTCATGACATATCATAATGCACTATTATTTAATAGGTCGAACACGAGAAATATTTGTCAAAAAACAGTCTTTCATAGGGGAAGTTAATCATGTCCTGTCTGCAATCATGAGCATGTCAAAAAACCCCAGTATATGTCATATCAATAGGTCTTTCAACCAGTTTCAACCAGTTTACATGTTATGTAATGGACAAGGCGATACCACGCTGGAATATTCCTGTATTTGAGTAGGGAAAGCCACATATGTAACTGCATTGCAGAAAACAACATTAATTCAATCCATATTTTTTGCACATACGTGTCTTTTTGTACAGTCGTGGCCAAAAATATTGGCACCATTGCACTTTTTTCAAATAACTCACAATTTTGTCTAAAAACAAGTTGAAATTGACAAAAGTATTTGGTCTCCACAATTCTTTATTTCACTGTTAATATTACAGAACGTTTGTTTTTGATTCAGAACTTAATATATCCTTTTAAATCATAAAATGAAAAGAAATGGCATTGACAAAATTATGGACACCCTACTCTTAATAATTGGTAGCACACACAGCCTTTGGACAAAATAACTGCAGATAAGCGCTTCCGAAGTCATGAATGAGCTTCCGACACCTCTCTACTGGCAGTTTGTCCCACTCTTCTTGTGAAAACTGCTCCAGTTCTCCCAGATTTGAAGGGTGCCTTCTCCCAACTGCTGTTTTCAGATCTCCCCAGAGGTGCTCAATGGGATTTAGATCTGGACTCATTGCTGGCCACTTTACCAGCGTTTTGGCTTGAACCATCCCTGGGTGCTTTTTGAAGTGTGTTTGGGGTCATTGTCCTGCTGCAAGACCAATGACCTTCGACGGAGACCCAGCTTTCTGACACTGTGTTGAACATTGCGCTCCAAAATGCCTTGGTGATCTCCTGATTTCATGATGCCATGCACACATTCAAGGCACCCAGTGCCGGAGGCAGCACAGCAACCCCAAAACATCACTGTACCCCCTCCATGTTTGACTGTAGGGGAGTTGTGCTCTTTTCTTTGAAGGCTTCATTTTGTTTTCTGTAAACAAAGAGATGAGGTGCTTTACCATAAAGCTCTAATTTGGTCTCATCTGTCCACAGGACATTCTCCCAGAAGGATTTTGGCTTGTTCAGTTGTGTTTTGGAAAACGCCAGTCCGGCTTTCTTATGTCTCTCTCTCTCTCAGCAGTGGGGTACTCCTGGGTATCCTACCATAGAACCCCCCTTTCATTGAGTTGGCAACATATGGTGTGAGTTGAAACGGTCATACCTTGTGTCTGAAGGTCAGCTTGAATCTGTTTGGCAGTTGATCAAGGTGCTTTCTCCACCATTCGAACAATCATTCGCTGCAATCTCCGATCAAGTTTTCTCTTGCGGCCACATCCAGGGAGGTTGGCTACAGTGCCATGGGCCGTAAACTTCCTGATAACATTGTGTACGGTGGACACAGGAACATCAAGGTCTCTGGAAATGGACCTGTAGCCTTGAGATTGTTTGTCCATGCTTGGCTACAATCTTGTGTCTGACCTCCTCAGACAATTCTCTGGTTTTGTTTCTTTTCGCCATGCTCATTACGGTACACAGTGACACAAAACAGCAGACTGACTCCTTTTCTCTATTCAAACTGGTTGAAGGAGTGATTTTTATATTTCAGGCACCTGCAACTCACCACAGGTGAATTCAATTCCAAAGTAAAGGAGAATCACCTGCTTGAAATCTAATTATTTCTAACAACTTCTAAAAGGTGCCAATAATATTGTCCAGGCCATTTTAGGATTTCTGTGTGGAATTAGCTAAGATTTAGTAACTTTCTCAGCTTTTTTTGTTTTGTTCCACTGCAAACCAAAGAAATACATTCTGTATGTGGATACCAAAAGATTTTTTAATTTCAACAATTTTCTGGAAGAAATGGTGCATTATTTGAAAAAAGTGCAAGGGTGCCAATATTTTTGCCCACGACTGTGTGTGTGTGTGTGTGTGTGTGTGTGTATGTATATATATATATATATATATATATATATATATATATATATATATATATATATATACATATATATATATATATATACATATATATATATATATATATATATATATATATATATATACATATATATATATATATATATATATATATATATATATATATATATACACACAGACTTGGCATTTAATATGGAATATTTTTTTTGTGGGGGTGAACTTACTTTTCAAGATGTATTAGAACCAAAAGTTCATTGGAATTATGTTGAAATTATTCTAGATTTTGTTAATGTGACCTTTAAAAGAAACAAAAACCACATTTGACATTTCGAAGCAAATAAATTGATCCTTGAAAGTGATGTAAACTGACATCGAACTCAATTCATGGACAGTACTGTGTTAAACACCTCTGTACGTTTTCCAGAAGTATCTCTTTATTTTGCACATTAGCCAAATTTTTTTTTTTTAACAAAAACAAAAGTTAAATTACGACTGGGATTACGGACAATAAAATTACAGTTCAGTACTTCGTGTAACCCCCACGAGCATTCAGGAGAGCACGTACACATTGGGGCATGCTGTTCACGAGATTTGCCAAGGTTTGGACAAGAATCGCTTGCCATGCAGTGATAATAGTCTGCTGCAATTCACGCACAGAGGTCGACTGCTGCTCCAAGTGGTCGATTTGACGCGTTAATTCTGCCCACAAGTTCTCTATTGGATTCATATCCGGGGACATGGCAGGCCACTCCATATGCTCTGCACTACGGTCAGCAAGAAAGTGTTGGATCATGCGAGCACGATGAGGCCGTGCATTGTCATCTTGGAAGACAAAGTTTCCTCGAAAAGCTGCATGAGCAAATGGAAGCAATGTTTCTTCCAGAATGGCCCTGTACTTGAACTGGTTCAGGTTTCCATTCAGAACAACCAGGTCAGTTTTGCCCCCTGCATGAAAAGCAACCCAAACGGTCACCCCACCACCTCCAGCTTGGACTCTTGGCACTATACAATCTTCGTTGTAGGCTTCATGCACTTGTCTGCACACTCGGACGCGGCCATCTTGACGATAGACCAGAAATCTAGACTCGTCACTGAAGATCACGTGATTCCAGTGTCCTGGCTGCCATTGACGGTGCTCTCTGGCCCACTGCAATCGGCGCTGGCGGTGTTGTCTGGTCAGGCGTGGCTTTCTCAGGGGACGCCTGGCACGTTAGCCTGCTTTAACCAGTCGTTGGTTGACTCGCCTTCTGGATACAGGCACATTTGTCAGTTGCTGCCACTCAGCCCCAAGCCGATTAGCTGACTTGGTACGGCCATTGCGGACTAACCGGTGCAGCTGGCGATCATCCCTCCTTGTGGTTCTGCGGGGACGTCCTGGCCTCGGTATTGGAGTAGGGACACCCCTCTGAGCATTTCGTTTCAGGATCTTTGACACCTGACCTTGAGTGATACCATACTGCCGAGCAATAGCACGCTGTTTCATGCCATAATTTCGTAAAGCCACCACTCCGTGACAAACAGCATTGTCGAGTTGACGGACCATCTCCAGAGGAAGCGGCAATAACTTTTGGAGACGTGCAGCAGTTGTTTTCCACTAATACAGAACGCAACAACCCTTGTATACCCGACTGTGAAGCCAATCATCAAATGCACCTGTCCGTACATTTTGCCACGCCACCTGTGATATAATCCTGTTGTTGACTTCTTGCTGTGACAGACAATCAGTGACATGGTTCTTTTAACAAATAAATCACCAAAGTGTAAAAGAAACTCACCAGATTGATATACTGAGTTAAGAAAGTAAGCCCAAGTCAAGAAAAAAAAAATATTCCATATTAAATGCCAAGTCTATATATATATATATATATATATATATATATATATATATATATATATATATATATATATATATATATATATATATATATATATGTATGTATGTATGTACATATATATATAAATATATATATATATATATATATATTTATATATATATATATATATATATATGTATGTATGTATGTACATATATATATAAATATATATATATATATATTTATATATATACTGTATATATATATATATATATATATATATATATATATATATATATATATATATATATATATATATATACAGTGGTACCTCGGCTTACGAGTTTAATCCGTTCCGTGACGGAGCTCGTAAGCCAAATCGCTCGTAAGTCAAAGCAAATTTTCCCATTCAAATGCATTGAAATGCTATTAATCCGTTCCAGCCTCAAAAAAAAAACACCAATTTTTTTTGTTAGGTGCTTTTAAATAACAAAAATGTACTTTATAAATAACAAATAATGTATAAACAAGCACGACCTCGTATATACTGTACATAATACAAGAGAATGTAAAGAAATAAACTGGTTTTATTAAGCAGAGGAGAAGAGCATGCCAGGTGAGGTGTGCGTGTTGTCGACTTGGCGAGGCAGTACGATCGTACTCCTTCTACGATATGTACGATTTTGAAGCAGAAGGAGTCCATAAAGGCTATAACGCCAGCCAAGGGAGTTACGATTATTTCAAAGCTCCGGACCTCTATCCATGAAGATATGGAGAAGTTGTTGTTTGTGTGGTTGAAGGAGAAGCAGCTCGCAGGAGATACCGTGACCGAGAGCATCATGTGTTTGAAAAGATTGAAACTCGGATATCGAGCACGGACCACGAGGTGTTTTTTCTTTTTTCTTAATCTCGGTTTCAGTGAACTTTTGCTCTGTGCTCACGTATACTGTACCTGTACCTGTAATGGTACGTCAGAGGATGGCACCTGTTGTCATCATATTAAGTGCAAGATGTTCTGCATCGTAAGTTGGTACACCGTGGTCTTTCGGCGGTGTTTAAGCCGGCCGTCTTGGCTTCTGTCACCATTGGCATTGAGTCTTTCGATGTAGGTAGGTCGTTGTGTGCCGGTGCCTTGGCCGAATTCCTTCATTGCTGCATTGTTAGCTCACCTGGTTTTTTATACCACATCTTTGGTTATCGGACCAGCGAATGACGTCATCTCCTCCAAAGTATGGCTTATTCTCACTTGTCTTGGACGATCTTCTACTTCTAGCCTTCCACCGTGCATTTGGTGTCCACTGTACTTACTGTACAGTGCCTGGTAAAATTGATGTAATGGGTTTTTGACCGTCAACGCCATGAACCGTCATGAACCGTCAACCGCCATGAACCGCCATGAACCGTCAACGCCATGAACCGCTAACACTCAAAAGCCCATTTATCGCGCCTTATAAAGCAAAACGCAAACCGAAAGCCATGCCTCTCAAGCGAGGCGTGCTTCCGTGGTCACGTGATCCACAGGTGTAGCTCATTATACCCGCACGCGCGACACGCTTTGGCGGTCACGTGACCAGCCACTCTGGAGGCGGGGATCCCCGCCGATGACGTCACCGGCTGGAGCAAGGAGATTCCTCGCTCATGTATTTCGACGATTGCGTGTTTTATATCCAAGCAGAGATGCTTTCACGGCAAGATAACCGCGTGACCGGAACCGGAAGCCACAACCGGAAAATTCAAAAAAATAAATTTTTTGAGCTCGTACATCGGATCTCGGCTCGTATCCCAAAGCAACAAACCGCCCGAGCGACGGCTCGTATCCCGAAAAACTCGTACGTTGGGGCACTCGTAAGCCGAGGTACCACTGTATATATATATATATATATATATATATAAATAAATATATATATATATACATATATATATATATATATTGTTACGGTCCGCGGTTAAGGATGTTGGTTTGCCGAGCGGAGGCACTGCGACCTAACAGTTTCCCCGATTCACCCGATTCACCCGCACGTTGGCCGTATCGCGCCACAGATATTCAATATGGAAAAGACAAAAACGACGGATGTGAAGAAAAGGAATAAGAAGACGAAAAAAAGGTTGAAAATACTACTAAATTTATTTACTATTTACAGGGTCAAAATAACCAAGGAGAAGGAAAGATAAGAAAATAATATACAGAAGCTTTCAGAGACACAGTGAAAATCGCTAGCTTATCTAAACAGACTTAATTAATACCCAGGACAGAACAAACGAAGACGACTCACACGGGGAATTGCAGAGTGGATTGGCTGCAAGGAGAGGGAGGTCCAACGGATCCGGCAGCACGATCGGCGCGTTGGGCAGCTGCCGTTCCTTCGCGGCCCTGCTCAAAACCGCCGTCCAGACCCCACGCTGCTGTTGAGTGTTGTTGCTGCTGTGGACGCTGCTGCTGGCGAGCAAGGCGACGAATAGCAGGCTTTGTGCTTCCCTGGATGATCTCCTTTGAACAAGAATCGCTGCTGGATGATCTCTTCTCTTGGACAAGAAACGCTGCTGGATGATCTCCCTTCTCTCTCTTGGACCTCACAACCCAGCTCTCTCTTGGACCCTTTTGCAACTCAGCTCTCTCTTGGACCTCACAACTCAGCTTTCCTCTGACGACTCAGCTCTTTTCATGGACCTCACCACGCAGCTCAGCCTTGGACCTCACAACTCAGCTCAGCCCTGACGACTCTTGCGCGCACACTTTTATAGCGCCTCCGGCGATTAAGCCGCCGGCCTTCAGGACATGCCCATCGGTGTGCTCACCTCGGCCCTGGTTGGTCGCGCGACCCTCTGGCTCCGCCCTTGATGACGACGGGCGGGCATGCCTTTCTTCCCCAACCCAAGCACATGTTCAATGGCGGCAATTGTAGTTGGCAATGCGAATGGCAATTGACGAAAGGGGAAATGGAGGTTTTGGGAATGGGAATGAAGGATGAAGGGAATCTATCTCTTTCACTTGGTGCAATGGAGTGTCATTCTAATGGAAGACAAGGCCTTACCCTAAAACACATAACAAGGATATAAGCTACTGAACAGGGATATTATAGTGTCCTTCAATGGATGCTTTATGGAATTAACTACCGGGACGCCCTTTTGACCTTGATACACACTGGAGGCAGGAGGGGCCAGAATCAAGCAATAATAATAATAAAGCACACAATAAAAAAATACAATCCTCATATCCGCAACAATATTGTTACGGACACGACTTATTAAGATGTTATGCTGGGCCGAGCGGAATGGCCGCCGTGTTCGCACAGTTTACCCGATTACACTCGAACGTTGGCCAAATCGCGCTATGCTAAATCAATGAAGGAAAGGACACAACGGCTGGGATTAAATGACACGACACCAGGGGTACAGTTCTCAAGACCTCCGGAGGAGGATATAATATGGGTTATGCAGAACGTTTAGATTACACGGCACAGAGGTACAGCACAGAAAGATGGGCACTTAGACACGGTCTTATCTTAGCCCCGACAGACCACAGACAAACGGGACAAGACTGACTCACACAGGGATTGATGGCAAGGAAGGGCAGGTAGTCGATGGCTCAAGGTGCACCTTGGCTCAGGGGCAGAATCGACCCGGTCCGGTCCAGAGAGGCGGGAGGTATCTCTCAGCGCTAGGAGGTGGCGTCCTTTCTTCTTCGTAGCTGAGGCGCATCTGACGTCACCTCCGTCTTCCTGCGCATGTCCCGCGGGGAGTGACACGCCCTCGGCTCGTTAGCTCCGCCCCAGATGGAATCGGTCCGCCTCTTCTTATTGGGTGCGGGGGGTTACCGGGCTCCGCCCTTGACGAGGAGCTGACAGTGAGCCCCTGTGTGGTAACCCCGTCGGAGCACATGGTCAATGGCGGCTAACCAAGCCGGAGTGAGGACGCGCACTCCCCGCGCCGCTGTTGTTGTTGTTGTTTCATGAGGAAGAGATGCGGGGAGGTATTGGGAGGTCCTAAACTTACTAATGGTGCCATACAATCACATTCTGGTGCAACGAAGAGTCAGAATTAATGGAAACGAGTCCTTAACTGACATAGACTAAGAATAACTAGCAAGATGTCCTATAGTTGTCTACGTGAGATGCGGTGAACCTGGGCACGACATTTAATTGGGGAAAAAGGGGAAGGTCGGGGCTACAGAGTGTTGTTTACAGACAATGGGACTAGGGAATGGGGGATTGGGGATAGTTGGGGAGTATTGGGGAAATAGGGGAATATTTACAAGCGGATATGGATGGAGGCCAAATCCCATATCCGCAACATTGCACCCTTCTCTACCTCGGGGCGTCCCGACCCGATAAATCTTTACCTACGTTAGTGTGGCACTCAGATGTAGTTCCCTCTACTATTAACTCAACCCTGAGTGCGACAGTTTTACGGATGTTCACAAATGAGTAAATATGTCCCCCTGCGACGTTGCAGCCTTCTCCTCACAGAAACACACCCACAGGATAACCGAATCGCGGAAAGAATTCTCAAACTAAACATACAGCCGGTAGGGAGCATTATTTACACAAGACTACACTGATATTTACACTACGATCCAGGACCTGTTTTTGGAGGAACACATGCAGATGTTATGCATAGAGAGAGAGCACGCATGCCAGCATCGATACACCAACCCACGAGTGCTCTGTGGCCTTACGGCCTTTAATAATGTGCAGAGCACCCCGTTCAAGCATCAAAAGCACCACCCCATCACACAGTCAGCACCCTCCGGTGCACCAATAAAGTGTTTATAGTCACCGGTGGTGTCGCAGACGGCCGATGTTCTGCCGCTGGTCTTGCCTTCATGTGGTGTACTTGGCCTTCTGGCTTCTTTCAAAAATAAAGAAAGGCGCCAACCGCGTCCATTTCTAAATTGTGGCCGTCAGGGGGCCAACTATAATGGTTCACCTCTATGGCATAGGTGCCACGTTGACCCATAGGTCCATCAACGGGTGGTGCTTGCCCGCAAAAGAACTGCGGTCCATGGTGGGCGGCCACAAACATTGCGGTCCATATGGTGTATCGATCCCGGCAGCAAGCAGCGAAAGTGCAGGCCCACAACTGCGGAGCCAGCACCTCTCTCTCCTCTCTCTCTGCCCCAAAGCCAGATCCTCGTAGGTGGGAGACAAAAGAAGAAGACAAGTGAGTAAGGTGGTAAGGGCGCAAAAGTGCACGCAATACAAGGTGATGCACACTGGGGGCACATGGGAACCAGGTGAGACAGGTACGTTCCTACCGTACGCCCCCCCCCCCCCCCCCACCAGGTAACCTACATTGCCCCTCCCTTACCCCTTACTGTATCCACAAAACACAACACTACCCATAAACATCTACTTTACAAATCAACAAACGTCCCTACTGTCTTACCCGTTCCTCCCATAAACCAAATTCGTCTTCTCTCCCTCCTAACCAATCAAATTTGCCATTTCCAACTCTCATCAAAATTTGCCATCTCCAATTCAACATCCAAATTTGCCATCACCAATTCATCATCAGTCCCTCCTAAGGAGGGAGAGATGGAATCACCCCAATGTCTCATCCACGTCGTGATGCGTCTCACCAATCCAACCAGCAATTCTTATTTCCTGCAACACAGAACAAAGGAACACAGGTGTGGAGTCATCATCATCACCTCAGGTAAGTGGCTGCGTATGGTGCGACAGGTTCATCAATCCTAACTATTTCCTAAATGACTTTAACAACCTTACATTACCCGGGGTCTTTCTCCTGCCAAACCATTGGCCACTTACACTATGGGTTCTAAAAACCAATTCCCATTGACCAAACTGTGGTGCCTCTCAATTTGGGGTCTCACCTCCCCCGATTCAACACTCGGTGCTCTCGCACAATTTCTGGGCTGTGACGTGTAGCTCTCCCAGCAGGTCTACCCACCTGCACACCTCCACCACTGTAGTTGCCACCCGAGCTTACCTGCTCCTCACCCTAACCTAACTAACTGGGGAAGGCCCTCTCGCCCTCTCACCCCCTCAGTGCCCTCTCTGGCACGGGCTGCCCGATCCACACCCGGGATCCTCAGGCACCCAATGACACTAACGGCTCCCAGAGCCCACCTGCGGCCTCACCTGGCCGACATCCTCACAGTGGTGGAGTGCCCAAACCAACTACACTCACTAACAGGCTACACGCCCAGCCATTTCCACAACACTAATGCACCCATCCACAATACCATTCTGCAACCGCACCACAAATGCC
The DNA here is from genome assembly GCF_964187855.1 of Myxine glutinosa. Lineage (NCBI taxonomy): Eukaryota > Metazoa > Chordata > Myxini > Myxiniformes > Myxinidae > Myxine > Myxine glutinosa. The sequence goes on along the minus strand of NC_136263.1, from coordinate 96,905,951 downwards.
GATATCCAACCACAATTTACCTATACCCTCTACCTAACACTTACACTACCCGCCCCGGGTACTCGTGAAAGGGGTCCACTCTTCCCCCATCCACACCTTCGCACCATGCACACCACTCCGTACCACTTACTCCAACTCTCTCCACACCACTCATTCTCTGCTCCATGTATTCCACTTACCTGTACTTGCACACCTGTGCTCTCACACCTGGTGCCACCTGCACCCTTCTCTCCCCAAGCGCATTCGCGCTGTTCCACAACACTCACTACTCATACACTGCTCCACACACCTGTCCACTTCTCACACAGCATCATCTCATCTAACTACTCCCCTCTGAAACTTGCGCTTCCCAGTCGTCCCTTTAAACTATTGCGCTCCCTCGTCATTATCATCCATACTAATCTACCTGCGTCCCCACTACAGGTATCATTGTCACTAACTAACCTTAACGTCACCTAATGTCATCTTCTAGGGCCCTATCAATATCCTAACCCACCCGGGCTAGTTTTCACTGCCATACACCCCATAAACTATAGCTCCTTTGCCCCATCCTCTGTGAGGGATGGTGGCTTGACCATCCCATCACATCGGGGAGGTCCCACTACCAATTTTGCACATCAAATTTCAACAAATCAAAAATTTGCCAATCACTACTCATCATCGGCCAATCATTACTGCCACTCCTTTGCCAATCATCAAATTTTGTTTTTCTCTAATTTTGGGGCCAAAACACTATCCTCATCACACAGTCTACTCACTAATGCCCCTCGGTGCGCCAATTCCTGTCCAAAGCCCGGCTTCGTAAAGCCGAGCAATGAATGCGGGTTGTTTGGTGCCAGCGGCTGGATACGTCCCGCATTCGTGGCAGGGACGGGGGCTTACCCGGGCCGAGATCACACGCACCATCTCGGCACGGAGCCATCCCATGGCCCGATCTCGACCTGCCGGAATGCCTCAACAAAAAGTGGTCGCCATGACGACCCTTCCTATCGGGCTGCCCGCTCCGCCTATTGGAGCACGGACGCGGCCGTTCAAAGCGAGGCCCGGCACGCACCGAGGGCCCGATTCGGCTATAAGTCGTTCTAACCTCTAACCCGGTTACCGTCGATGCTTCACCTGCATGCTTACAAGCATACGCTACCCCTTTCTTGCTCATACATGCAGCCGTTTCCATGCTCCTCGTCGTACCTTCTCTAACACACCCAGGTACCCTCATTCCACTCCCAGCCTTGGTCACACACCTGACCACTGAACACCTTGGCACACATTCGTCGCCCGCACACCTCACCAACACACCTCTTCGCGCCCCCTCCTCGGTCACCTCCTCTGTGACAATCACAGGTGTGCTCTCACTCGCACACCCAACCACGTGCCTCACGACCAATTCCAGTGTGCATTCCCACACACGCTCTACCATTCCAGGTGTGCTTCCTTTCTCACCTGTCACAACCAACTCACGCTCCGTGTCACTCTTACTACTCTCACCTCCACTCTTGACAGCGCACTCACCCTTACTCTCGACAGCGCACTCTTTCCCCATGCACCTGTCCGTCACACATCTTTCTCGCACACCCTCTCTCGTTACATCCTCTGTAACACTCACCACAGGCGTGCATTCTTCCTTGCCTTTGACAGCGCACTCTTTCCCCATGCACCTGTCCGTCACACACCTTTCTCGCGCACACTCTTGCGCACACTCTCCTGTCACACCCTCTGTAACACTCCTCACTACGCGCTTCCATGTGCTCCCTCGCACACGCGCTACGACCGACTCACTCTCGCCAGCACCCTCACTCCTTGGCACGCACTTTTTCCTCACACACCCCAGAGTCGGACTTTCTCGCACACCTCCTTTTTCGCACACCAGACCTGTCGCACACTTCACCAACGGCCTCTCACGAACACCCGGGTCCATCTCGACCCCCAAGCTTCTTAAATCCCCTGGCGCATCATACGCACGACCATATTGGTCACCACTTACACCGGGTCCTCTTCCTCTTCGCTTCTCCTCCATCACCTGCGAATCCCTCATCCGGTTAATGAGCACATCATCATGATCCGAACACAGACTTTGGACCAATTCTTTTATCTCCTCTTTTATCTCTTTCTTATCCCCTCTCCGTCGCTTCTTAATTTCGCTCACCCCTTCTTCCACTTCTTCTAATTTCTGCTTCACCTCTTTTATTTCCCGGTACGTCTCCTCAAGCTCGTCCTCCAAGGCTACCTTGACCATTTCCATGTGCGTCCTCACCTGCCGGTCCTTCGTCTCCATTACCTCTGTCACCTCGTCCAACCTCGTTGTCAGTCCCTCACGTACCATCTGACATTGCCTCTTTGTCGCTATCAAGTCGTTTTTTATGTCGTTTTGTGTCGCTTTTAACCCTCCTAATACCGCAGTGTTCCTTTGAACCTGCTCCGTTAGTCCTTTTTGTCCCTCCGTCAGCTGTTCCACCTCCTGCGTCAGGTCCTCTATGCCCCCTTGTAACTTTACAGTCCCCTTTCTCACCTCCTTCTCCATGTGCTCCTTACAGTGCCTCACCTCCTCGCGCACTCCTCCGACCTCCTCACTCACACCTCTTCTGATCTCTTCTCCCATCACTTGCATCTCCTGCCCAGATGCCACCCTCATCTGCTCCATTTCCTCTCTGTGAGCATCCAGTTTAGTTTCTACCCCCATTCTGACCCCCTCTATCTGCTGCCCCATTTGGTTAACTTCCCTTTCCGCTTGGTCCCTCATGTCCCTCAATTTGCCTTCCATACTGTTTTCTAACCCCTCTAACCCCTCTTGCATCCCTTCCATTTGATTCTCTTGAGCGGCCATTCTGTTTTCTACCCCCATTAACCCCTCCTGTATTTCCCCTAATCTATTGTCTAATCCCTCTATTCTACTCCCTAACCCTCCGATCTGGGCCCCCATGTCCTCCCTCAATTTCTCGCTATTGGACCCCATTTGGCCCTCCAATCGCTCACCCTGAGCATCCATCCGGTTCCCCATTACCCCCATTTGGCCCTCCAATCGCTCACCCAATCGCTCACTATCAGCCCTCATTTCCTCCCTCATTTTCTCGCTATTCTGGGCCATAAGGGCTTTCATTTGTATGAAAAAAAGGTCCAAATCTACCAGCGGCGCTACTACGGTCGCGGGCGTGGTCGCCGTGGCCATGTGCGAGGCGCCATTTTGCGCGCCCGTAACCTCGTGCGCGACGACGCTATTTTGCGAACCTGCTACCCTCACTGCTTCGCTCTCCTCATGTCCCTCAATTTGGTCCTGGATCGACCCTGCCTCACTCTCCTCTACCGGAACCCAGCCGTCTTGATCTGCCATAGCGCGACTTTCAAAATTCGGGTTTTTATTTTTGTAAAACACAATCAAATTTCGCCGTTATAATTTCAAACGCGCTCGGGTCCAATCTCACTCCTCGACACCAATTGTTATGGACACGACTTATTAAGATGTTATGCTGGGCCGAGCGGAATGGCCGCCGTGTTCGCACAGTTTACCCGATTACACTCGAACGTTGGCCAAATCGCGCTATGCTAAATCAATGAAGGAAAGGACACAACGGCTGGGATTAAATGACACGACACCAGGGGTACAGTTCTCAAGACCTCCGGAGGAGGATATAATATGGGTTATGCAGAACGTTTAGATTACACGGCACAGAGGTACAGCACAGAAAGATGGGCACTTAGACACGGTCTTATCTTAGCCCCGACAGACCACAGATAAACGGGACAAGACTGACTCACACAGGGATTGATGGCAAGGAAGGGCAGGTAGTCGATGGCTCAAGGTGCACCTTGGCTCAGGGGCAGAATCGACCCGGTCCGGTCCAGAGAGGCGGGAGGTATCTCTCAGCGCTAGGAGGTGGCGTCCTTTCTTCTTCGTAGCTGAGGCGCATCTGACGTCACCTCCGTCTTCCTGCGCATGTCCCGCGGGGAGTGACACGCCCTCGGCTCGTTAGCTCCGCCCCAGATGGAATCGGTCCGCCGCTTCTTATTGGGTGCGGGGGGTTACCGGGCTCCGCCCTTGATGAGGAGCTGACAGTGAGCCCCTGTGTGGTAACCCCGTCGGAGCACATGGTCAATGGCGGCTAACCAAGCCGGAGTGAGGACGCGCACTCCCCGCGCCGCTGTTGTTGTTGTTGTTTCATGAGGAAGAGATGCGGGGAGGTATGGGGAGGTCCTAAACTTACTAATGGTGCCATACAATCACATTCTGGTGCAACGAAGAGTCAGAATTAATGGAAACGAGTCCTTAACTGACATAGACTAAGAATAACTAGCAAGATGTCTATAGTTGTCTACGTGAGATGCGGTGAACCTGGGCACGACATTTAATGGGGGAAAAAGGGGAAGGTCGGGGCTACAGAGTGTTGTTTACAGACAATGGGACTAGGGAATGGGGGATTGGGGATAGTTGGGGAGTATTGGGGAAATAGGGGAATATTCACAAGCGGATATGGATGGAGGCCAAATCCCATATCCGCAACAATATATATATATATATATATATATATATATATATATATATATATATATATATATATATATATATATATATATATATATATATATATATATATGTTATTATATATATATATATATTATATATATTGGCTAGGGTGCCAGCAGCTAGGATTATATATATATATATATATAATCCCTGGTGTTGGGCTAGCGGCTAGGGTGCCAGCTTAGGATCCTAGGATCCTGGGTTTGAATCCCGGTCGACTGCTGAATTAACGCCAGGGGGTTGACTCAGCCTGTCATCCTTCCGAGGTCGGCTAATTGAGTACCAGTTTACTGGTAATTCCCTGTTTGTCGTTAAAGGCGGCAAAAAGGGTTGGCGTCAGGAAGGGCATCCGGCCGTAAAACATTGCTTCAAAAAAAGGGGACCGAAAAACAACAACAACCACGGTTCCCGAAAAAGGCCAACCCCCGCTTTGCGGGAAAAATGGCCTCTAAAGGTGGTTTATATATATATATATATATATATATATATATATATATATATATATATATATATATATATATATATATATATATATATATATATACATACAGTCACGTGAAAAAGTAAGTACACCCCATGTAAAGTTTTGACTTTTTCAACATATTTCAACATACAGCTATTTGATCTTCATTTCAACAATATTGATAGATAAAGGTGATATAATATAACAAATATCATGAAACATTTACATTTTGTAGTCCATAGTATAATTTAAATAAAGATAAATGCAAATTTCGCATGTGGAAAAAGTAAGTACACCCTTGGCTCTAATAGGTGGTATTGCCCCCTTTGGTAGAAACAACCTCAAGTAGGCGTTTCTTATAACTGTCTACCAGTCTCTGACATCGACTGGGAGAAATTTTTGCTCACTCCTCCATGCAGAATTCTTTCAGCTGTGCGATGTTTGAGGGGTTTCTTGCATGCACAGCTCGTTCAAATCCCCCACAACATCTCGATGGGATTTGGATCCGGGCTTTGAGTTGGCCATTCCAGAACCCTCCATTTCTTTCTTTTCAGCCACTCCTTGGTGGATTTACTGGTATGTTTAGGGTCATTGTTATGTTGCAAGGTCCACCTTCGGTTGAGCTTCAACTTTCCGACAGATGGCCTCACATTATCCTCAAGCACCCTCTGGTACAATGAATACTTCATAGTGGATTCTATGATGGTGAGCTGCCCAGGCCTGATGCAGCAAAGCTGCCCCAAACCATAATATTTCCACCACCATGCTTTACAGTTGGTATAAGGTTCTTGTGGTCAAATGCTGTCTTTGGTTTTCGCCAAACATGTCTTCTGGTACTGTGGCCAAATAGCTCTACCTTTGACTCATCTGTCCAGAGCACATTGTTCCAGAAGTGCTGGTCTTTGCCTCGTGTTCATTGGCAAACTTTATTCTTACCCTGATGTTCTTTCTGGACAGCAAAGGTTTCCTCCTGGCACACCTCCCATGTAGATCAAATTTGTGCAGCCTCTTTCTAATGGTAGACTCATGCACTTTGACATCAACAGTGGCAAGAGCTACCTGTAGGTCCCATGATGACATTCTGGGTTTCTTAAAGACTTCTTTCAGCATCTTGCGGTCTGCTCTCGGGCTGAACTTGCTGGGGCGACCTGGCCTGAACAAGTTGGCAGTTGTTTGGAATCTTCTCCACTTGTAGATGATCTTCCGAACA
>NC_136263.1:96640685-96899562 GCF_964187855.1 Myxine glutinosa | reverse complement strand
GTTTTGCGTTGAGTAGGATAATGGAAATTAGGTGCCCTTACGATGCTTCGATGCACGAAATTTGGGTTTTGGTGCGAAATACCACGAGGCAGGCCTGAACAAGTCGATCGAGTCCGAAGGAAGGCGGAGGAGGAGCCAACGGTAAGCGCGAACCGCCAATCAGGGCTCGAGAGGAGTGACTTACCACTGCGGCAAAAGGCGGAGTTTGGAACATTCGTTTCGGGCTAGGGCGGGGCAATATAACCCTGTGCCCAGAGCCCCCACCTCAGTTCAGTTATGAGCTGGAGTTGGTGAGTTCTCAGTTCTCAGTCGGGGGCAGAATACGTGAGTCATCAGTTGAGTTCTCAGTTATGAGAGTGAAAGCGCTGAGTTGAGATCCCCGAGGAGTCAGATGAGTTGCGCAGCCCATGAGCAGAGTTACGAATTGGAGTTGTGAGGATACGCGTGTGAGATTGCGTTGTGTCGAGTCATATTGGGGGAACTGAATAACTCCGTGTATATGAACTTTGCCCTGCTCCCCGCGCTTTGCGCAGTATTAATCGCGCTGTAAAGACGACCCGCGCCGGGCCACAGACGCGCGTATTTCCTTCTGCCTGCTTTTGCCGATATACGCGCCGCGAGGATTTTCCCGCCTGCCTGCCTTCGCCGGGATACGTGCTGTGACCGCCAGAGGGCCATGCCGGGTGAGCTGTTCCTGGAGCGACCGAAGCAGGCGCGTTCAGCGCGCGAACATCCTTCCTCCATCTCCCTGTGGTGTGTAAGTGGGCCCATTGTCTGGGTAATTAAGTAAGACTGATTAAGACTGCCCTGTGTCTCTTCTTCTACCAATCATTGTAAATAGTGAAAATAAACCTGTTATTTCTTCTGATTCGAACGTCTTGTGTTTTCCATCATTGGCTTAGCATGGTACGAATTAGATCGCTCTAATTGGGTTCAATAGCAAGGTAACAGCACAGGTCACGTGGTATGCCATCCGCTCGGGTGTACTCAATTACGCGTGCTTAGTGCAAGACTCGATCCCGCTTCCGCTGCGGCGTGGGTACTCAAGGTACAGTGCGAAATTGTCCCGAGATCCTTTTCCACGTCTGCCCGGAAGTGGCAACTCAGTCTCGCGGTTTCGAAGACCAAGGAGAAAAGGGGGCTTAATCTTCCCTTTGTAAGGGAACGGGCTTCGGAAAACCGCAACTGTATATATATATATATATATATATATATATATATATATATATATATATATATATATATATATATATATATATATATATATTTATATATATATTTATACATATACATATTATACAATTATATATATACAATTATATTATATATATATATACGAGGACAATTATTGAGTACCAGCTTGCTGGGATGAATGATCACGGTGTGTACCCCGATTCAGAATAGGCACACTGTATCCCTGCGCATCGTAGGAGCGTGACCAAAGGTTGGCGTCAGGAAGGGCACCCGGCCATAAAAACATTGCCTCAAACAGGGAACCATGATTGTCATGTGGCCCGCAAGGCTAACCCCCGCTCTAGCGGGGAAAAAATGGCCTTAAAAACGATCATTCATTCATATATATATATATCTATATATATCTATACATATATATAATATATCTATACATATATATATATATATCTATCTATATATATATATATATATATACATATATATATATATATATTGTTACGGTACGCGGTTAAGGATGGTATGTTTGCCGAGCGGAGGCTCCGCGAACTAACAGTTTCCTCGCTTCCCGCCCGGAGTGGACCTGCTCGCTGTGCCCTGTGATCCCACCTGCTCATCCCTCCAAACGATTCCTACCCTTCCATCCATTTGCGTACGTGAGTTTGTTCTGTTCGTGCTGTCCTGGGTAGTAAACTAAGTCAGTATAAGCTAGTAATTTGCACTGTGTTACCTGCTTTTTCATGTCCGCTGTAAATACCCGTGACTGCTCTTTTTGCTTATGTGTGTGTAAGTAATAATAAACCCCGTTACTCTTCTGTACGTCTTCTTCTTCTTCCTCTTTGCATTCGTCGTCTTAGTCTTTTCCCCATTGAATATCTGTGGCGCGATACGGCCAACGTTTGGGTGAATCGGGTTTAGTCGGGGAACAACTGTTCGGTCGCGGAGTGGCGCGCCACGAAGGGCGGGGCTGTTCAGCCCCATGCCCAAATAAGGAAACAAGCCCGTGGCTCGCCACGAGGGGCGTGCCGTCGGCGCCATGCCCAAATAAGGAGACAAGCCCGTGGGATTACCATACAAGGTCACGAAACAGAGCACGGGGGGTAGGGCGGTACCGAAACCGAGGGGGGCGTGTCACACCCGCGCTGAAGGTATGAGAGAAGGGTGCGACGATCGCTGGGACAAGCTACACCAGAGATACGGCAGATGAGTCCAGGTGCGTAAGAGGGTTGGCAGTCCACCAGGAGAGAGTTCAGAGTTGCACCGGAGTTACGTGAGAGATACGAAAAGCCTTTGACAAAGAGCCGCTTCAACCAGCCCCGTTTCAACCAGCCGCGTGAAGCCCTGACGGGGCAGCGAGTGACCCTGCTGGCGTGCGCTGTAAAGCCGAATACAAGGAGCTGCCGGCGTGCGCTGTAAAGCCGAATACAAGGAGCTGCCGGCTCCTCGCTTCCCGCCCAGAGTGGACCTGCTCGCTGTGCCCTGTGATCCCACTCCTGACACCAATTGTTACGGTACGCGGTTAAGGATGGTATGTTTGCCGAGCGGAGGCTCCGCGAACCGAACAGTTGTTCCCCGACTAAACCCGATTCACCCAAACGTTGGCCGTATCGCGCCACAGATATTCAATGGGGAAAAGACTAAGACGACGAATGCAAAGAGGAAGAAGAAGAAGACGTACAGAAGAGTAACGGGGTTTATTATTATTTACACACACATAAGCAAAAAGAGCAGTCAAGGGTATTTACAGCGGACATGAAAAAGCAGGTAACACAGTGCAAATTACTAGCTTATACTGACTTAGTTTACTACCCAGGACAGCACGAACAGAACAAACTCACGTACGCAAATGGATGGAAGGGTAGGAATCGTTTGGAGGGATGAGCAGGTGGGATCACAGGGCACAGCGAGCAGGTCCACTCCGGGCGGGAAGCGAGGAGCCGGCAGCTCCTTGTATTCGGCTTTACAGCGCACGCCGGCAGCTCCTTGTATTCGGCTTTACAGCGCACGCCGGCAGGGTCACTCGCTGCCCCGTCATGGCTTCACGCGGCTGGTTGAAACGGGGCTGGTTGGAGCGGCTCTTTGTCAAAAGCTTTTCGTATCTCTCACGCAACTCCGGTGCAACTCTGAACTCTCTCCCGGTGGACTGCCAACCCTCTTACGCACCTGGACTCATCTGCCGTATCTCTGGTGTAGCTTGTCCCAGCGATCGTCGCACCCTTCTCTCATACCTTCAGCGCGGGTGTGACACGCCCCCCTCGGTTTCGGTACCGCCCTCCTCCCCCGTGCTCTGTTTCGTGACCTTGTATGGTAATCCCACGGGCTTGTCTCCTTATTTGGGCATGGCGCCGACGGCACGCCCCTCGTGGCGAGCCACGGGCTTGTTTCCTTATTTGGGCATGGGGCTGAACAGCCCCGCCCTTCGTGGCGCGCCCTGGGCTTGCCTCTCCCGGGCGACCCCGCCCCTCCTGTTCAAACAGAGGACGGAGCACATATTCACTATAGCAGCGAAATGAGAGGGCGTGCACCCCACGCTTGTGAACTGCTTTACCCGCAGATGGAGAGTTTGGCTGGGAAATGGAAGTATTGAAGGGGAGCTATTCTTAATTGATTCGGTGCAATGGAGTATTATTTTAATGGAAGACAAGGCCTTACCCTAAAACACATAATAAGATATAAGCTACTGAACAAGGGTTTTATCGTGTCCTTCAATGTGGTGTTTCATGGAATTAACTACCGAGACGCCCTTTTTACCTTTACACAACTCTGGAGGCAGGAGGGGTCATATTCAACCAATGTTACACAACAATTTACCACAATACAATACACACAATCAAAAAAAATGCAATCCTCATATCCGCAACACTATATATATATATATATATATATATATATATATATATATATATATATATATATATATATATATATATATATATATATATATATATATATATATATATATATAATTATATATATATATATATATATATATATATATATATATATATATATATATATATATATATATATATATATATATATATATATATATATATATATATATATGTATATATATATATATGTATATATATTATATATATATACAGTATATATATATTGTTACAGACGTGGCTTAGATGTTATTTACCGAGCGGTTTTGGTATGACCACGTCTGCACAAGTTACCCGATTATACCCGAACGTTGACTAATCGCGCTGCGCTAGGTCAATAAAGGAAAAGGACACCCGGCTGGGATTAAAATGACACGACACCCAGGGTTCAGTTCTCAAGCCCTCCGGAGGAGGTTATATTGTTACGGAAGGTTAGATTACAAGGACGAGAGGTACAGCATAGAAAGACAAGCACTTAGACACAATCTTATATTAACCCCAACAGACGACAGATAAACGGGACAAAAGGCTGACTCACACGGGGTTTGATGGCTAGGAAAGCGGGTATCGATGGCTCAAGGTGCACTCTTGGCTCAAGGACAGGGTCGACCCGGTCCGGTCTGGAGATGCGGGGAGGTCGCAGCGCTCGGATGGCGTCTTGGCTGCTCAAGCTGGGGGCGCATCTGACCTCACATCCGGTGAGTCCTTCGTATATCCGGCGGGGAGTGACACGCCCTCGGCTCGTTAGCTCCGCCTCGTGGAATCGGCACGTTGCTTCTCATTGGGTGCGTGCGGGGGGTTTACCAGGCTCCGCCCTTGACGGGGGACTGACAAGGAGCCCCTTCGTGGTAACCCCGTGGAGCGCATGGTCCGGCGCGCATTGTCAATGGCGGCTAACCGAGCCGGTGTGATGACGCACACTCCACCCGCGCAGCGTCGTTGTTGTTGTAATTGTTGTTGTAGTTGTAGTTGTAGTTGTTGTTGTAGTTGTTGTTTGGGGAAGAAGATGGAAGGAGGTATGGGAAAGGTCCTAAACTCACTACTGGTGCCATATAATCACATTCTGGTGCAACGAAGAGTCAGAATTAATGGAAAGGAGTCCTTAACTGACATAGACTAAGAATAACTAGCAAGATGTCCGAAAGTTGTCTACGTGTGATGCGGTGGACCTGGGCACGACATTTAATGGGGGAAAAAGGGGAAGGTCGGCTCTACTGATTGTTGTTTACAGACAATGGGACTAGGGAATGGGGGATTGGGGATAGTTGGGGAGTATTGGGGAAATAGGGGAATATTTACAAGCGGATATGGAGGCCAAATTCCATATTCGCAACATTGCACCCTTCTCTACCCTCGGGGCGTCCCGACCCGATAAATTTTTACCTACTTTAGTGTGGCACGCAATGTAGTTCCCTCTACTATTAACTCTACCCTGAGTGCGACAGTTTTACAGATATTCACAAATGAGTAAATATGTCCCCCTGCGACGTTGCACCCTTCTCCTCACAGAAACACACCCACAGGATAACCGAATCCGGAAAGAATCCTCAAACTAAACATACAGCCGGTAGGGAGCATTATTTACACAAGACTACGCTGATATTTACACTACGATCCAGGACCTGTTTTTGGAGGAACACATGCAGATGTTATGCATAGAGAGAGCACGCATGCTAGCATCGATACACCAACCCACGAGTGCTCTGTGGCCTACGGCCTTTAATAATGTGCAGAGCACCCCTTCCAAGCATCAAGCACCACCCCATCACACAGTGAGCACCATCCGGTGCACCAATAAAGTGTTTACAAATCACCGGTGGTGTCGCAGCCGGCCGATGTTCTGCCGCTGGTCTTGCCTTCATGTGGTGCACTTGGCCTTCTTACTTCTTTTAAACAAAATAAAGAAAGGCGCCAACCGCGTCCATTTCTTTATTGTGGCCGTCAGGGGGCCAACTGTTAGTGGTTCACCTGTTTGGCATAGGTGCCACGTTGACCCATAGGTCCTTCCACGGGTGGTGCTTGGCCGCAAAAGAGCTGCGGTCCATTGTGGGTGGCCACAAACATTGCGGTCCATATGGTGTATCGATCCAAGCAGCAAACAGCGAAAGTGCAGGCCCACAACTGCGTAGCCAGCACCTCTCTCTCCTCTCTCTCTACCCCAAAGCCAGATCCTCGGAGGTGGGAGACAAAAGAAGCAGACAAGTGAGTAAGGTGGTAAGGGCGCAAAAGTGCACGCAATACAAGATGATGCACACTGGGGGCACATGGGAACCAGGTGAGACAGGTACGTTCCTACCGTACGCCCCCCCCCCCCCACCAGGTAACCTACATGGCCCCTCCCTTACCCCTTACTGTATCCACAAAACACAACACTACCCATAAACATCTACTTTACAAATCAACAAACATCCCTACTGTCTTCCCCGTTCCTCCCATAAACCAAATTCGTCTTCTCTCCCTCCTAACCAATCAAATTTGCTATTTCCAACTTTCCTCAAAATTTGCCATCTCCAACTCAACATCATAATTTGCCATCACCAATTCATCATCAGTCCCTCCTAAGGAGGGAGAGATGGGATCACCCCAATGTCTCATCCACGTCGTGATGCGTCTCACCAATCCACACAGCAATTCTCATTTCCTGCACACAGAACAAAGAAAACACAGGTGTGGAGTCATCATCATCACCACAGGTAAGTGGCTGCGTATGGTGCGACAGGTTCATCAATCCTAACTATTTCCTAAATGACTTTAACAACTTTACATTACCCGGGGTCTTTCTCCGGCCAAACCATTGGCCCTCTTACACTATGGGTTCTAAAAACCAATTCCCATTGGCCAAACTGTGGTGCTTTTCAATTTGGGGTCTCACTCCCCCGATTCATCTCCCGGTGCCCTCGCACAATTTCTGGGCTGTGGCGTGTACCTCTCCCAGTGGGTCTACCCACCTGCACACCTCCACCACTGCAGTTGCCTCCGAGCTTACCTGCTCCTTACCCTAACCTAACTACCTGGGGAAGGCCCTCTGGCGCTCTCCCCACTCAATGCCCTCTCTGGCACTGGGCTGCCCGATCCACACCCGGGATCCTCAGGCACCCACTCACAACTACCGGCTCCCAGAGCCCACCTGCGGCCTCACCTGGCCGACATCCTCACAGTGGTGGAGTGCCCAACCAACTACACACACTAACAGGCTACACGGCCAGCCATTTCCACAACACTAATGCACCCATCCACAACACCATTCTGCAACCGCACCACAAATGCCAATATCCAACCACAATTTACCTGTACCCTCTACCTAACACTTACACTACCCGCCCCGGGTACTCGTGAAAGGGGTCCACTCTTCCCCCATCCACACCTTCGCACCATGCACACCACTCCGTACCACTTACTCCAACTCTCTCCACACACCTGTACCTGCACACCTGTGCTCTCACACCTGGTGCCACCTGCACCCTTCTCTCCCCAAGCGCATTCGCGCTGATCCACAACACTCACTACTCATACACTGCTCCTCACACCTGTCCAGTTGCACACCTGTGCAATCACACCTGTTCAATTCTCACACACACGGCATCATCTCAGCTAACTACTCCCTTCTGAAACTTGCGCTTCCCAGTCGTCCCTTTAAACTATTGCGCTCCCACGTCATTATCATCCACACTAATCTACCTGCGTCCCCACTACAGGTATCAGTCACTAACTAACCTTAACGTTACCTAATGTCAATCTCTTCTAGATCCCTACAATATAACCTAACCCACCCGGGCTAGTTTTCACTGCCATACACCCCATAAGCTATTGCTCCTTTGCCCCCACTTTCTGTGAGGGATGGTGGATTTGCCATCCCACCACATCGGGGGTCTCTCTCTACCGATTTTGCACATCAAATTTCAACAAATTAAAAATTTGGCCAATCACTACTGCCAATCCTTTGCCAATCATCAAATTTTGTTTTTCTCTAATTTTGGGTCCAAAAACACTAACCTCATCACCCAGTCGACTCACTAATACCTCTCGGTGCGCCAATCCCTGTCCAAAGCCCGGCTTCGTAAAGCCAAGCAATGGATGCTGGTTGTTTTGTGCCAGCGGCTGGATGCGTCCGGCACTCGGTGCAGGGACGGGGGCTTACCCGGGCCGAGATCCCACGCATCACCTCGGCGTGGAGCCATCCAATGTCCCGATCTCGACCTGCCGGCACGTCTCAACACAACGTGGTCGCCATGACGACCCTTCCTATCCAGCCGCCCGCTACGCCTAGTGGAGCACGGACGCGGCCGTTCAAAGCGAGGCCCGGCACGCACCGAGGGCCCGATTCGGCTATAAGTCGTTCTAAACTCTACCCCGTCTAACGTCGATGCTTCACCTGGATTCTTACACCCCGCAGCCCGTTCCTTGCTCACACATCCAGCCGTTCCCATGCTACCTTTCCTTACACACCCAGGTACACCCATTCCACTCACAGCTTTGGTCACCCACCTGACCACCGAACACCTTGGCACACATTCGTTGCTCGCACACCTCACCAATACACCGCTTCGCGCCCCCTCCTCGGTCACCTCCTCTGTGACAATCACAGGTGTGCCCTCATTCGCACACCCAACCACGTGCCTCACCACCAACTCCAGCGTGCATTCCCACTCACGCTCTACCATTCCAGGTGTGCATCCTTCCATCCCAGGTGTACATCCTCGCTCACCTGTCACAACCAGCTCACTCTCCTTGTCACTCTCACTACTCTCACCTCCATTCTTGACAGCGCACTCACCCTTACTCTTGACAGCGCACTCTTTCCTCATGCACCTGTCCGTCACACACCTTTCTCGTGCACACTCTCCCGTTACACCCTCTGTAACACTCACCACAGGTGGACACTCTTCCTTACTTCTGACAGCGCACTCTTTCCTCATGCACCTGTCCGTCACACACCTTTCTCGCGCATACTCTTGCGCACACTCTCCCGTCACACCCTCTGTAACACTCACCACACCGCGCTTCCACGTGCTTCCTCGCACACGCGCTACGACCGACTCACTCTCGCCAGCACACTCACTCCTCGGCGTGCACTTTTTCCTCACACACCCCAGAGTCGGACTTTCTCGCACACCTCCTCTTTCGCACACCAGACCTGTCACACACTTCACCAACGGCCTCTCACGAACACCCGGGTCCATCTCGACCCCCAAGCTTCTTAAATCCCCTGGCGCATCATACGCACGACCATATTGGTCACCACTTACACCAGGTCCTCTTCCTCTTCGCTTCTCCTCCATCACCTGCGAATCCCTCATCCGGTTAATGAGCACATCATCACGATCCAAACACAGACTTTGGACCAATTCTTTTATCTCCTCTTTTATCTCTTTCTTATCCCCTCTCCGTCGCTTCTTAATTTCGCTCACCCCTTCTTCCACTTCTTCTAATTTCTGCTTCACCTCTTTTATTCCCCGGTACGTCTCCTCAAGCTCATCCTCTAAGGCTACCTTGACCGTTTCCATGTGCGTCCTCACCTGCCGGTCCTTCGTCTCCATTACCTCTATCACCTCGTCCAACCTCGTTGTCAGTCCCTCACGTACCATCTGACATTCCCTCTTCGTCGCTATCAAGTCATTTTTTAGGTCATTTTGTGTCGCTTTTAAACCTCCTAATACCACAGTGTTCCTTTGAACCTGCTCCGTTAGTCCTTTTTGTCCCTCCGTCAGCTGTTCCACCTCCTGCGTCAGGACCTCTATGCCCCCTTGTAACTTTACAGTCCCCTTTCTCACCTCTTTCTCCATGTGCTCCTTACAGTGCCTCACCTCCTCGCGCACTCCTCCGACCTCCTCACTCACACCTCTTCTGATCTCCTCTCCCATCACTTGCATCTCCTGCCCAGATGCCACCCTCATCTGCTCCATTTCCTCCCTGTGAGCATCCAGTTTGGTTTCTACCCCCATTCTGACCCCCTCTATCTGCTGCCCCATTTGGTTAACTTCCCTTTCCGCTTGGTCCCTCATGTCCCTCAATTTGCCTTCCATACTGTTTTCTAACCCCTCTAACCCATTTTTCACTCCCTCTATCTGATTCTCCTGGGCAGCCATTCTATTTTCTACCCCCTTTAACCCATTTTTCACTTCTTTTATCCCGTTGTCTAACCCCTCAAATTATTGTCTAACTTCTCACCGGTACCCCTCGCTTCGTCCCTCATTACCCCCATTTCGTTTCCCATTACCCCCAATTGGCCCTCCAATCGCTCACTCTGAGCCCTCATTTGCTCACTCTGAGCCCTCATTTCCTCCCTATTCTGGGCCATAAGGGCCTTCATTTGTATGAAAAACAAGTTCAAATCCACCGGTGGCGCCACTACGGTCGCGGGCGTGGACGCCGTGGCCACCTCGTGCATGACAACGCTATTTTGCGACCCTGCCGCCCTCACTGCTTCGCTCTCCTCCTGTCCCTCATGTCCCTCAATTTGGTCCTGGACCGACCCTACCTCACTCTCCCCTACCGGACCCCAGCTGTCTTGGTCTGCCATAGCGCGACTTTCAAAATTCGGGTTTTTATACCACAAAACAAATTTCGGCCGTTATAATTTCGCGCGGGAAACGCGCTCCGAATCGATTCTACTTGTTACAAATTTGGGCCTAATAAATTTAGTCCCGTGTTCGAATTCCACTCCTCGACACCAATTGTTACAGACGTGGCTTAGATGTTATTTACCGAGCGGTTTTGGTATGACCACGTCTGCACAAGTTACCCGATTATACCCGAACGTTGACTAATCGCGCTGCGCTAGGTCAATAAAGGAAAAGGACACCCGGCTGGGATTAAAATGACACGACACCCAGGGTTCAGTTCTCAAGCCCTCCGGAGGAGGTTATATTGTTACGGAAGGTTAGATTACAAGGACGAGAGGTACAGCATAGAAAGACAAGCACTTAGACACAATCTTATATTAACCCCAACAGACGACAGATAAACGGGACAAAAGGCTGACTCACACGGGGTTTGATGGCTAGGAAAGCGGGTATCGATGGCTCAAGGTGCACTCTTGGCTCAAGGACAGGGTCGACCCGGTCCGGTCTAGAGATGCGGGGAGGTCGCAGCGCTCGGATGGCGTCTTTTGTCTGCTCAAGCTGGGGGCGCATCTGACCTCACATCCGGTGAGTCCTTCGTATATCCGGCGGGGAGTGACACGCCCTCGGCTCGTTAGCTCCGCCTCGTGGAATCGGCACGTTGCTTCTCATTGGGTGCGTGCGGGGGGTTTACCAGGCTCCGCCCTTGACGGGGGACTGACAAGGAGCCCCTTCGTGGTAACCCCGTGGAGCGCATGGTCCGGCGCGCATTGTCAATGGCGGCTAACCGAGCCGGTGTGATGACGCACACTCCCCCCGCGCAGCGTCGTTGTTGTTGTAATTGTTGTTGTAGTTGTAGTTGTAGTTGTTGTTGTAGTTGTTGTTTGGGGAAGAAGATGGAAGGAGGTATGGGAAAGGTCCTAAACTCACTACTGGTGCCATATAATCACATTCTGGTGCAACGAAGAGTCAGAATTAATGGAAAGGAGTCCTTAACTGACATAGACTAAGAATAACTAGCAAGATGTCCGAAAGTTGTCTACGTGTGATGCGGTGGACCTGGGCACGACATTTAATGGGGGAAAAAGGGGAAGGTCGGCTCTACTGATTGTTGTTTACAGACAATGGGACTAGGGAATGGGGGATTGGGGATAGTTGGGGAGTATTGGGGAAATAGGGGAATATTTACAAGCGGATATGGAGGCCAAATTCCATATTCGCAACAATATATATATATATATATATATATATATATATATATATATATATATATATATATATATATATATATATATATATATATATATATACATATATATATCCATGAGATGACGTCACCGAGTCAGTATCACAGGATGTTACATTTCCTCCCTTCTTGATAAGGAACAGTAACATTTAAAAAAAGAGCGAACGTGTATATATTTCGGCTCAACCACCTTAGCCAAATAGCCAAAACGACAATATTTTTTGTGAATATCCATACACATTGGTCAACAGTTTAATTAGTTTTACAGATCAAGAATATTCCTGTATATGCATAACAAACGTTGAATGCAATAGAAAAGCAGTTAATGACAACTTGAGTTGATGTGTAGTTAACAATGGCAGTGTAACATTTGTCATCTAAATAATATATACATGATGTCCATAGAGTCCGAGTGGAACTTTGAACCTTTATAACTTTTGATGCACACATGATACAAACTCAATACAGTTAAAATTTTTAGCCTTCAACATAACCGCCATCTTTCGTAATACATCGTTCAACCCAATTTTCAAACCTGTTGGAAACATCATCCAGTTGCTGCCGAGTTATTTCATGAATTGCATTTGTAGTCGTAGCCCTAAGTTCATCCAAACAATGTGGTTTTATGAAGAAACAACAGTTTATATAGCTCCATAAAATGTAGTCCAATGGGGGCAGATCTAGCAAACGAGGTGGCCAACCAATTGGCCCACGTCTACCGATCCATTGTCTGGGAAGACATCATTCAAGAACCGTCGCACATCCATGGGATAGCGACAGGGAACCTAGTCTTGCTGGTACGATGTGAAATATTTAATTGTTGTAGTTCAGGAACAAAGAAATTCTTCAACATTGCAAAGTAACATTCACTAATGGCATTGACTGTTGCTTCTTCCAAATAAAGAAAGGACCAATCCGTGATCTCCAGCTCCGTGAGAGGACACCAGACATTTATTTTTGGCAATTCTCTTTCATGTTGCCATCTTTTGATTAAACCAGTCAGTGAAGTGACAGGAAAGCATGTCAACTTATTATAAATCATACAGCATTCCAGTACACACTATGAGGGTAGACTTTACAACCAATGCTAATCTGGGCCATTCGGTGATTACGGTTGTCTGAAATGGTATTAGAAAAGAGCTGGGACTCTATTGAGTAACTAGTTTATATAAGTTCCCCTATTCACACCATGATAGAGCATTATCACAACAGTCAATCAGCCCCACAGAGTTTTATGACAATCCAGTGCTTCAATTTATGACAATTCTCTGGCATGTTCGGAGTCTGCATCCCAGGAACCCAGCTGGCCACAAAAGATGTGTAGCCTTCCGGGCTCGAATAAGCTTTCATAACCTCCTTTGTAAAGTAGGAGGGATTGTTTACTAGATAATGGTAGATATCAGGACGCTGTAGGTCAGGTAGTTGCCCCACATCAGTGTGCTTCTCCGTGGGGGTCAGCGAGTTTCCTGGCAAGTTGTAGGGATCTGTGACCCTAGCGACTCCTAATTTCGGGATATACCGATACCCGATGCCTGCTCTGCTTATCGAGAAATGACTAACAACATTGGATAAGCTAGAACCACTTCCAATTGCAGATATTTCTCAAGAGATTTTGAGTGAACCCGACCCAGATCCTGATGGATGAGCTACAAAATGGGGAACTAACAGGTGACCTCACTAGCTTACATCGTTGAGAAACCTCTATATATTAACGACAATGATGGCGACAACGACAACGACAATGAAAACAGCAATGAAGACGACAAAGACAACAGGGACCATGATGACAACGTCATCAACAAAGACAACAGCAACGACAACACCGAGTTATAAAAGATACTTGGTTTTCAGCTGGTTTACTTCATTGTACATCATGATTGAGACGCACGTCTTTCAGTTACACTGGATGTTTCCCCAGCCTAGATTGCACATGACGGCAATGTACAAAAGGCATTACTAAAAACACCGGCTCCCTGCACCTTCCACATTTATCACAAAGGACAACGCTTCTCACCCACACATAGTACAGTGGAAAATTTGCGTGCGCAACAGATTAGCAAGATTTCCAGTAACCGCCCGGCCATTCAAGTGTTTGCTCGTGCAGGGAGGAACCATTCCAGTATTTGTGTGTGAGAGGAGGGGCATGGTCACGCGAGGGAGGGAGTGCACGTTGCGGCCTGAACATCACGACGCAGGCTTTTTACACAGCTCCATCGCGGGAACCAACCTGTCAGACGCACACCAATGGGAAAAGGCCGCGCGGGATCGAAGGATGTTCACGTGAACTTTGCTCCCTCAAAGCCATGAGGCCTTTCATGTATAAAGGCCAAGACATGGCATGGTTCGAGGCTGCTGTGTGTGCATCAGGGACTCGACAAGAAGACTGCCTGCCTGATTGAGGGATTGCCTGTCGAGATGAACTGTGCTAGGTCCAGGACGAACTGCAGTGAGTCTACGATGAACTGCGGTGGGTCTAGGATGAACTGCGGTGGGTCTAGGATGAACTGCGGTGGGTCGAGGATAAACTGCGGTAGGTCGAGGATAAACTGCGGTGGGTCGAGGATAAACTGTGGTGGTTCTAGGATGAACTACGCTCGGACCAGGATGAACTGCGGTGGGTCTGGGTCTCTAGGATGAACTGCGGTGGGTCTGGGTCTCTAGGATGAACTGCGGTGGGTCTCTAGGATGAACTGCGGTGGGTCTCTAGGATGAACTGCGGTGGGTCTAGGATGAACTGCGGTGAGTCTAGGATGAACTACGGTGGGTCTAGGATGAATTGCGGTGGGTCTAGGATGAACTGTGGTGGGTCTAGGATGAACTGCGGTGAGTCTAGGATGAACTGCGGTGGGTCTAGAATGAACTGCGGTGGGTCTAGGATGAACTGCGCTAGGTCCAACATTAACTGCGGTGGGTGTAGGATGAACTGTGGTGGGTCTGGGATGAACTGCGGTGAGTCCAGGACAAGCCGTGCTGAATCCAGAGGAAAGCGAGGAGAACGCAAGGCAAGGGAGCAGTGATGACCCAAAGTCCCTGGTGCACTTCACAGCTGCGCATACACTCTGAGAATCTTTTTCTTGCTTTCTCCAAGAACTGATAACCATCTACTTTGGACACACAAAGACAATCAACCCTCCTCAGGAGCTATCAACAATTACCCTCTGTCCCCACGTGGGTGAGGCATTGTTCGCATCTCACACCTTTCCTCTTAGCCTACGTTATCCGTATGCTGCACTCTCATCAACATCGCATCAACATTCCACCACCCATCCTCCTCATCCTTTAGCCTTCAGCCTTCCTCAAAACAAAACAAGATAATCCAGTTTCTTCAGAGTGCAAGTGGCCTGGAATGGGGTAAACTAGTCCGTGTGGAGGCAAACAGGAGGTGCCTCTGCCCCTATTGGTGGTAGACTGCTGGTCAAGGCTGAACAACTCTACCTGCCTGGGTTTGAAATCAGAGTTGTCCATCTCTTAGGCAGGATGCTGGAAGACAGAAAACAAGAAATAAAACGTTTTTTCACAAAAAAAAAAATTAAGGTGTCACAAATGTTATGTAGGTGGGGTACGGGGTAACTAGTTGAAGTTAGGCCTTCGCACCTTTGTTTAAATTACAAAGGTTAGCTGCCTCTGACGTCACAGCTCCTTTGAGGAACATCCTCCAACATGGCTGCCTCTCAGAAGGAAGTGCAACCAGAATGGCATGCCATTGATCCATGTTACCGGCAGCGATGCCACCGAAGGGTTGGTGGTCCTGCCCCTGATTGGAAGACGCTGGCGCATCGTTTGAAGTGGTGCATGTTTTTTTCAGTCGCTCAAGTGGTGTTCATAAAGGGAAAAGGGGGAGTGGTTGCGGCTGTTTGGGACTTGAGCTGAGACCATGAGAGGAAAGCCTTGAACTTGCCTTGTACTTCACTATAATCATTTACTTTTTTTTTTTGACGATGCATTTTTCTGGCATTACTCTGTGGACCAGTAGCTTTCCTTCTGCCAATTGGAAGAGGTATACTCATACACCACGGCTAATGACATCACCCTTGATATTACAATCGGAAATTATTTCTGCCATAATTAGGTAGTTCATTTACAACTGTGATCATTGACACGAAATCTGCTCAGTAAATCTGCATTCGCAATCTGTTCTGAGGAATGGTAGACAATTTCTTGATTATACCAAGAGAGCGACAATGCACAACATTGCATGACATCATATCTACTTCTATCAGTGGAAATTCCAAGCTTTGGGCCAAATAGTCACATTAGGAGTTGGTTATCAGTTACCAATGTGAAATTCCTGCCGTACAAATACAAATGGAATTTCGTTCTGCCATACATGATTGTCAACCCCTCTTTCTCTATCCCCATGTAAAAAAAAATATTGGCAGAAATAGGAGTTCTAGATACATATATATATATATACATCAGGCTTTTCAAAACAATCTTCAAGTTTGTTACTCAACACAGCACCAATTCCCTGTGGATTTCAATAAACACTCAGCAATAATGCTTCTTAGCATTAGAATACACTAGGGCATGCCCGTACTATATATATATCTAAAATTATATCCCCCCCCCCCCTCTATTTACATGAAATGGTTTGGTCCATTCGCAAAGCCAAAGCGAACGGCTTGCGAGTACGGTGACAATCCCCCCCCCTCTATTTACATGAAATGGTTTGGTCCAAAGCGAACGGCTTGCGAGTACGGTGACAATCCCCCCCCCCCCCCTCTATTTACATGAAATGGTTTGGTCCAAAGCGAACGGCTTGCGAGTACGGTGACAATCCCCCCCCTCTATTTACATGAAATGGTTTGGTCCAAAGCGAACGGCTTGCGGAGTTTGGTAAAGAAATCGCCATAGCGTGCACAAACGCGCAGGAAAGCGAATGAATCGCAAATTAGTTTTAATTAGTTGTAAAACATAGTTTAACGCCAACATAGTTTGCCAACGTGAAATAAATGAATACGCTCTCAAATGTGCCGTCCGAGGCAGAGTCTGTTCGGCACGTTCGGCACACGTGATAGCTCGCTGCTCTCTGATTGGTTGAATCGTTTTTTGGACATAGCTCGGTAACTACTTGTCCGATTAATATGAAACCTTGAAAAGGCACATCCTCGGGTCCCCAGCAATATACCTGGCAAGTTTCAAGTATATCGGACCCGTGGTTGTCGAGAAACAGCGGTCACAGACAAACAAACACACAGAGATTACTGGCATTATAGATAGACTAGGACGTGCCCGTACGTGGGTGCCCGTACGTGCGTGCAAAAAAGCATGCGTGCAAACAACAACAACAAAAAAAAACTTTGAAACCACGTGGCAGTAACGACCACAGAACCCCCCCCCTCTATTTACATGAAATGGTTTGGTCCATTCGCAACGACCACAGAACCCCCCCCCCCCCCCCCCCCCCTCTATTTACATGAAATGGTTTGGTCCAAAGCGAACGGCTTGCGGAGTTTGGTAAAGAAATCGCCATAGCTCGGTAACTACTTCTCCGATTAATATGAAACCTTGAAAAGGCACATCCTCGGGTCCCCAGCAATATACCTGGCAAGTTTCAAGTATATCGGACCGGTAGTTGTCGAGAAACAGCGGTCACAGACAAACACACACACACACACACACACACACACACACACACAGACACACACACACACAGAGATTACTGGAATTATAGATAGATGAGCAACAGGATCATTTGATATGACCCAGTGACCCACCCTGTAAGACTATTCTTTGCATATTGAAAAACAGTTTCACGCTTGTGACACCAAATCCACTTCGATGAATAGTTCAAAAGTGTAAGCTTATATACACAGAGAGTGTTTGATGACAAGTTTAGTTCAGATTTTCTATTGCAATTGATCATCCATACAAAGCATTTTAACTCTGACATATTTTGAGGCCTCGGAGCTTTCTGAATAGCTTCAACTTTGCTTTGAATGTGTACCCCTTGGCACTAAGAATGTGGCCTCGGTACTGGAGTTGAAAAACATTTTTCACTATTCATGTGCAATTTATGTTTACTTAACTCCTGAAAAACTTTCTAAAATACTCTCACATGTTCTTCTACCGTCTCAGTAGCCACAATACCATTCAGGTAACATGATACATGTAACTATGCCTGCAAATATCTTATCCAGTGGAGATTGGAACAAGGAAGGTGCCGGTGACGTTTTTACACCAAAACAGACCTTTTGTAGCCAAAACTCAATTTTGGATTTTTTAAGCTGTATTTTTGGTTAATGCTTCATGTAGAAGCAACTGAATGAAGGGACTTGTCAGATCCAATGACAAAGCTAATCGGCACTCCTCAACATCACAACGTCGATCAATATGACTCCGCCCACATTATTACATCATCATAAATACTTGTACCAAGTTTGATTTAAATCCCTTCAGGTATTCTCAAGCATCACCTATTTATCTGGCATGACCTCTGACCTTTAACACCGACATCCAATAAGTTCGTCTTCGAATCATAATATGTGCTTATAAGTTTGGTCAAAATCCCATCACTGGTTCACAAGTTAGGGCAGTAACAGAATTTTCACCTTACGGGACCTCTGACCTTTGACCTCTTGACCCAAAAATCTAATCAGTTAACCTTTACATCATTATACTTGTACTAAGTTTGACTTGGATCCCTTCAGCCGTTCTTAAGTCATCATGATAACAAAAACTTATCATGGACTGGCGGACGCACAGATGGTCTGACAACCCAAAAACATAAGGGCTCCGGCGACTTCGTCAGCAGAGGAATAAGGAAACAGAAACTTTGGATTAAGTACCTTTCTGGGTGATTTTTACAAACAGATCTTGAGCATTTGGCCAATTTACACCCATCATCATCAACAAGCTTCATCGGCAGCCTTGTAAATCTCCAGAAACCCTTACTGACTGATTGTTTGGATACACGTATTACTGCTTTTTTTTTTTCTTGCTTTTTTTGTATACAGAGTCGAGGCTCGTGAAAGAGCTAACATTTATCAAACAAACAAATCAAACAAACAAGCAAACAAAGTATATAAAAAGGGAAGCGGTCGACAAGATGGGGAGAGAAGGGCAGGAAGCACACAAACACAACATTTGAGAGCAGGGACATCGGGAGATGTGTGGGAGGGAGAGGGCCTGGGGGGAGGCAGGATAGGTATAAAACGCAAGGACACCAAGGACTTCCAGGAAAGAAGTCAAAAGTCACCTCAAAAAAGTGGATTTGGGGTGAAATTAGCGGGGGTAGAAAAGATCAAGGTTTTGGATTGGGGAAGATAAGAGATTGTGGTGAATAGCCGTTTTAAAGACCTGGAGGGTGGAGTGGGATTGAAGAGAGTGAGGGAGTTTGTTCCAGAGGCGGGAGAAAAGAGGAATGAAGGAGTGAAGGTGAGCAGAAAGTCTTGATTTTGGCAGTTTAACCATAAGAGGGTTGCAGGCAGATCTTGTGCGACCTGCAGGAATATTTGGGGGACAGAGCCCAGAGAGAGCTGGGGGAGCAAGGCCGGAGAGGAGTCGGAAGAAGACGGAAAGACCACCAACCTGCCTGCGGTGAGTGAGTGAAAGGCCCTCGGAGATAGCTAACTATCTAGCTAACTAGATAACTAACTAACTAACTAACTAAGATAAGTGAAATAGCTAACTAAGATAAGCTAACTAACTAAGATAACTAGATAAGTAACTAAGATAAGTCACTAAGATAAGTGAAAGGCTAACTCACTAATGTCTACAAGGTAGAATACGCCTGCCTTAACCAATCTACCATACTCTTTCTCGACATTTTCTGCAAGTGAATAAGGCACAGGCCTAGGCTTTTGAAACATTTGGCCTAGCATCAGGCTTAATCTTTAGTTATGTGGTGAAACGTCTAAAACCAGAACCCTCAATTGAAAACAGTGTGCTGTTTTGTTTTAGCAACTCCTTAAATTCTCATGGGAACTCACCTGACAGGGAAGCAGATACCTTCGGCTTGGATTTATACTCCTCTTACTGAGAGGTTTTCCGAGTACCTCACAGCTTTATGTTACACAGCCAATCACCACAACAAAGAAAGATGGGCGTTTCCCTTTCACCACAATCGGTTCCATCATGCACTCAGGGTCGTTACAGTACCTGACAGGAACTGTGATATGACCCACCAAATA
The DNA here is from genome assembly GCF_964187855.1 of Myxine glutinosa. Taxonomy (NCBI): domain Eukaryota; kingdom Metazoa; phylum Chordata; class Myxini; order Myxiniformes; family Myxinidae; genus Myxine; species Myxine glutinosa. Next base: position 96,879,542 of record NC_136263.1, on the reverse strand, counting down.
TGGTTCCTTGATCATAAACTGATGATCATAAACTGGTAAGACAGACAGACGAGCATGAACCAATTGCTAAATCCCACTTTTCACATTGTGTGCATGGGGAACTAATAGTTTGTGGAATATAAAGTTAATAGACTTCCCATCGCAGATAGGTTGGTGATCTATGTCTTCCACCACCTCCTTTCTGGTCTTGCACCCTCTGCTCTTTCCATGCTTTGTCGCCCCCACCCTCCCCGCTGGTTTATACAGGGCGCACGCAGTCCACCAGTGACCCCCTTCTGATGAAACTCCCAAAATCCAGAATCACTGCTCACCTCCACTCATTCGTTCGTTTTTTTTTCCCGCCACCTGTGGAAACAACTTCCACATTCTCTTCAAACTCATTCTTCCACAACTATTGGGGACGCCTCTTCGTGGTGGTTGTACCAATGCGAGTTGGGGGCCAAATCTTCCCTATTCTTCCCTGCTGCCTGGATTCGTCAGGCCAGCCAGGTCACAGTCAGAGTGCCTTTCGGTCCCCATGGACCATCCTTTCCCTCTAGTCTATCTCTCTCTTTATCTCTCTCTTTCTCTCTCTTTATCTCTCTCTCTTTCTCTCTCTTGCTTTCTTTCCCTCTCTAACTCGTTCGTGGTCCTCACTTAATGAAGGTGGGGTACACCATCCTGGATGTGGGGGATCTCTGGGCCGTTCCTGTGAGATCGATTGGCTGCCTCCGTGCTGCGGACTTGTTCGAGAGAACTGTCTGGGGCTATACAACAACAACAACTCATTCTTCCCTCAAGTCTTCAAGACAGCTGTTCACCATAATCTCAGATCATCCCCATCCACAACCATGATCATTTCTACCACTGTTAACCCTCCCAGAGCCCACCCCCTTCCAAATCTCCAGTGTTTCCTTTCTAAGAGCTTGCTTCTGTATCCATCTTGTCCATCCCCTGTGTCCTCCCATGGCCCTCGTTCTTCCCCACATCTCGTATTTGTCAAAGCCTCCCTCTATCCTGCTGTGGCTGTGTCCCCCCACCCCCCCCCCCCACCCCCAATCCCAATCTCCTTCTTATGTTTCTGTTGTTACATTACATCGTGATCCATTCTATTAGTAAGGGAAACATATGAAAATCTGTTAACTAAATTGTTACCAAAAAATTTCTTCACCAATATGTTTGTAAAGGTGTGTAATACATGTGTTAAAATGTTGAAGGTCAACTCCCGTGGGAAACCCAGAAAAAAAGCTGTTGAATTCGGGTACCGAAAAATTATTTTCGAGAATTTTTATTTTTTTTTAATCGGCCCTTAAGTAACTTATGAGGGGTCAAATAAGGGTTTTTCATGATTCTGAGTTGATTGTTAACATTTATATTTCACCACAGACACTCCTTTGTGGAAAAATAATTTCTAAATATATCTCATTTTCTACTTTGCAGGACATGGAGTCTAGCAATATGGATGAAGACGTTACTCCACCTGTGCTCAATTGCTTCATCTGTGCACGCTCGGATACACCAGCTGAAAGGCTCATACAGGCAACTCCAAAGGGATACTCAACTTTATTGAAACAAGCAGAAACTGTCGAAAATGTTACTGTTGTGGAACGTATGAAGGAGGCTCAAAAGGAAGGAAAACTGAGGTACCACCAGAAGTGTAAAAATGATCTGTACAACAACTTTGTTGCAACCACCAAGAAGTCAGCTCAAGCATCAAAGGCAGAGAAAGAGTCATCAAAGTTGAAGAGAAGACGCACTACTTGTGAGTTCAGTTCATCAACTGGCTGCAGTTCTAGAAGATCACAGTCAGTTGACCTCCTGTATAAGGATGTATGCATTCTTTGCAACCAACCAGCCCAGCTCTACAAAAATAATCCAGCACAAGCTAGAAAGAAATACAGAGTGCCAGATAATTTGACTGCAGATACACTGAAGGCAAGCTTGCTGAAGACAGCACGGAGTCGCGGGGATGACTGGGGCACTGAAGTCACTGGACGCCTGGAAGGGATCAACGACTTGGTAGCAGAAGAAACACTGTACCATTTGCGATGCAAACTTATGTTGCGAGAGGTGACAGTTTGTCCAAGACTGATGAGGAAGGAAAAAGGAAGAGAGGACAGAGGAGTATTGATGAGGAGCGTGAGGCAGTTTTTATTGAATTCTGCAAATGGTTAGACTCAGAATTAGAGCATGGGGTAATGAACATGGACCAAGTCCATGAAAAGCTGCAGGAGTTTGATCAGTCACCAGAGAAGAGCCTTTCTTATTCAAAGCATTGGCTAAAGATAAAACTTCTAGAGAAATACGAAGACACCTTGTATTTCACAACACAGGAAAGAAGGACAGATGTACTCTGTCTCAAAGATGGCACCGACAATATTCTGCGAGTGCATCATGCTAATCTTGACCATGGAGATGAGAAGACTCAGATCATAAAGACGGCACTCAAGTTCATATCCAATGATATTGCCTTGATTGATTTAGGTCCAAAGTCATACCCCACCACACACAGTATGACAGACATCAATAGTCAGCTGACACTTGTTCCTGCAAGCCTTCAGATGTTCTTGAGACCGATTGTCAAGACAGACGAAAGAGTTGCCGTTTGGGGGCAGAATTTTATTAAGGCCTGTCGACCTCGGTCTGGAGTATTGCCACACCAAATGGGGCTTGCCATACAACTTGATCATAGATTTGGGTCAAAATGGATGCTCAACAAGTTCCACCGGCTGGGATACACTGAGTCTTACACGGAGACACAAAACTACAAATACTGCTTCCTTAATAGTAGGAGTGGAGATGATGTTCCAGATACTTCTGGCACTCTTGACACCATTGTGGAGGAAACCGATGAACAGATCAATGATGAGGTTGCGGTTGATGCTGCGCTTGAGGATCAATCAGTGATGACAGCCAAAGTGCCAGCCGTTGAAAGTGAATTGTCAAGTAATGATCAGGTGGTCTTTATGGAGGTTGGGGAAACAAACAATGCAGTCACTCAATTTGTTGGAGACAATATAGATTTAAACATTGTCAATATAGAAGGGGACGCGGCTGAGTACATCGACATCTTCCTTGACACAGAAGCCACCAAGGAAACAGTGATTCAGGCTGGTACTGCGATTTTCAAGTACATTTACCATGGACGAGATACTACATTGGGTGAAATTCGGTACAACATGTTCTCAAGGAAGGCAGTGGCAGGAGTGATCAAACCAGAGACTCTACCTCCAACAGAGGGTGCAGCTGCACAACATTCACTCCGTGCCTACCTGCAGACCCAGGACTGGATCCTTCTACAGAGCATGTCTCTGAACCCCAGTGACTATGGATGGACAATAGGTGTGCATGGGTATGAGCCAGTTCCAACACTGGACCCCACGGCTCCTGAGGAGCTATTGCAGTTCACGAGCTGTAATTGTCATGGAGATTGCAGCAACCGGCGATGCAGCTGCAAGAAGAATGGGGTCACGTGCATCTCGGCCTGTGGAGTCTGTAATGGCATTACATGCAGAAACTGCAGTCATGATGTTGTTGAGTCTGAAGAAGACATAGACAATGACTGTTGAAACTTCTGACATTGTGAATGAGAAATAACTCTTGAGTATTATATATGTATGTGAAATAAAAGCTACTTTTTGTGTAAATGTAAAAGTGAAAATATAAATGTTAACAATCAACTCAGATCATGAAAAACCCTTATTTGACCCCTCATAAGTTACTTAAGGGCCGATTAAAAAAAAAAAAATTCTCGAAAATAATTTTTCGGTACCCGAATTCAACAGCTTTTTTTCTGGGTTTCCCACGGGAGTTGAACTTCAACATTTTAACACATGTTATTACACACCTTTACAAACATATTGGTGAAGAAATTTTTTGGTAACAATTTAGTTAACAGATTTGTGAAATATCTCATAAATTGCCCTTACTATATGTTCCAGCTACTCCAAGAGTAGCTATGTATACAAGAGCCCAAGATATCCAAGAGTAACATTACTTTGCATACAATGTAAATGTACATACATATATATATATATCACACACACACACATATATATATATATATACATACACACACACGAGTATATTAACAGCTTGTAACTTAGCCTATGATCTTACAAAGCATTTACCTAATCCATAGTGCAAGTTATGTCTATGTATTGCAAACACCGAAATGCAGGCAAGAATTGGCATTGTAAACTTACATTAAGTCAAACATTATATATATGGATATATATTAAGTCAAGCATTATATTAGTAGCTATGTCTATGTGAAAGGCTTTATAGAGCCAATTTATGTCCCCAAGAAAAGTCTGGATCACATTGTCCAAGAGAAGGTCACAGTGCAAGTTATGTCCATGCATTTCAAACACCGAAGTGTAGTCAAAAATTGACATTGCTAAAAGTAGACAGCAAAGGCCCTCCATCTGCTGTGAGATGTACACATTCTTTCACCTCTCAGGACAGCATTAACCATCAGTGGCCCCTCAATAGTCGACCTACCGGATGCTGCTACAAGAGGCATTTTGTTATTTATTTTATTTATATACACACACAACCTTCTTTGGTGATGCTTGCATTTAAAGGAACACTCTGGACATTTTAGAAAGGCTTTAATCCAATCATCCATGTTTGAAAACCGACATCTATGAATATGTACGATTTTTCAAAACAAGTGAATCAATACAATGACAACTTTGAGTAGTTCGTACAGACTTTCTGGGTCAGGAGCAACTTTTGCTGAAGTCTTCACTCATCCACGTAGTGGAATCACGCCATATTTGTTAGCGATAATTAATCAGTTCCCTACTTAGTAGCCATCGTATTCAAGCCATAATGATAAGCCGCAGTGCATTGCCTTTGGTTGTTATAATAACATGGAGTCGTTTATATTCGAAGAACAAAGCAGAAAATATTCGTTTCTATTCTTTGCCACTTAAACAACAGCTGGTTCGGTGGAAGTTATGCTTACAGAACCCGATACTCGCCCGAGTTCCTCAGAGACTTGATACCTGACATGATCTCAGAGACTTGATACCTCACATGATCTCAGAGACTTGATACCTGACATGATCTCAGAGACTTGATACCTGACATGATCTCAGAGACTTGATACCTGACATGATCTCAGAGACTTGATACCTGACATGATCTCAGAGACTTGGCTTTGCTCGAAGCATTTTGAGGGCAATTGCTTCGAAAGAGACTTTAAAATGAGATGTTGGGACTTAATCCTAGAAATCTACTGAAAGCAGATGCTGTGCCCGCCATGTTTAGTTTTTCCAAGTGTCCGAGAGCACGATGGTTCAGTGCAAGAAGAGCTGAAAACCGAGATCGGGTTTTGGTATTCGTTTATGGTTATAATGAGTGAAATCTTTTATCCACCACAAATCTAGAACAAACGTAAACATCTATATGATGAGAGATTTTTTATCTGTGTCACCATTCCTCCTCAGAGATGGCCAAACGGATATTCGTCAAACTTGCAGAGTTTCATCAGTGAGTGCAGAGTTTTGCATGTTTTAGGCAAAGGCATTTTTTTAAACTTTTTTTGAAAAACAACTTACAACCTTAAAATAGTTCTATAGTGCTTAAGCCTTTGTAGCTACGCGGAAGGTAATGTTAAATGATCCCCGACCCCATTACTTAGCATCGGACAATGCCGGATATCCCTATTCGTTTATAATAAAATAACAACCATTTGATTCTATAGGAAAGAATGGAATTTTTCCTACATTTGTTCGTTGTTGAGGAAAAATAAAATCTATACATAACAGACATAACCTCAATCCACCTCCAGTGGCGAAGGTAAATATGCATTTATAACTGCACTCACAACCCATGCAACTCCCCCTCCCCCCAAACAAGATTAATAATAAATATCATAATTTTAAATTTACCTTGTGCATTGGCAAGCCCCAAAAATAACCTTACCATTGTTGTTCAGAAGCATGAAGATTTGGGTAAAACGCGCCCAAACATTTGGGCGTTTCACGGGGATATATCGTCGGGAGTTTTTGCAGTACGGTCTGCAAGTATCAACTTTTTGGACGAGTTTACCAGAAAGTTCTCCAAATATCTTGTTGTGCAGAGGCACACCCCTTTCTCGCAGGTGCGTTTCTAAGTATATTCGGCTTCTGTAAAAGCTGTGAGATGTTTAGTGTTACAATCCTTATTGCCACGCATGATATACGTCCAGACCGCCCCGATGGACCTCGTTATTTGGGGACTTCTGCGCGTGCGCGTTGAGCAATCTGGAGCAGATTATGTCATTTTGAAAGTCTCATATTGGAACTGGCTACCACCATCATGTACCGAGACCTCGCCATTGGAGGCATTCATAACAGAGTTAAATCAGAAATAATTCCCATGCATGCGCATAATTTTCATGCCGTCATCAACCTATAACACTCCATGAGAGCCAGGCACATTATATTGGATGAAGAAACCGAGGACGGATTATATCATCAGATTGGGGGTCACGCTGATTGGTCAGACCTCGGTCATTTATGAGAAAATTCTACAAACTTTTCTTGAAATATTTACACTTTGTAAGGTGATATTTAAAAAACATAGGGGAAATATCCCTGGTGCTCATCTGGTAGAATAATAATAATAATAATGCATTTATTTTATATAGCGCTTTTCAGGAAGCCCAAAGACGCTTTGACAGAGTGCAAAACATAACGCATAGCAAAACATAAAGACAATTGCAAAAAAAGAAGAATCAATAGGGAAATATTCAAAGCACAAAGGAGGGAGAAGGAGAGGAGATAGTCAGGGGTTAGATGCTGTGGGTTAAATGTTGAATGCAGTGTTGAACAGGTGGGTCTTGAGTGATGTTTTGAATGTGGTGAGTGAGGAGGAGTCTCTGATGGTGTGAGGTAGCGAGTTCCAGAGGGTGGGAGCAGCGATGGAGAAGGCCCTGTCCCCCCAGGATCTAAATTTGGTCCGGATGGGGGGGGGTCAGGAGGTTGGTACCAGCAGAGCGGAGGTTGCGGGTGGGAGTGTGTCTGGAGAGGAGGTCAGCCAGGTAGGATGGGGCCAGGTTATGGAGGGCTTTGTAGGTCAAGAGGAGGATTTTGTACTGGATTCTCTGGGAGATGGGGAGCCAGTGAAGCTTGTAAAGGACGGGGGTGATGTGGTCACGGGTCCGGGAATGGGTGAGTAGACGGGCAGCGGAGTTCTGAATGTATTGGAGTTTATTGGTGATTGTTGAGGGTGAACCATAAAGGAGGCTATTGCAGTAGTCCAGACGGGAAGTGATGAAGGCGTGGATGAGGGTTTCTGCAGCCACAGAGGAGAGGGATGGACGGAGACGGGCGATGTTTTTCAGGTGGAAGAAGGCTGTCTTTGTGATCTGTTTAGTGTATTTGTCGAAGGAGAGGGTTTGGTCAAAGATGATGCCAAGATTCCGGATGTGAGGGGAGGTGGACACTGGGAAACCGTCGATGTTGAGGGCAAAGTTATGGGTGGACTTGGTGAGCGTTTTTGGGCCAATGATGATTATTTCAGATTTATCACAGTTAAGTTTGAGGAAGTTGATTTGAAGCCAGGATTTTATTTCAGTGATGCAGTTTGTCAGGATAGAGTGGGTGGCGGTGGAGATGGACTTGGTGGAGATGAAAAGCTGGATGTCATCGGCGAAGCAGTGGAATTGGAGACCATGACGGCGGATTAAGTGACCGAGGGGGGACAGGTAAAGGATAAAGAGGAGGGGGCCAAGAACTGAACCTTGGGGGACACCTTGGGGGAGGGGAGCAGTGGGGGATTTGCAGTTATTGATGGAGATGAACTGACGTCTGTCAGAGAGGTATGATTTAATCCAAGAGAGGGCAGTGCCGGTAATGTTAAAGGTGGTTTCAAGTCGGGTGAGGAGGATGGTGTGATCGATGGTGTCAAAGGCAGCGCTGAGGTCGAGGAGGATGAGAATGTTGAGGTTGCCAGCATCAGAGGAGAGGAGAAGGTCGTTGGTGATTTTGAGGAGAGCAGTTTCAGTACTGTGGTTGGACCGGAATCCGGATTGGAATGTTTCATACAGGTTATTGGCAGAGAGGTGATGCTTGAGTTGAGTGGCTACAGCGCGTTCCAAAACCTTTGACAGAAAGGGTAGGTTGGAGATGGGTCTGAAGTTATTTAGGGTGTCAGGGTTTAGTCCAGGTTTTTTCAGAATGGGGGTAACAGCAGCAATTTTGAGGGATGGTGGGACGATGCCTGTAGACAGGGAGGAGTTTATTGTTGCAATGATAAGTGGAGAAAGAGCAGGAAGGGAGGCCTTGACAAAGCTGGAGGGGATGGGGTCAAGAGTGCAGGTGGCAGTTTTCATTCCGATGAGGAGTTCAGAGAGGTCAGTAGGGGAGACTGGGGAGAATTGAGACAGGGGATGGCAGGATAAGGGGGGGCAGGTGGTTTGAGGGGGAGCGGGTGCGGCGGTGGTCAAGCTGTTGTAGATGTTTTCAATTTTGCGTTGGAAGAATGAAAGGAAGGAGATGCAGTTGTCTATTGTGAATGACTGGGTGGTGGTGTTCAGGGGGCTGAGGAGTTTGTTTATTGTAGAGAAGAGTGCTTTTGGGTTTCCGGAGCCAGAGTGGATAATTTGAGAGTAGTAGGCGGAGCGGGCGTGGGAGAGGGCATCTTTATAGTGTTGTATGTGGTCCTTGTAGGCCTGGGAGTGAACTGTGAGACCTGTTTTATTGCGGAGTCTTTCAAGTTGGCGAGCACGAGTTTTCATTAGGCGGAGCTCAGGGGTAAACCAGGGAGCAGAATGGGTGAAAGAAACTGTTTTGGTTTTTATAGGCGCAATTTGGTCAAGGCAGGAAGAGAGAGTGTGGTTGTAGTAGTCAGTGAGGTCAGAAGGGGTGTGGAGGTCAACGAAGGGAGAAGTGGACATTTTTTCAGAGAGGGTCGATGAGAATGAGGCAGGTGAAAAAGCGTTTAGCTTACGGAAGTTGATAGTGCGATAATGCCTTGGTGCTGGGGTGGGGATGTTGATGGTCAGAGTGATGGCTAGGTGGTCAGAGAGAGTGAGGTCGGAGCCAGAGAGATGGTGCAAAATTAGTCCAGTAGAGCAGACAAGGTCCAAAATGTGACCACGGTTATGGGTAGGAAAGTTGACATGTTGAGTGAGGTTAAAGCAGGTGAGTAAATCAGTGAAGTCAGTGGTTAGCGTGGAGTCAGTGGAGTCCATGTGGATATTGAAATCACCAAGGAGGAGGATTGAGGGGGAGAGGGAACATAGCTGGGTCAGAAAGTAGGAGAAGTCAGACAGGAATGATGGGTGTGGTTTGGGAGGGCGGTAGACAACAGCCATGACTGACTGTGTGTGACCAGAGAGTTTAAAAGCCAGGTGTTCAAATGATGGAGCAGATGAGATGGAGATGAGGTTGGTCTTGATGTCTTGTCGGTGAATAACGGCAATTCCACCACCTCGGCCCTCCGAGCGTGGTTTATTGATGTAAGAATATCCATTGGGTGTGGTGAGGTTGAGCGTGTAGTAGTCCAGTGGTTGTTGCCAGGTCTCAGTGAGACAGAGAAAGTCCAGTTTATTTTCCAGGATGTAGTCGTTCAGGATGAGGCATTTGTTGTTGAGGGACCGGGTATTGAACAGGGTGAGCTTGATGTTGTTTTGTACGGCGGGTATGAATCCAGGTGATTTGGCCAGGGTTCGCAGACAGGAGGTGCGATTTTGTGCGTTGTTGTGACCAGGTGTGTTGGGACGATGAGTGGGAGTGCGCTGAGCCGACCAGAGGATGGGGATGGAGTGACCTGATTGTAAATAAACAAACTTACGACCGGAGCCACGGTGAATGTACCTGGGTCGACGCAGGAGTCCATTCGATCTGATTGCAGAGATGCATGATGGGGTGGAGCGGGTTTTAAGCAGGAGAAGCCTTGCGGCAGAGTACCGCAGAGCCATGCCAGCAGGAGCGAAGGCAAAGCGAGCACGCGGCCAAGGGTGAGGAGGCGAAACAATCGACACAACCAACGGGAGTGGGCCCGAGGAAACAGCGATGGAGCCGAGCAGGTGAAGCCCGGAGCAGCAGAGCAGAGCCGGGACCGCGCAGAGGAAGACTCAATGGCCATAAATCCGCCACGACCACCAGGAAAGCAAGACACGGACAATGGTCCAGTCAGAGAAGCGGCGAGCAAACGACGCCAGCGTCCTCTCACGACCGGACCGGAAAACGGAAGTGATATATCATTGTACAACATTTCTCATTAATAACTTGATAACTCCTTAACCCGGGTACGAGTCAATACCCGGGTTAAGGAGATAGTCAGGAAGGATGACAATACAGATAGTCATAAATAGAATAAACAGTATACTGCACTGACTAAAGGTATTTTAAATCAATTTCAATGGTTGCTAGAAGACAGGGCAGCGTGTAGAATCATACCAACATAATCATCAGACTTTAAACAAACAAACAAAAAATACATAATTTGGGGGAACCCCCCCCCCCCCCTCCCCACCCTCCCAACCCGTGTACCCTCAGACCCCAAAATTTCCAACGCCTTGAACAAACATTGGTTCATCACGAATGATGAAGGTTGTGGTAAAGTTTCATCGAAATAATGTGTGTAGTTTCAGAGGAGAAAGCAAATTCCTATTTTGGGAGGTCAAACCTGGATCCACTTTGACCCCCGGTAGACCCCCTTAGACCCCGATTTTTTTTAATGCCATGAACAAACTTTAGTCACAACACAACAAATATCATTTGTGCCAAATTTGGTCGCAATCCCCTTCAGCGGTTTCAGAGAAGAAGTTTCAAGTGTTTACGGACTGACGATGCGCCATCGCATAAGCTCCCCTGAACTTCGTTCCAGGTGATCTAAGAATAAAAACATATTATATATATATATATATATATATATATATATATATATATATATATATATATATATATATATATATGTGTGTGTGTGTGTGTGGGATTTTTTTTTGCACGTTACTATGACGTAGAAGAGACAAGATCATATGCCCAGATTGTTCCTTTAAGGAAGGCAATTGCAAATGCAAAACAAATTTCTTGTCATTCGGGTTTTCCCTGGAAAAATATTTTAACAAGAGCCAACTTGTTCCACTGTTAAATGTCTGCTTTGTGATATTAAATTAATTCTCAAGTAAGAATGGTTGGCAGTATCCTTGCATTAGATGAAACTGAGGGTCTAACAAAAAGCTTCAGTCCGTGCAGCCAGTCGTTTGAAAACAAGAGTGAATGTCCCCTTTGCATTTACTCAGATTACTTGATAATTAAATACTTTTACTTGTTTGATTACTACATCTAAACCAAAACAATGTTGTATTTTCTAGACAAAGGTGTAAAACAAGACAAAGGTAATCCCACCAAGGCCACCTAATTAAGTAATTATACGAGCATTCATCTTTAATAAACTCTTGGACCTGATGATACACATTCGCCTCTCAGCCGTCCAGACAGGGTTCGAATCCCGACCCAGCTATAAACTGTTATCCTGGTATTTCACAGACAGGGTGATTAATCAATGTGTGTGCCATCCCTTGGATGGATGTTGAATTGGGCGTTCCATCTACCGGCATTAGTTGGTGGGCATTTAAGGATCCCACGGTGTCCTTTGCGAATAGTTGGCGAGTTATCGGCGACATCCTGAGCAAGTTACAAATTCCTGCCCTAACTACTGCCGGTAAGGCAATAGCAAACCACACAGTATAAGTCTTGCCAAGAAACTGCTATGGCAGAACTGAACCTGCCTTTGGACCGAACACCAGAATACGAATACCTGGTGATAGCTTTGTTTATACATAATCTCTGTAACTGAAGATACCTTGCCTTTTTGGTCCACCTTGACCTTATACTTCGGTGAGTTCAGCTACAGTCCAAACAGCATACAGGCGTTACACACAACAGCTGCTCTTCTACGAGGTAAATGTGTAACATACCACGCTTGCAAGCAAGAATGCAAGTACATAAGGTTATGTGAAATACTACTGCAGCCATTATTATGAAGTGGAGAAACAAACCTTGGAAAACAACACATTTCAACAGTCAAGTCAGAAGCAGTGTTACTGCAAAAGCTTCGGACAATTGTGTGCTTCACCTCGGGCCACCAAAGAGATGTGGAGAAAGCATTTGAGAAATTTCTCGCCCATGTGCCTTAAAACCTGGTGTTGGCCTGGTGTTGGGTTAGAGGTTTGGGCCTGGTGTTGGGATCCGAGGATCCTGGGTTCGAATCCCGGTCGATCGCTGAATTAACGCCAGGGGGTTGACTCAGCCTGTCATCCTTCCGAGGTCGGCAAATTGAGTACCAGTTCACTGGTAATTCCCTGTGTGTCGCAAAACGTGACTAACAGGGTTGGCGGCAGGAAGGGCATCTGGCCATAAAACATTTCTTCAAAAAGGGGACCACGGTGCCCGAAAAAGGCCAACCCCCGCTCTGTGGGGAAAAATGACCTATAAAGGTGGTTCTTTCTTTCTTGGTGTGCCTTAAAAGGCACAGGAAGCTGCACACAATGTGTGATTATTAGTAAGGTTATCCCAAGGCTTTTCCATGCAGGAGGGTTTTACAATGGGGATAGGTAGGTGTTAGGGCGTGAAATTTACAGTTGATAAAAGAAAGACAGATGGTAAAAATCCCAAGAACTTGCCCCAAAAACAAATCGTTTGTAACACAAGTCCTATCACATATCAAAGAAATGCTTTTGTCCTTTGATTTATTTCATAGACTTTTTTGTAGAGATACAGTGCATTCAGAAAGTATTCAGACCCCTTCACTTTTTCACATTTTGTTATGTTGCAGCCTTATGCTGAAATCGTTTAAATTCATTTTTTCCTTCATCAATCTACACTCAATACCCCATAATGACAGAGAAAACAGGATTTTAGAAAGTTTTGCAAATTTATTAAAAAGAAAAAACTGAAATATCACATTTACATAAGTATTCAGACCCTTTGCTATGACACTTGAAATTTCGTTCAGGTGCCTCCCATTTCTCTTGATCATCTTTGAGATGTTTCTACACCTTGATTGGAGTCCACCTGTGGTAAATTCAATTGATTGGACATGATTTGGAAAGGCACACACCTGTCTATGTAAGGTCTCACAGCTGACAATGCATATCAGAGCAAAAACCAAGCCATGAGGTCGAAGGAACTGCCTGCAGAACTCAGATACAGGATGGTGTCGAGGCACAGATCTGGGGAAGCCTACAAATAAATCTCATGCTGCATTGAAGGTTCCCAAGAGCACATTGGCCTCCATAATTCTTAAATGGAAGAAGTTTGGAACAACCAGGACTCCTCCTAGAGCTGGCCGCCCGGCCAAACTGAGCAATCGGGGGAGAAGGGCCTTGGTAATAGAGGTGACCAAGAACCCGATGATCACTCTAGCTGAGCTCCAGAGATCCTGTGTGGAGATGGGAGAAACTTCCAGAAGGACAACCATCACTGCAACACTCCACCGATCTGGGCTTTATGGCAGAGTGGCCAGACGGAAGCCTCTCCTCAGTGAAAGACACATGTAAGCCCGCTTGGAGTTTGCAAAAAAGCACCTAGAGGACTCTCAGACTGTGAGAAACAAGATTCTGTGGGCGTTTAAAAAAAAAATTAAACGATTTCAGCATAAAGCTGCAACATAGCAAAATGTGAAAAAAGTGAAGGGGTCTGAATACGTTCCGAATGCACTGTAATTGTATAATTACCTAAGCCATCTAAGGTAGATGGAGGTTATGTTTTCACCCCTGTCTGTCTGTCTGTTTGTCAACAGGATATGTCCAGGATATCTTAATCATAGACTCATTGTCTTGCATTTCAGTTCTTGTAGTGGAATTCATATGACTGTAATATACTTGCAGAGCTGTTATCCTGCGTTTATATGTGGTAATCGTACTCAATGGACGTTACGCCGGGCATCCTGTCTGCCAGAAGTATTTTGTTGGTGTTATCGATCCCATGGCGCCCTTCTCAAAGTGTAGGTGAGCTATTACCAGCACTCCACCCAAATCACAAATTCCTGCACATTCAGTCAAGTATCCTGCCTGAGATTGGCGACCTAACCAGAATTGTAACACCAGCCAACCAATTGCTTCAAGAGCACAGATACTTTGGAGAGCATGTTGGATGATCATGCTGAATCATACTCTGGACTCAGGGCAGGCAGAATGGCCTAGAGGTACACACACTCACCTCTAAACTGTCGACTTAGTTTGAATCCCGGCTCAGCTAGAAACTGTCATCCCGGTGTTTCACAAACAAGGTGATTCATCAATGTGTCATGTCGCCGTCCCTTGCGTAGACGTTAAACTGGGTGTTCTGTCTGCCGGCATTAGTTGGTGGACGTTAAAGATCCCATGGTGTCCTTCCCGAAGAGTAGGCAAGTTATTGAGCCAATGATACTACCCCACAGCCTTGTGCTGCATACACCAGAAGAAGGTACTCTCCTCAAGAGCTCATGAGTCATTTCTGGGTAGGGCATGGCCACATGTGCTAGTTCTCAAGAGAAGCTGACACATACAGCTGTACAAGGCATATGAAAACGATGACACCAAAAAGTGGTCTGCAGTGATGTTTAAAAACATGTTGCGTCTCTGTCTATTCTCCGGCCTCCTCAGAAACTATTGGTGAACCAGCCAAGGCGCTTTGAAGTGTCTCGGCTAATGTCACAGTTGTTTCTGAAGAGGTCAGAGAATGGATGGAGACAACTTTTGATACCACATACATAAATAGTGTAACTATATGTCAGCATCAAGCATGCGTCTTTGCTCTTTGGGATGTAAGCTTGCTTACAGCTCAGCGGAGTTCTACCATGCAGAGTCTGCAAGATGTCTCATTCATTTTGTCCTTAACTGCGTATAGAAATCTTATACCGAAGATAAATCTCAAACTCAGAAAATACAAGATAATTTATATATTTTCCTCATAGCAATGAGCAACACTGATCATACATGTTAGATGGCCATACATCAAATTTATACTATAAAAAGTTATAAGAACAAAACACTCACAATAGTCCTAGATACAAAACATTTTCTGTCTCATTACTTATTGGATCATCAAATTCCTAAAGGTTTTGATCGCAAGGAAATGCACCATTTGATGAACTCAAATTTGTAGAAGTAATCTCAACATTGTACCTAGTACCTATAGATTCTTCTTCTTCTTTCATTCGCAGCACAAGGCTTTGCGGTAGCATCATTGGCTGAGCGTGCGGCTATGTCACCGGTGCAGTTCCCCCTGTGGGTTAGGGCAGGAATTTGTAATTTGTTCATGGTGCCGGCAATAGCTCACCTACTTTTCGCGAAGGACACTGCGGGGTCTTTAATGTCCACAACTAATGCTGGCAGACAGGACGCCCAGTTTGAAGTTCATGCAAGGGAAGGCGGACGTGACTCGTTGATGAATCAACCTGTCTGACTGAGAAACACTGGGATAACAGTTGCTACCTGGGTCGAGATTCAAACCTAGGTTAGACATATTCGGGGTGAGTGTGCGTACCTCGAAGCCATTATGTCAGACCTGCTTATGCAATGATTACACTCAATAAAGCACATCATTTGAAGTGCATAATGCAAAGTTTCGTTGCTTTCCTTCAAAGATTTTAAACTTAACAATCGCCGAGTGATGTCATTGAGATAGAGAATTGCAATAAATTCCTCGGAAAATCACGTCTTTACACAACAACCATATCAGAGGTCAATGTCAAACTGTAAATGAACACGATAGTCAATAACAATATTGTTCGGGTAAGTTGAGATCATTATTATCTGGTAAATGTTCTGGTATTCCCAGTTGAAATATATGGATATGAATCATGGATAGTGAAAAAGAAAGAAAGGAATAATAAGATTGACAGTTTTGAAATGTGGTGTTGGAGACGAATGTTAACATTTCCATGGACTGCAAGAAGAACAAACAAAATCAGTGCTTGACGAAACTAGAGAGTGCATAAGACCACCTTACCCCGTGCCGCCTTGAGAAACAAGGACACGGGCGGAGTTTGTGAGCTGCAAATTTGATTGGTCGAGATGATGTAAAATGTCCAAGTACTGCTAAACAGAATTGGTTTTAAAGTGCAATAAAGGCGATTTATGTTTTACAGTGAACAAATATATAATTCAATTGAAATAAAATAAACATTTTAAAGATTGTAGAAAAGAATTCCAGAAGTTTACCGCCTTTGATGCAGCTTCTTCTACACCACCTTATATAGAAATAAATAACCACCTTTAGAGGCCATTTTTCCACACAGAGCAGGAGTTGGCCTTTTTTGGGCACCGTGGTCCCTTTTTTGAAGCAATGTTTTACGGCCGGATGCCCTTCCTGCCACCAAGCCTGTTAGTCGCAGGGAATTACCAGTGAGCTGGTACTCAATTTGCCGACGTCAGAAGGATGACAGGCTGAGTCAACCACCCTGGCATTAATTCAGCGATTGACCGGGATTCGAACCCAGGATCCTAGGATCCCAAGCTGGCACCCGAACTGCTGTGCCAACACCAGGTTTTACACCACCTTATATAACATGTTATTTTAGTTCTTAATGCCTGTTGTTTGTGTGCTTTATAATGTCCTTAAAAACAGTAAGTTTTGTTTGAAATGATTTTGAATTTGTCTGCCAAACAGTCAGACAGAGTAAAATAAATTATCCCTCTCCTCTCTGTGCATTTGCGATCGGGCCAAATTCAGAGCCACATTTCTGCGAAACTACAGGTTTGTTATTCGATTCATGTTCAAAATATAATATTCAATTGAAATTAAATTGTTCTCGAACATAAACTGACGTTTGTAGATAGACAGACAGACAGACATACAGACAGCCAAAGTGAACCAATGCTTTACCCTGCTTTTTGCTTCACGTGCGCAGGGTAATTAGACCACCATGTACATACTGTACATGTACAATGTACATGTACATACAGAAATACATAGAAGCGCTGGAGATAAAACAGAAAGTGTCATACTTTGGACACATCAAGCGTGCAGACAACGAAAGTCCGGAAAAATAGATCATGCTGGGTATGGTCGAGGGAAGAAGAGGAAGAGGCAGACCTTGTACTGCATGTGCTGGATGGATGAAGTGAATGATGCAACCAAGCCGTCTCTGCCAGAGCTTCGGGAAGCAGTGCAGGATAGGGATGTTTGGAGAAATCTCATCATCAATGTCACCATAAATGGGACACGACTTGACAGAAACACATAACTCAATGAAGTTTCGACCCAAATGTACTTATTCAATCACATCATATATCTGGTGGGTTCTGGTGGAGAGACTGGAGAGGGCTGGAGACCACAGGTACGCACACTCACCTTTGAACTGTCTAGCCGGATTCAAATCTATTCCCAGCTATAAATTGTCACCCAAGTACTTCCGCAGGCGGGTGATACATCATTGCGTGTTCCATCCTTTGGAACGTTAGACATTGAACTGGGTGCCCTGTCTGCCAGCATTTAGTTGGTGGATGTCTAAGATCCAACTGTAGGTATTTCAAAGAGTTGGCGAGTTATCGCCAGCAACCTGGACAAATTATAAACTCCTGTTCATACTGTGGTGAGCCAACTGTTATGGTGTTCTTGGGTATTCCAATTGACACCAGGTTCCACCACTTTCCACAACAGAAACTGTCATACTTTGCGGTTTTTGTCTGAGCACAGAGCGCGGTTGTTGTCCGAGCAAATTCACGTCTCTATGTAGTTCACAAGTCACAAAGGACAACCATGAATTATACCTGGGGGTCGTGGGAAAGGGTGAAGGGGAATTTTAACTTAAATTGCCTTAAGAGTCTCAATGCAAACTTTATTGGAGAACAAGTTCACAATTTTGGAGAAGTTCCCTTCAACTTTGGAGGGAAGAACAACTTCAGTAATATAAAACACGAGGAAAGCAGGAACAGAGGAACCCCCATTAGCATGACAATGACGTAAGGAATCTGGACACCAGGACCACGACAGTAGGCAAGGATCCCCGTCTGGAGTACATTAATGAATTATACCTAAATTGATATCATCATCATTTCACAAGGAGGGAGATTAGGGAATGGGTATCGTTACGAAGCAAAGCATATGCAGCCCCTATCACTCTGAGTGTGCGAGCGAAGTTTTGAACTCACATGAGGTTGGGATGGAAGTGATGAATGATGGCGCAAAAAGCCAGCCCGTCTCGAAAGGACGTGGTCATGTTGGTGACGCTCACGTTGGGGTAATCCTCAACCTGCCTTTTACACCATGCCTGGAGTTTCTTTATGACCGCCGCGCCGCCGGCCATGTTCGCCGAGCAACGTCGCCGGCTGCAGACTGACGGCTCGAGCACGTCTCGGCCTGCGATGCGCCTTTTTGGCCCCGCCCCTCCATGTGATTCCGTTGGGCGGAGCTTCGGATGGGTCCTGTGACCAATGGAGTGTGTCTAGGCTCCGCCCAACGTAAAGGTTGCTCAGACAAGAGGCTGGAGGCGCGATTAATCTGTGATCTGGCATGATGCCTTGCGATTGAGTACAAAATACAAGTTTGATTGGAGTTACATTTTCCCACAACAATGAATTGCATCGACGGGTAGAGTTATAAAAGTCAGGACCAGAGTCTTCAAAATCTCCCAAATAGCTCGTTTAAAAAACTGGACCGAGATTTGACGAAGGCAGTTTATACCTGGGTGGAGATTTTAACCAAGGTTAAACAGCTCAGTCAGAAGTGAGTATGCATACCTGGAGGCTAGGTTATCTTGCCAGCTGTTGTATGAACGAACATTGCCTCCAGGACGCACAACATTTGCCAGCAACCCTCTTCTGGTTAAACTACCAAAATCAAGACTCTCTGCTCACCTTCACTCTTTCATTCCTCTTTTCTCCCGCCTCTGGAACAAACTCCCTCACTCTCTTCAATCCAACACCTCCCTCCAGGTCTTTAAAACAGATGTTCACCACCATCTCTTATCTTCCCCCATCCAAAACCTTGATATTTTCTACCTCCCGTTAACACACCCTAAATCCACCTCTTTCAATCCCCAACTTCATTCCTGAAATTCCTAGTAGAAGTGTTCATTTGCTTTATACCGTGTACCCCTCACTCCTTCCCCAGCCCTCTCCCTTCCACAGATCTACCAACGTCCCAGTTCTCAACTGTTGTTGTGCTTGTAGTCAGGTTCACTATGTTTTTCGTTCAAAATCATGGTAGTGTAGGAGCTGTGCTCCCACGTAATCGGAAGAATGGACGCGACAAAAAGCTGGAATTCGTCCGGGTTTCTTTATTGAAACAAAACAACTCGGGTACTCTGAAAAGCCCGTTTATCGGGCAGCAATATATATACACACATTATCCCGGAGCGTTTGCCCGGGAAAGGCGAGAGGGGGCGTGGCCGGGCGTCCTGGACGCGGCCTGGCAAGTCGAGGGCGGGCATGCCCGGGCATGCCCGGGCGTCCCGGACGCGGCCTGGCAAGTCGAGAGCGGGCATGGCCGGGCGTCCTGGACGAGCCCGGCATGGTGATCGCTCCGCGTCCTTGGTAGGTGCAAGGCGATTGTGTAAACCCAGCGGTAGCCGCTACACACATCCCCCCAGAATCGACTTGCACCGGCAGGGTCAATTTAAGGGGGGTCCTGATGACCCGGCCGAAGCGACCCCTGGCGGGTCGTGGGGGGGGGGGGTCCGGTGTGGTGGTGGGCGGTCGAGTGGGGGGCACCGTGGATGGGGGGCGGCCTCGCCGCGGCGGAAGGGCCAACCGTGGCGGTTGGTCGGTGTCCACGTGCGCCGGCTTGAGGCGGTCCACCGCAATCCGGTCCGACCTGCCGCCGATGTCGATGACGAACGACTTGTCGTCCCGTCGCAGGACCCGGAAGGGCCCGTCGTACGGCGGCCGGAGTGGCCCCCGATGTGCGTCATGACGCACAAAAACGTACTCCGCTGTGCGAAGTGCTGGGGGGACATAGGACTGGGGGTCACCGTGGTGGGACGTTGGCATGGGGGCAAACCGTCAGGCGGCCTCCTGGAGGTCCGAGCGCTGGTGAGCTGCGGACCAGGGACTGGTAGCGTCGGGCGCGAATTCGCCCGGGACGCGTAGCGCCTGGCGGTAGACAAGCTCGGCGGTGGATGCCCGGAGGTCCTCCTTGGGGGCCGTGCGGAGGCCCAAAAGGACCCACGGCAGCCGGTCGGCCCAACCGCCGTCCTGAAGGCCGGCCATGAGCGCGGTCTTCATGGAGCGGTGGAATCGCTCGCACAACCCGTTGGCTTGGGTGTGGTAGGCCGTAGTACGGTGGAGCTTGACCCCCAGGTTGCGGGCGACCGCGCCCCACAGCTCGGAGGTGAACTGCGGTCCGCGGTCTGATGAGATGTCCGCCGGTGCACCGAAGCGGGCGACCCAGGTGGCGATGAAAGCCTGCGCCATGTCGGCGGTGGTGGTGGAGACGAGGGGAACGGCCTCCGGCCACATGGTGGTCCTGTCCACCATGGTGAGCAGGTGTGTGAACCCCCGTGATGGGGGGAGGGGGCCCACCAGGTCCACGTTGACGTGGTCGAAACGTCGTTCGGGCACGGTGAAAGGTGCCAGCGGGGCCTGGGTGTGTCGGTGGACCTTGGCCTGTTGGCAGGCTGTGCAGGTGCTGGTCCAATCACGGATGTCCCGTCGAAGGCCGTGCCAGACTAATCGCGCCGACACCAGCTTCTGGGAAGCTTTCCGGCCTGGGTGGGAAAGGCCGTGGAGGGAGGCGAAGATGCGGCGTTGCCAGGTAACGGGCACGATGGGGCGAGGCTGGCCTTGGGAGACGTCGCAGAGCAGGACAGTGTCCGCGAAGGGGATGTCGGCCAGGCGGAGGCCCGTGTCCACCGCCCGGAGGGCTTGCACCATGGTGTCGGTGGTTGGGTCCGCCGCCATAAGCGCGAAGTCCACGCCGAGGTGGACCGCGTTCGCGCTGGCCCGAGAAAGACAGTCGGCCACGGCGTTGTCTTTGCCGGCGACGTGCCGGATGTCCGTGGTAAACTCTGACATGGCGGAGAGGTGGCGCTGTTGGCGGGCCGACCACGGCTCCGTGACCTTGGCCATTGCGTAAACCAACGGCTTGTGGTCGACGAACGCCGTGAAGGGTCGGCCCTCCAGGAGGTGGCGGAAATGGCGAATGGCCAGATGTAGACCGAGGAGCTCACGGTCAAACGTGCTATATTTGAGCTCGTTCGGCCAGGGCTGCCGGCTGAAAAAAGCGAGTGGCTGCCAAACCCCGTTCACCCATTGCTCATGTACGGCGCCCACCGCGTAGTCGGAGGCATCCGTGGTGAGGGCGATGGGAGCGTTGAGCACCGGGTGAGCGAGCAGTGTTGCGTCGGCGAGGGCCCGCTTTGAGCTTTTGAAGGCCGCGTCCATTGCTGCGGACCAGACGATGTCGTGCTTGGCCGGCTTGCCCCGGAGGGCTTCGTAGAGGGCCGCATGAGTTGAGCAGCGCGGGGCACGAAGCGGTGATAGAAATTCACCATTCCCAAGAATTCCTGCAGGGCCTTTATGGAGCGGGGACGCGGAAACGTGGTGATGGCCTCGACCTTGGTTGGCAGCGGCACGGCCCCGTTCTTGGTGATGTGGTGGCCCAAAAAATCAACGGCCGTCGTGCCGAAGTGGCATTTGGCCGGGTTGACGATGAGGCCGTGCTCGCTGAGGCGCCCGAACAGTGTTCGGAGGTGGAGGAGGTGCTCGGCCCGGGACGTGCTGGCGACGAGGATGTCGTCCAGGTAAACGAAGAGGCACGGCAGGTCACGCAGCACGCCGTCCATCAAGCGCTGGAACGCCTGAGCCGCGTTCTTGAGGCCAAACGGCATCCGCAGGAATTCGAACAAGCCGAACGGCGTGATGACGGCCGTTTTAGGGACGTCGGCCGCCCTGACAGGTACCTGGTGATATCCCCGTATGAGATCGATTTTTGAAAAAATGACCCGTCCTGCCAGACGGGTGGGGAAGTCTTGGATGTGCGGGATCAGATACCTGTCGGGGGTGGTAGCGTCGTTAAGGCGGCGGTAGTCGCCACATGAGCGCCAGCCGCCCCCTGGTTTTGGGACAATGTGTAGTGGCGAAGCCCACGCGCTATCGGAGCGCCGCACGATGCCGAGGTGTTCCAAAGCGTCGAACTCGGCTTTGGCCATGGCGAGCTTGGCTGGGTCGAGGCGGCGGGCTCTGGCGTAGACCGGTGGGCCCGTGGTTGGTATGTGGTGCTCGATCCCATGTCGTACTGCGACGGCCGAAAACGTCGGCCGCGTGAGGGCCGGGAACTCCATGAGCAGGCGAGCAAACTCGTTCGCCGCCGGGAGGGCACATGCCAGCTCGGTCGGAGTGGAGCTGCTCAATGTGCATACCAGGGAGCTGAAGGTCTCGGCGTTGATGAGGCGATGCCGTTGGACGTCCACCAGCAGTCCGTGTGCGCAGAGGAAGTCGGCGCCTAGCAGAGCCATGGGCACGCTTGCGGTTACAAAAGTCCAATTAAAGCGTTGGCCGCCAAAGCAGAGGGTGACGTTGCGCGGGCCGAAGGTGTGGATGGCTGATCCGTTGGCCGCAACCAAGGAGGGGCCGCAAACCACGGACTGCCTGTCCTGATCGGAGGCGGGTATGATGCTCAGTTGGGCACCGGTGTCGCACAGGAAGCGCCGTCCGGACGCTTTGTCCGTGATGAAAAGTAAGTTGCCCGTGTGGCCGGCGCTCATGGCTGGTAATGAACGCCGGCCCGGCCGTTTCCCGGCCTGCCGAAGGTGCACGGGGGTCGGCATGTCCGGGCCTTCTGTCCGAACCTGGCATGATAGTAACACCACGCTTGGTCAGGTGGAGGCCCCGGTCATCGTTCTGGAGGTGGTCGGCTCGGCGTAGCGGCCGCCAATTGCGTCGGCAGTTCGGTCGTCGACCGTGCCGGGTGCTCGGGCGCCATGGGCGTTGCGTCGGACGGCGGTGGGCCCCAGGTCGCTGCTGCAATGCGTTGGCCTGCCGCGGAGATCTTGTCGGCTTCCCTGGCGAGGGCGCGGGGATCCGTGATCGTCGTGCTCACCAGGGCGAGGCGTACCGGGCTAGGCAGCTGACGGAGGAACAGCTCCCGGAACAGGAATGCCGGTGAGTGCTCGCGGAGCAGCGAAAGCATGTAGTCCATTTGCTCGGACGGGCGCGTGTCGCCGAGCTCGGGCAGGTCGAGCAGGCGCCGTGCACGTTCCACCGATGAGAGGGCGAAAGCGTCGAGGAGGAGCTTTTTAATCGCGCCATATTTGTCAGCGGCTGGCGGGCTCTTGAGGAGGCTCAGGGCGCGGGCCGCGGTGGCTGAGCCGAGCGCTGCTACCACATAGTGGAAGCGGGTGTCGTCGGCCGTGATGCCTCGCAGGGCGAACAGGGAGTCCGCCTGGGCGAACCAAACCGCCGCGTGAGCCTCCCAGAAGGTAGGCAGTTTGAGGGCAACTGCCGTGTCCATGTCGGTAGGTCACCAATGTAGGAGCTGTGCTCCCACGTAATCGGAAGAATGGACGCGACAAAAAGCTGGAATTCGTCCGGGTTTCTTTATTGAAACAAAACAACTCGGGTACTCTGAAAAGCCCGTTTATCGGGCAGCAATATATATACACACATTATCCCGGAGCGTTTGCCCGGGAAAGGCGAGAGGGGGCATGGCCGGGCGTCCTGGACGCGGCCTGGCAAGTCGAGAGCGGGCATGGCCGGGCGTGCCCGGGCATGCCCGGGCGTCCCAGACGAGGCCTGGCAAGTTGAAAGCGGGCCTGCCCGGGCGTCCTGGACGAGCCCGGCATGGTGATCGCTCCGCGTCCTTGGTAGGTGCAAAGCGAGTAAACCCAGTGGTAGCCGCTACAGTAGATTAGCAAACCTATACATTTTTGGAAACGTTATTACATGGAAAATCTGAAAATCAATGTTTACATTTGCCAATTCCGACCAATTCGATTCGACCAATTCGACCAATTCGACCAATCGACCAATTCCATTCGACCAATTCGACCATTCGACCATTCGACCAATCGCTTCGATCGACCATTCGACCATTCGACCAATTCGATCGATTCGATTCGATTCGATTCATCGAATTCGATTCGATCGACCATTCGACCAATTCGATTTGCCAATCAATTTGACCGACCTTTGCTTGTGTGGAACGGACTGTGAAAACGATGCGGACTATATTGTCGGATACGACACACAGGACAGTGATGACGAACTCTAAATGGCATATTCTGTAATCGTGTATGTTTGATGCCATTGACTGCCTGTGTATATTTTGCCATTGACTGCCTGTGTAGATGTGAAGTTATACTGACTGCATGTGTATATATGATTTTGCTGACTGCCTGTGTATGTTTGGTGATATGAATTATTGTGACACATTTTGATGTTATTAACTGCCTGTACAAAATGATAACATGTATTTGATTATGCAACTTATCGTGAATATAAAGACAGTATTTTGCAATTCAAAACCTTTGATTCGTGTCTTACCATTCCCCATATCACTAATTTGATACTTTCATTGGATTCCTTGTCCCTGAAAATATAGGTTTAGTATATTTTTAAAAGTTTTTAGGGTAATTAGAGGCAGAAATAGAACAAAATATGTATTTTACAGTGGCCATTTTGGAAATCCAAAATGGCCGCCATACAGGTATCTCTCCAAATGTAAACATTGATTTTTAGTTTCCTTATGCTATAACCTTTCCAAAAATGTATAGGTTTGCTAATCTACCATGAATTTGAACGAAATATAATTTATTGACATAGTGAACCTGACTATTGTGTGCTTCTCTCTCTCTCCCCCTCTTGTCTCCCGCTCCCTTTGTTGTGATTTAATGGTCCGTGCTTGTTTTCGTGTTTGATGTGTTAGCTCTTACATGAGCCTCGACTCTGTATACAAAAAATAATAATAAACTAGAAAGAGCAATCAGAGACAGCAGACCCTCACCAGGATGTGTTTTCAGTGGTTTTTAAGGCTTTTGTGTTAAAACAAATATGGCGGCCGAACCACGTGACCGATGACGTCATCATTCTTTTTTTATCCACCAAATTTACCCCAAGATTATGCTCAAGAAATTTCATCTTGATCGGATGATGTTTTGTACTTGTCGAATTATGACGTCATAATGGAAGCACCTATGACATCATCATTAACATATTTTATTCCCCATGGAGAGTTCTTTCCAATGAGCCATGTCTCAATTTTTTTATATGCAGCTTTCAGAGATATAGAGGTGCAACGTTTTTCGGTTTTTACAATATGGCGGCCGAACCACGTGACCTATGACGTCATAGTTATCATTAAAAATTATACAGGTGGAGTTGCACCTATAGTGAAAATTTGCAGAAAACAAAATTTGCAGTTGCACCTGTCAATCGGACCAACGGTTGCAGAAAAAAATCATATTTATTCTGTGCGGACAAACAAACAGACAAACTAGAACGCCACTCAGTGTAGAGCGCATACTCCCGCCGTGGGTGGCCGCTGCTGAGCCCTATCTTCCAATGGTAAAAAAAATCCTTCAAAAAATTCCTGGATCCGGAATAATATCCTGAGCTTCACAAACAACTAATCAATTCTTCCTTATCCCAAGGGCAATCATCCCACCAACTTTCATCCAAATCCGTTCAGAACTTTCCAGATATCTTGTTCACAAACACACGAACACACACACACACACGGACGGACACGATCGAATGCATTACTCCCTGGCGGGAGTAACAAACAAGCGAACTCAAATGCAATACCCTCTCCTCTGGCGAGGGTAAAAACATAAGGCTTACTTTTTACTGAAAGATCAAACTGTCTGTTCAAGTATATATTGTACAGTGTACTCTATAGCAAAGCTGTAGTGGTGTATAATTATTTATTTAATACAAAGGTAGTGAGTGTTCGTCCGAAGTGCAGGATGGGGTCCAGCTGGCGTTTCCAGCTACCTACTGTACAACAATCGGCCAAGGTAGAGCTCGTCCGATATCTGTGTTACACTTCACCAGTGAAAGTGGTAAATCCCTTGGGAACGATTATTCCCGAGTGAAACTTACTGCCTCCTCTGGAACACTGCTTTTCTTCAGAATAACATTAGCAGTGTGTGGAAGACGCCCAGTGTTTTGTTTCCAATGGGAGATGGAGGTACAAGTTGTAAATAATTGGAGATTCGGTTAAAGATAACTCGAGGAGTTACGTTTTTCATCCTCATTATGTTTTTCCTCTCCGTGTAAACCAAACAATCAGTGGATCAATGTTGACTTTTACAGAGATGAGCTGTCCGAAAAGTGAAAGAACGGATAAAATCTAGTGTTTTTGTGACACACACACATATACATATATCGGTGCATACCAGAAGTTTGGTACGATTTCACAAAAGTTTGAGGGAGTAGTTCAGTGACAACACAACACAGGACAACACAGACACTGCACAGATACAGTGCATTCAGAAAGTATTCAGACCCCTTCACTTTTTTCACATTTTGTTATGTTGCAGCCTTATGCTGAAATCGTTTAAATTCTTTTTTTCCCTCATCAATCTACACTCAATACCCCATAATGACAAAGAGAAAACAGGGTTTTAGAAAGTTTTGCAAATTTATTAAAAAGAAAAAAATGAAATATCACATTTACATAAGTATTCAGACCCTTAACTCAGTACTCAGTTGAAGCACCTTTGGCAGCGATTACAGCCTCGAGTCTTCTTGGGTATGACGCGACAAGCTTTGCATACCTGGATTTGGGGCTTTTCTGCCATTCTTCTCTGCAGATCCTCTCAAGATCTGTCAGGTTGGATGGGGACCGTTGGTGGACAGCCATTTTCAGGTCTCTCCAGAGATGTTCGATTGGGTTCAAGTCAGGGCTCTGGCTGGGCCACTCAAGGACCTTCACAGAGTTGTCCCTAAGCCACTCCTGCATTGTCTTGGCTTGCGCTCAGGGTCATTGTCCTGTTGGAAGGTGAACCTTCGGCCCAGTCTGAGGTCCTGAGCGCTCTGTTTCAGGTTTTCATTAAGGATATCTCTGTACTTTGCTCCGTTCATTGTTCCCTCAACCCTGACCAGTCCCCCAGTCCCTGCTGCTGAAAAACACCCCCACAGCATGATGCTGCCACCACCATGCTTCACCATTGGGA
This sequence comes from Myxine glutinosa, assembly GCF_964187855.1. Lineage (NCBI taxonomy): Eukaryota > Metazoa > Chordata > Myxini > Myxiniformes > Myxinidae > Myxine > Myxine glutinosa. Next base: position 96,852,521 of record NC_136263.1, on the reverse strand, counting down.
TGGTATTGGGCAGGTGATGAGCGGTGCCTGGTTTCCTCCAGACATGTCGCTTATAATTGAGGCCAAACAGTTCAATCTTGGTTTCATCAGACCACAGAATCTTGTTTCTCACACTCTGAGAGTCCTTTAGGTGCTTTTTGCAAACCCCAAGCGGACTTTCATGTGGCTTTCACTGAGGAGGGGCTTCCGTCTGGCCACTTTGCCATAAAGCCCAGATCGGTGGAGTGTTGCAGTGATGGTTGTCCTTCTGGAAGTTTCTCCCATCTCCACACAGGATCTCTGGAGCTCAGCCAGAGTGACCATCGGGTTCTTGGTCACCTCTCTGACCAAGGCCCTTCTCCCCCGATTGCTCAGTTTGGCCGGGCGGCCAGCTCTAGGAAGAGTCCTGGTTGTTCCAAACTTCTTCCATTTAAGAATTATGGAGGCCACCGTGCTCTTGGGAACCTTCAATGCAGCAGATATTATTTGTAGGCTTCCCCAGATCTGTGCCTCGACACAATCCTGTCTCTGAGCTCTGCAGGCAGTTCCTTCGACCTCATGGCTTGGTTTTTGCTCTGATATACATTGTCAGCTGTGAGACCTTATATAGACAGGTGTGTGCCTTTCCAAATCATGTCCAATCAATTGAATTTACCACAGTTGGACTCCAATCTAGGTGTAGAAACATCTCAAAGATGATCAAGAGAAATGGGAGGCACCTGAGCTAAATTTCAAGTGTCATAGCAAAGGGTCTGAATACTTATGTCAATGTGATATTTCATTTTTTTCTTTTCAATAAATTTGTAACACTTTCTAAAATCCTGTTTTCTCTTTGTCATTATGAGGTATTGAGTGTAGATTGATGAGGGAAAAAAGGAATTTAAACGATTTCAGCATAAGGCTGCAACATAACAAAATGTGAAAAAAGTGAAGGGGTCTGAATACTTTCTGAATGCACTGTATATACACACATACACACACACACACACACACACACACACACACACACACACGCACGCGCGCACACACACACACACACACACACACACACACACACACACACACATCCCATCTTATGCATCTTCCCCTTTACATGACACCGACATGCTGTATGATTATAGCCTGAGAGTGAACTGCGAGAGGAAGCACGTACATCGTCGTGACTCGTGAGACACTATGACGAATGACATGACGTAGTTAAGAAATCCTCCGGATATCCTTTCCTCGACGCCTTTTGCCCGAAGCACAAGAAAGTGGACTTCACTCATTTTCAGCCACGTTCGAAGAGAGTGTCATATGAAAGATCTTGACAGGAAAGTGGATCTACCTGGTGTGGTTCAAGATATTGATCACCTGTTTACAACGTACGCAAATTGGCAGAACTCCACCAACACTCCACTGGTTATAATCCTTTCTCTCTCATCTCAATTATATTTATTTTCAATTTTTACAAGGTCAGGCAACCCTTCCCTCCCTCCAGAGCTCGACGGTAACAGGTGTCCCGGTACCCAGGGCACCAAATTTTAGAGTTTGGCTCCCAAATTCTATAAGTATATCATCCGATGAAATATCACCAAATCCAGAGGTACTATTCATTATTCCCAAATGCACTACACTCGCATGTATCGTCTGCGGGAAGATGCAAACACATGAACCAAGATGCGAACATGGATGTGGAGAATGAGTCATATAACAGGTGTTTTGGGAGTGAGTCAGTCGAGCCTCCGAGCTATGTTCAGTAATGTAAACACAATCACGGGTTGTCATCAATCACATGGTCAAGTTTATTTATTGGAAATATGCAAATGAGCTTTTGGGTGTATTCCATGTACGACATGGGTGTAAATTAAGCATAATAGCAGAAGGCACCTGGATATATTTAGTGGGCCATTGGTCCATGGTAAATTATTCGTTCCCTATTTTACTTTACTTTTCTTTATTACTTTACTTACTTTTACTTTACTTTATTACTTTTATTTATTTACTTATTTATTTATTATTGATGTTTTTATTATTTATTGTTTATTTTATTTGCATATTATTTATTAATTTTATTTATTTATAACTTTAATTTACTTTATTTTATTTATTATTTATTTAATTTCATATTTAGTGGGCTTTATTACTTTACTTTTATTTTATTACTTTTTTTCCATACGCTTTAATATATTAAGCTGAAACTTGGTACATGGCTTTATTATGATAATTTATTTTGATACGATAATATGATAATTAGGTTCGAGTTTTGAGGCGTCACCAATTTTTCAGAGTTGTGTTCTTTTCGGACTTCAAAAGTATCACACCGGTAGGGGACATGTATTGCAAAGCAATTCTCGCTCTTGTTAAACTTCATGTAATCATAATAGCAATGGAATGTAAGCTTTTCTGAAAGTCAACTTACATGTAGATGTTAGAAATATAATTATATTAACGAATAGACATGACACAACCACCCCTTCCCTGAAAGAGTAAACCCTGTGTGACCCACTCCCCCCTGTGTGTGTGTGACCCACTCCCCGTGTGTGTGTGTGTGTGTGTGACCTACTCCCCCGTGTGTGTGTGTGTGTGTGTGTGTGTGACCTACTCCCCCATGTGTGTGTGTGTGTGTGTGACCTACTCCCCCATGTGTGTGTGTGTGACCCACTCCCCTATGTGTGTGTGTGACCCACTCCCCTATGTGTGTGTGTGTGACCCACACCCCCACGTGTGTGTGTGACCCACTCCCCTGTTCAGTGTGCGTGATGTGGGAGGGAGAGGATTTGAGCTCTTGAAGTCACATTTTACATAAGATGTAATCACACATTTCAAACTGTATTTCCCATGTGCACGCACATGCATTCACATGTTATCAGAAGTAAATACATTGTGTGGATGACATCATTTGTGGATCTGATAAATTGCCAGTAACCAGTTTGTAAAACTGGATGTGTCGCATCAAACTCAAGATGTCCAAATGTCACACACGTCCATGCCCGTGGGATTCCCACGGGTGACCCCATCAGTATAATTATATTCACGAATAGACATGACACAACCACCCCTTCCCTGAAAGAGTAAAGTGCGTCCAATTAGGGACAGGCTGGATCGATTGAGATAAATCAGAGCAATGAGTCATAAAAGACTCAATTCGGCCTCAGAGCTGTGAAAAGACAAAATGTAGAAAGTCGAGAGGAGAGTGTGTTCTCGTGTTTGACCGGAATATCACCTCCGCAGGTGCCCCTGCCCATGACGTCACGGTTACAGGGTCCGATGGTGGGATTTCCCATCCCCAATATTTATTTTGGGTAACCAGTAATTATTTGAAATCATCCATTTTGGCAAACAGTAAGCCATTGCATATTTGTTGTTGTTGAGAATACGAGGCTTTTATTGATTCTGGGATTCTGAGACTACCAGGGGTGTTGAAAAGGTTCTAGTAACGAGATACATTAGTCCAGGAAACGCCAACATTTTAAATTAATGTTCTCTCTGCTACGTCTCACTTTCGCCTCCTGCAGGGCAATCTTCGGTGCTAAATGAGAACAACTGAGGATAGCATCACCGGCGCGCAGGTGTGTGCATGCGGCCATTCAAAATCACGTAATTCTTGGTGGACGACCAAACTTCCGGGGTGTTACAGGGTTGGAGAGAGGGGGTTCCATAAGAGCAAGATATATCTGCCAATAAAGTACATAGTAGTTAAAAACGAAATTGCATACATTTTTTACAAGTTTGGGCTCAAATTAAAAACAACCTAACATTTTACATAGACTTGGGCAGAACTCGATGGATTTCATTCAAAATGTTAACAAAACAAGGAGTTGTGCTATTCTTATAGCTTCTTCTTCTTCAGAAGCTCTGGGAAATTTTGAGTGTATTTCTAAGAGCATAATGTCTCTCTTCATCTATCTATAATTCCAGTAATCTCTGTGTGTATTTGTGTGTGTATGTGTGTGTGTATGTGTGTGTGTATGTGTGTGTGTATGTGTGTGTGTCTGTGTGTCTGTGACCGCTGTTTCTCGACAACCACGGGTCCGATATACTTGAAACTTGCCAGGTATATTGCTGGGGACCTGAGGATGTGCCTTTTCAAGGTTTCATATTAATCGGAGAAGTAGTTACCGAGCTATGTCCAAAAAACGATTCAACCAATCAGAGAGCAGCGAGCTATCACGTGAGCCGAACGTGGCGAACAGACTCTGCCTCGGACGGCACATTTGAGAGCGTATTCATTTATTTCACGTTGGCAAACTATGTTGGCGCTATGTTGGCGTTAAACTATGTTTTAAAACTAATTAAAACTAATTTGCGATTCATCGTAACTGCGATATGCGACCTTCCGGACAGTCAAATGAGGACGTCACTTCCGGACTTACGGATAGTCATAGTGACGACGTACTGATGCTGAACGTGGCGAGCAGACGCTGCCTCGGACGCGTATTCATTTATTTGACGTTGCAATCTGTGTTGATTGTTGTAAGGTACGATCGATTGTAGTACACGTTTATAATAACTCTGCCGATACAGGCCCGATTAACTGCAGCGCCATCCGAGCTGCGGCGTCGGGACGATACATTCATTGTACGGTCACATCACGCACTTATGGGCACGCCCATGGGCCCATGGGCACGCCCATGCATGCATGGGCGAAGACATTATTATTATTTTTTTTGGCAAGGAACGGGCACCCACGTACGGGCACGTCCTAGTGACTAAAATTTGCACAGACTCACTCACTCACTCACCTACTCGATCGCAAAAGCTCACCGGACTAAAGTGCAGGTGAGCTAACAACGAAAATAATGAATGTAAATAAATAAATATGTTCATAAAACAATAGGTGCGATATGCATAATAATATGCATAATGACGATAATAATAATAACAATAATAAAAATAATAATAATAACTACAACTGTCACTTTACAACTGCTGGCAGTGATGACCGGTTTCCTCCGACTTCCCGCTTTCGACTAATCAAAATAAATATATATAATAGAATAGAAATACTTTCGAAATAAATCGAATGCTAATTTTGCTGCTAATTTCATACAACATACACACACACACACACACACACACACACACACACACACACACACACACACACACACACACGCTTACTTGGGGGTTCTCCATATAAAACGCGGTAGTCTCATATTTTCGTCAAAAATAGTCGGAATTTTGCCAAATTTGTTTTGGAGTGTGAGTTTACGTTTACCCGAGAGACTGCCAAACAACGATTGTATTTGTGGTTGAAATGAGGCCGTGACGTCACTCCGTACGCAGCCTGCACGTCGTGTGCAGTGTGTTCATTCATTAATTCCCCACTCTCGATCTCAGGTAACTGAACCATATTTTATCCGATTTTCGCCGGGTTTGCGGTGGTCGAGCATTCGACTACCTTAGCCACTACCTTAGGTTTTTCCACTTCAAATTCAGAGCCCAGGACCCTTTTCACTTCGATCCAATATGGCTGCCACATGACATTACCAATGATGTCATCGTTATCAAACTTTATTCCCCATGGGTAGTCAATCATATATATTTAAAGTTTTGCTTCGATCTGTTCAGTGGTTTCAGAAAAAAAAGGTTTATAAAAAAAAGATTTTCATTCAATCCAAGATGGCTGTCAAACCACGTGACCGATAACTGTTTAGTTATCACATTTGTATCCCCATTGCGTACATTTTGTACATTTGCGTACATTCCGGACCCTTTTATCGTCTGCTTCGGCCAGACGTCAAATAGTTTTTAGAATATCCCGCAGTGAAACCTCCCCTTTACATTCTGGTTATGATTCTGACGTGACATGCTCTGGTGTGGAGTGCATCGGTGCAGCCGGGGCGGTTTTATGGGCGAGGGGTTGTTCTGGGTGGGTTTCGGTTGCCTCCCCAGCATTGGTTGATGCATAAGTATGGGGTGCTGTGCTGGTGTCTCCTAAAAAACACCCATCCGGTTTGGACCGGTTTGAGTCATACCAAAGACTAAAAATGGTACGTGCTGCTTCCTTGCTTGAAAAGGATAGAGCATGGACAATCCGCATCGGTTGGCATCCATGGGGAGGAGGAAATTCCTCTTGAGGAATTTGCCCCACTAAGTATGGTGAGAAAAGCGGTGCCATTATGACGTCGCTAGTACCCAGAGTATCCTGGGAAGTGACAGTAGTGACGGCAAGTTACCCAAGCTCAGTGGTTGTGTTAAGTGTTTGTCTCGTCATTGTGTGTGTGTGTGTGTGTGTGTGTGTGTGTGTGTGTGTGTGTGTGTGTGTGTGTGTGTGTGTCAGCTGTATTACGAGCCTAAGGCCAAATATATACACAAAGAATTAAGTTAAGCACCCCTACACAACGAATTAAGGTAAGCACCCCCTAATATATATTCTTTGTGTATATGTATACATTGGCATATATTCTAAGGTATGTGAGATCAAATAATGATTGGTATGACATTAGCAATTATCCATTGATGAAATTGAGTGATCAAAGTGAAAAAAAGTGATTGGTTGAGTCAGTGATCCGATCACGTGGGTCCTACACACGTTATTGACGCAAAGATCGCTAGAGGTCTTCTCAGAACAATGACTGTACGTTAGAAAACATAAACGTCATCCACACTGTCCGTGATGGACCTATAGCTCCATACTTAAATTGAGGTGAAAATATGCCTAAAATTCCCAAATAATTTCACCTTAAATTATTCAGAATAAAATATTGAAAACGGCATGATTGTTATGTTTTTATGTGACCATAATATCACTTCTCCAGAAAATATAGCAATATCATGGGTATATTACACTGTTTTGACGACAACAAACTTGTAATGTGCGAGGTTGTAAAAAAACGGGGGGGGTGCTTAACTTAATTCTTTGTGTATATATATATATAAAAAATTAAGATTCATTCTGAGTTAAATTGACGACTGTACTGGAAATAATTTTTATTGAAATTATTAATCCTGGTAAAAAGGAATTTTTATCAGAGTTATTTATAGTCCATCATGGTCTAACCAAAATGAATTCTTACAATACTTTCAAATTCTATTATCAAAGCATTTTCTTTTTTGCACCGTGACAATGCATGGGGCTCCCAAAGCAGTTTCCTTGACTCTATTGGGCATGATCTTGGATGGGTCGCCACTCCGACACAGGATGCCCGAGTGGTCCATTCATCCCAGCGAGCTGGTGCTCAATTTGCCGACCTCGGAAGGATGGTTGTATACAGGCTGAGTCAACCCCCCTGGTGTTAATTCAATGATCGACCGGGATTCGAACTCAGCATCCTAGCTGGATTCCCAAGCCAGCACCCTAACCGCTAAGCCAACACCAGGCTTGGAATTGTAAAGTAAGACATTTTATTAAACCATATAAAAATGTAACATTACAAAATCTATCCAAGCTAGATGGTGACGAAACCATGGGTGCCACAAAGCCTCATATCCTGTTTCGTTATCGTTACAAACATAAACACTTGTGTGGTTAACCCGTTTAGGTCCTCCTACAACAAAAAGTAGTTGTATTTTCCTGAAGGAAATAAAGAGTACAGCCTAATCATCAAATATAGTTCAATATCTCACATAGGTAGACCCAGAGGAAAGGGGTTGGGGGTAGGAGTTGCAGGGGGTGCGCATCCACCCTCTTTGGATTTTCAATGATAAATTATATGCTGTGATATTAAATGCAGTCCAGTGGCAGATACAGAGTGGTGGCACCATTCAACTTTCTCTTCATGTGTGAGTCAATTATGCATGTTTGAAGGACACACAAGTGGTGAGACGTGTCGAGCTAATTTTTTAATAGAGCATTAAATGCATGTTTCCCAATCATACTGCTCATCTTTTAGTAGTGCATTAAATGTGTGTTTCCCAATCATACTGCTCATCTTTTAATAGTGCATTAAATGTGTGTTTCCCAATCATACTGTTCATCTTTTAAAACCACCGTTTAGAGGCCATTTTTTCCCCGCAAAGCGGGGGTTGGCCTTTTCGGGGACCGTGGTAGTTGTTGTTTTTTTGGTCCCCTTTTTGAAGCAATGTTTTACGGCCGGATGCCCTTCCTGACGCCAACCCTTTTTGCCGCCTTCAACGACAAACAGGGAATTACCAGTGAACTGGTACTCAATTAGCCGACCTCGGAAGGATGACAGGCTGAGTCAACCCCCCTGGCATTAATTCGGCGATCGACCGAGATTCGAACCCATGTGTTTCCCAATCATACTGTTCCTCTTTTAATAGTGCATTAAATGTGTGTTTCCCAATCATACTGCTAATCTTTTAATAGTGCATTAAATGTGTTTCCCAATCATACTGCTCATCTTTTAATAGTGCATTAAATGTGTTTCCCAATCATACTGCTCATCTTTTAATAGTGCATTAAATGTGTGTTTCCCAATCATACTGTTCATCTTTTGATAGTGCATTAAATGTGTGTTTCCCAATCGGCACGTTACTGGATTTTGTCGTAGGTTGTGACCACAGTGCGGTCATTCTTGTATTGAATGGCCGCGGATGGCCAAACAGATTTAAATGGAGGCGACGATCAATTACGGATTTTTACTATGCAAGCACGGGAGGAGGAAGGATGAGGAAGAAGCGGCGAGCTCTTACCTGACGCCCTGACGGCAGCCCTCGATCCTGGAGGAAATGAAATCAAGCAAACTAAAACGGAATTTATGGTACAAAAAGAAACACATTTATTGAACGGAACCCGAGAACAATGGACGCGCCGGTAAATAAATGTCCTAAATCGGGATCCCGCACACCTCACTTCAACAACAGCACAGGGGAAAGAATAAATTGAAATAAAATGTCGTGTTTGTGGATGTGAGCTTATCTGTCTGGCAGTGTAGCGTCGTCAGGAATCGTCCAGGCTCCGATGTTGGCGCGAAGCAGGCCTCCGTCCGCCTCGTTCATGCTCTGCTAGGCCCCGAGCCACCCGCTCAGAGGCACGCCTCACTCGCCCACTCGTCGGTCGCACGCGAGGTCCCGTTTGCTCGTAGCACCAAGCCTCGCTCCAAGCACCAAGCCTCACTCCAAGCACCAGCCTCGCCCCAAGCACCAGCCTCGCCCCAAGCACCAGCCTCGCCCCAAGCACCAAGAGCACCAAGACCAAGAGCACCAAGAGCCCACGCAGAACCCAGGGAAGATGACCAGGAAGAACGCTGGGAAGAACGACGAGAAGAACGACGGGAAGAATGCAGGGAAGAACGCAGGGAAGAACGACGACCAAGAAAGCCCACGAGCGAGTCGTTTTGTCACCCGTGGTGTGACGTCAGCTCTCCTCTCTCGCGTTACCAATCAGTCCCTCGCTTCTTTGTGGTCTTTCCCGCCTTCTGACGTCACCAGCTCTTTTCCTCTAATCAGCGACCTGCTTCTAAGTCGTGATTTTGCGCCTTCCACCCTGATTGGCCGAGTGTTCGCGCCTTCCACACTGATTGGCCGAGGTGTCCACGGTCGGTGGCCAATCAGTGTGCGGCTTCCTTCCACCTTCCTTTCACCAATCAGTGGCCAGCTCTTACCCCATCCAATCACATTTTCCCTGGGCGTGGCTATAGCCTGCCTTGCACGATGTTTGTTGCTATGCCAGCTGGTGATGTGGCTGGCTGCGGCCCCATCGGCGGTGCCCCGAGCTGGCTTCCTGCCTGTTCATCCTGTAAGTCTTATTGTGGCGGAGGGGAATTAATTAGTGTGTGCACTAAGGGATCTATCTAATGTATATGAGTGCGTTGCCATGAGGGACACTGGATTGCTCACAGAGGGAACGACACACGAGGGAATTTTACCCATAATCCCTGTACTAATTATCATGCCCCGCCCCCTCATGGCGGGGACACAGATACAATAATTTATTCGGACATTCGGGCTACACACAGAACTTATTACAGGTAGATTCCCTATCGCGACAATTGAGTACCTACCTATGCAGATCTACCTGGCTCTAGATATTCCTCTATACCTAATTCATAACATTATCATAATAAAACCATGTACCAAGTTTCAGTTGAATATATTAAAGGGTAAGGGCTGCGGAAAGTCTGGAAAACCACAGGTGGGAAGGACGGACGGAAGGATGGAAGGAAGGAAGGAAGGATGGCAGGAAGGAAGGACGGAAGGACGGACAAACAGACTGAAGGACGGAAGGATGGGTGGATGGACGGATGGAAACCTATAATCACTTACAGTGAGTGCCCTTTGTGTTAGCGAAGGAATTAACTGAAGCCCAACGCCCAACCCTTAGAGCTGGAACAAAGAGGAAAATCCTGAATCCAACCTGCTTGCCTAGGTGCCATTCACAGTAGGGCAAAAACGTAAGTAAGCTAAACGTTATGGTACTGGTTACCGCAGGGTCAAACACACCCCACCTCCTGTCTGTAACACTGGTCTAACCACTTGGGTATATAGTACGTAATATATGGACTAAACACTACTACGACTGCAAGGAAGTTACTGAGCTGAATATATTCACTTTAGTGATGGAAAGGTCTTGTCATTGCTCTTAACCCGACGATTGATGCAGGTCGTTCTTACACACAGGAGAGGATTATGATGATTTCGGGAAAACATTCCTCTTCAAGCCAGTCTGACAACACGCTCAGATACACTGTATTTCCTGAAGTCTGGGCTTACCAAGATGGCGGCTGCACCACTGTCCTTATCCTTCCGCAATGAGCGTCTTATCGAGCACAGCAACCGCGGTGCATGCTGGGAAAATGGCGACGCCGCGCGGCGGGAAAGCTGCTTGTGTTCAACAGGTAAGGCGCAGTAAACTCATCACTGAATGAGGATGAAGTTATTTTTAAAACAATTATTTCGATAGTAATGTGCCAGGACGACGAACAATAGGAAAGATATGCCTGGATGAAAGGACTCAACATTGAACACCCAAAGTATTATTGGGCAGTTTAGGCCCGACGGCTCAGTCTGTCTGCAATCTGCATGACGTTTGTGCTGGACAGGTTGATATGACGTTAATGATCTCATTTCCGGTATAGGGTTTAGCACAGACGACATGAGCGAAATCATGGTTATTTACATTCTATGCTTGTTATTTGAGGTGTATTCAGTGTTCGACAGGATGTTGTCTTTAAAAAGTATCGTCTGGGTTCGAGTCTCTGCCCGGACATTTAAATTGTCCGAGTGGTGCTTCACGACGTGTGCCGCACTTCGGATTCACGTTAAGCCGGCTGTCCTGTGTGCTAGCATTAGCTTGTGGACGTTGAAAACCAAAAGGTGTCTTTCACCAAGAGTAGGCGAGCTATCTCCGGCACACCGAGCAAATTGAAAAATTCCTGCTATCTTCACTCGGATGTCAGCCCTGGACGGCCAATTCGTGAAAGACTTGGAACAACAAGACCGATAGTGTAACAACGCGCAGCCGGGTTTGTTTGATACTTTAGTTGAAGAGGTGGTATGACCAGGGTGGGGATACCAGTTACAAAATAATGTAAGTATTAATCATTTTCAATAAATTCCACATTCCTGTGCCAACTTCAGTCGAACGTCAGACATTGACAGCAGGTTCGTGAAGGACTTGGACAAAAACCGTATCCAGTCTGAACGTTGCTATATCCGGTCAATGGCGAAACTGCAAATGGGGAATCCGCGAATGTCACGGATAGAAACCCTCACGTCATTTCCTCATTCTGCTTTAAACTCGATATCTCTTTATTTTCATTCCAAACAGCATCATTCATCATTCCAATCACAAATTAATACTATCGTATCAATATATCAAAATATAATGTTAAATCATGATTGTATTGAGATATTATCAACTAGCGAACAGTCGTCATCTGTTCACTTCTGGATTCTGGAGCAAGGTCCGTGTCGATCTCATATTCAAAGTAGAACGGCACTTGGTAGCGTGCAAACCAGGCTGAACACTTTGTTTTGTATCCCACTGAGAGGCCGGATCTGGATTCTGACCTGAACCAAAATCTAATCGGCTTGTTTTTGTCACCTAACCAACTCATCCACCAAATTTATTCATAACTCGTCCATAACCTTTTAAAATATCATATCATATATCGCTTTTCATCCGATCTCTCAATGGTGAAGAATCACCTAAAAGTTAAATAACTTTCGTATCCGAATCCATATTCAGATCTTCATCAAAATGGAAACTATTTGTCCTTGTCGCACACACAACCTGTCCACCAAGTTTCGTCCAAATCCATCCACAACTTTTTGAGATATCTTGTTCACAGACCGACAAACAAACAAACAGATAAAAAAATCACTCAGAGCGACCCTTGGAAAAACAGAACAAAGTAGAATGGCACTCAGTAGAGCATCCTTTTGACCTCAAAAATAGTTGGTGGTTGAATTCAGTTTGCCGATATGAAAATCCTATTCAAATTTCAAATCAATCGGATGAAAATTGAGGATTTTAGAAATATGATATTGTTGTTGACCTACTTTTGGCCTATGTTGACCTTTTGGCCGATGCTGATCTCAAAAATAGTTGGTGGTTGAATTCAGTTTGCCGACATGTAAATTCGATTCAAATTTCAAGTCAATCGGATGAAAATTGAGGTTTTTTTTAGAAATTCGAAAAATGTGGTTTACCTTTGGCCGATGTTGACCTTTTGACCTTTTGACCTCAAATACATATAGGATTTTGTCGGACCACTATCTCTACCATTTGGTGAAGTTTCGTGAAGATCAGTTCAAAATTGTGACCTGTAGGCAAGTATAAGTGAGCAGACAGACAAACACAAACACACACACAAACCGGAGTGATCAACATACTGTACTTGCAAAAAATATATATATATATTTTTGCCAAGTAACAAACGGGTGAAAACATAAGCTCCATCGACCTTCGGTGGTGGAGGTAATCATAATTGTATTGAGGGAATTTCTGAAACCTCTTACCTACCGAATGACACTGGCTGGGACCCCAAAACGTTCCGCAAAAGGTCATTATACAGACTTGGCATTTAATATGGAATATTTTTTTTTCTTGACTTGGGTTTAATTTCTGAACTCAGTATATCAATCTGGTGAGTTTATTTTACCCTTCGGTGATGTCTTTGTTGAAAGAACCATGTCACTGATTGTTTTTCGCAGCAATAAGTCAATAACAAGATTATATCACAGGTGGCGTGACAAAATGTAAGGACAGGTACATTTGACGATTGGCTTCACAATCGGGTATATAAGGGTTGTTGCGTTCTGTATTAGTGGAAAACAACTGCTGCACGTCTACAAAAGTTATTGCCGCTTCCTCTGGAGATGGTCTGTCAACTTGACAATGCTGTTTGTCATGGAGTGGTGGCTTTACGAAATTTTGGCTTGAAACAGCATGCTATTGCTCGGCAGTATGGCATCACTCAAGGTCAGGTGTCAAAGATCCTGAAAAGAAATGCTCAGAGGGGTGTCCCTACTCCAATACCGAGGCCAGGACGTCCACGCAGAACCACAAGGAGAGATTATCGCCTGCAGCACCGGTTAGTCTGCAATGGCTGCACCAAGTCAGCTAATCGGTTTAGGGCTGAGTGGCAGCAACTGACAAATGTGCCTGTATCCAGAAGGCTAGTCAACCAACGACTGGTTCAAGCAGGCTAACGTGCCAGGCGTCCCCTGAGAAAGCCACGCCTGACCAGACAACACAGCCAGCGCCGATTGCAGTGGGCCAGAGAGCACCATCAATGGCAGCCAGGATACTGGAATCACGTGACCTTCAGTGACGAGTCTAGATTTCTGGTCTATCGTCAAGATGGCCGCGTCCGAGTGCGCAGACAAGTGCATGAAGCCCACAACGAAGATTGTATAGTGCCAAGAGTCCAGGCTGGAGGTGGTGGGGTGACTGTTTGGGCTGCTTTTCATGCAGGGGGCAAAACTGACCTGGTTGTTCTGAATGGAAACCTGAACCAGTTCAAGTACAGGGCCATTCTGGAAGAAACATTGCTTCCATTTGCTCATGCAGCTTTTCGAGGAAACTTTGTCTTCCAAGATGACAATGCACGGCCTCATCGTGCTCGCATGATCCAACACTTTCTTGCTGACCGTAGTGCAGAGCATATGGAGTGGCCTGCCATGTCCCCGGATATGAATCCAATAGAGAACTTGTGGGCAGAATTAACGCGTCAAATCGACCACTTGGAGCAGCAGCCGACCTCTGTGCGTGAATTGCAGCAGACTATTATCACTGCATGGCAAGCGATTCTTGTCCAAACCTTGGCAAATCTCGTGAACAGCATGCCTCAACGTGTACGTGCTCTCCTGAATGCTCGTGGGGGTTACACAAAGTACTGAACTGTAATTTTACTGTCCGTAATCCCAGTCATAATTTAGCTTTTGTTTTTGTTGAAATTTTTTTTGGCTAATGTGCAAAATAAAGAGATACTTCTGGAAAACGTACAGAAGTTTAACACAGTACTGTCCGTGAATTGAGTTCGATATCAGTTTACATCACTTTTAAGGATCAATTTATTTGCTTCGAGATGTCAAATGTGGTTTTTGTTTCTTTTAAAGGTCACATTAACAAAATCTAGAATAATTTCAACATAATTCCAATGAACTTTTGGTTCTAAGTCATCTTGAAAAGTAAGTTCACCCCCACAAAAAAAATATTCCATATTAAATGCCAAGTCTGTATTTCCTTTTAGTAAGAAAATGTAATTGTAATGGTTACTAAACATTGCTCCCTTGATCATGTGACCAGATCCTCAACTCTGATTGGTATACGTTTACGTTTGTGAGGGACATGCATACGTACATAATACACCGGATGGACAGACAAATGCTGTTCCAGACAGCTTTGCCCTATGGGCTCCGCCGTAGAAAACCGCCAGAAGGTGGGAATAATTGGAGCTGTTAAATAAGTAGTAGTAGTAAAAATAGTAGTCGTCTTAGTAGTTATTATTATTCCAAGAATTTTTTTTTTCTTTTTTCTTTTTTGTATACAAGATCGAGGCTCGTGTAAGAGCTAACATCAATCACAAAAAAGACAAGCGGACACACAAAACATACAATAAAGGGAGCGGGAGACAAGATGGGGAGAGAGATGGAAGCACACAAGTACAACAGCAGAGAACATGGACAACGGAAGATCTGTGGGAGGGAGAGGGCTTAGGGGGAGGAGGCATGGGAAGGTGGGGTGGGGGGGGGGGAGGTGGGAGAGGTATAAAACACATGGACACTGCTAGAACTTCCAGGAAAGAAGTCGGAATTTCAAAAAAAAAAAAGTACAAAACGTTTTAATTAAAACAAAAGCCGCGTCGATGTTACACAATGCCTAGATGCAGCTGTGCCTATAACGTCGATGTTATAGGCACAGGACATTCCTATTGATTCGATTACTTGATGTTATTTTTGTGCAAAGTGAAAATATATCTCGGCAATTTCCCGTGTGTGGCGACGAATGTTTAATATATCTCGGCATTTTCCCGTCTGTTATTTCAGGCGGTGTATGACTGACCATGCCGCGATGTAAAAAAAATATATCTCGGCAATTTCCCGTGTGTGGCGACACGTGAACGAAGCTATGCTCCTCTCTCCACATTATTGTGACGACATATAAATTAAATATTTCATCGTGACGATTGTCATCAAATGGACGAATTTTTTATATATCTCGGCATTTTCCCGTCTGTTATTTCGGGCGGTGTATGACTGAGCATGCCGCGATTTAAACGAAATATATATATCTCGGCATTTTCCCGTCTGTTATTTCGGGCGGTGTATGACTGACCATGCCGCGATTTAAAAAAAAAATATCTCAATGGACTTGAAGTTACAGGCCTTTGAGAATTCATTTCGTTCTATAAAGGGCAACTTTCATCGGATTTTCTTCCTGTTTTTTTTCAACCGAGTCTAAAACTATGTTAGCGACTGTGAAAAATGAAATGATATATCGAATTTGATTTGAAATAAAACTGTGTGAGAGAGGAAGACACCACGGGCCTACAAAACAGGCCTCAAAGCTATGCGAGTTAATAAAATGGTGGATATTTGTTTATATGAAGCCTCTCCCAAAATGGGTGGAGCTTCGAGGTTTTGTCTTCTCTGCAAGAACAACAACAAGAAGAAGAAGAAGAACAACAACAACAGCAGAGGGCACTCTATGAGCAGCGTCTGCGACGCGGCTAAAAAGTGGATCTGGGGTGAATTAACGGGGGTAGAAGAGATCAAGGTTTTGGATGGGGGAAGACAAGAGATGGTGGTGAACAGCTGTTTTTAAGACCCGGAGGGAGGAGCCACTTCTGGCAACCACCAAGCACATGCATGCAATCAGCTGTAAAGCTATAATCTTGGAGGGGAGTGGGTGGTAATCCTCACCGGATGTGGAATTCCCACCAGATGTTGCGTGGAAACTGGTTCTCATGTCGCCGATCTCAGAAAGATGACAATCAACCCCACCTGATGCTAATTCAACAGCCGACTTGGATTTGAACTTGCGACCCTAGAATCCCAAGCCAGCCACCCTAAACGTTAAGCCAACACCAGGCTTAGAAGTAGTAAGTAGTAGTAGTTGTAGCTTTAAAATGCATTATGGGTGGTGAGTTAAGGTCCATTTATTATATATTGGTAAACTATGGAATGGGCTATTATAGTTACGATTACGGTTTTGGTTCCAGTTTGGGTATTTGGTTTTGGACGTGTTCCAATTTGGGAGCACTCGCTGCACTGACAGATTTTATCACAAGACAGAATGTTGTACTTTACAAACGTCTTCCATGTCTATCTGTGAATCTCAATAAGGATGTCAAATGAAGTGAAAAACGCGAAAAATTGAACACGTAGTTGTTGATGTTGCTGCGTGATATGTCCGTAAACTCATGATTACGTCGACTACAGTTGTGGTGGCTGTAGTACTTGTTTGTATGCTGCTTACGTGTAGTTACCTCCGCAACCGAAGGTGTGCGGAGGTTATGTTTTAACCTCTGTCTGTCTGTCTGCCTGTCTGTCTATCTCTTACTCAAAACGTTGTGGACAAATTTGGACGAAACTTGGTGGACAGGTTGTGTGTGTGACAAGGCCGAATTGGTTAGATTTTGATGTGATTCTTCAGCATTGATAGGGCCTAAAACTATATACAACACCATACTTCAAAAAGTTGTGGATGGGTTTTGACAAAACTTGGTGCATGACTTGGTGCTTGGGTGACAATACCAAGCAGATTGAATTTGGTTAAAGTCTGAATCCATATCTGGCCTATCAGTGGGATTCAAAATGTAAACGAATCAGCCTGGTGGTGGTATGCTCTCTACCGAGTGCCTCCCTTTTAGTTCATTCTGAAATTCAGGTTGAAGACAAAGGACACTCTGGAACAAAGGCCTCCCCCACTTCTGGCTTTCGCTATAATTGAGTTTGAAGGGTGCCGGCTTGGGATCCTAGGGTACTGAGTTCGAATCGCGGTCAATCGTTGAATTACCGCCAGGGGGGTTGACTCAGCCTGTCATCCTTCCGAGGTCGGCAAATTGAGTACCTGTACACTGGTAATTCCCTGTGTGTTGCAAGAGGCGACTAACAGGGTTGGTGGCAGGAAGGGCATCCGGCCATAAAAAATATTGCCTCAAAAAGGAAACCATGATGATTGGATTGTCATGGGGCCAGCAAGGCTAACCCCTGCTCCAGCATGGAAAATGGCCTTAAAAATGGAATTTATTATTATTTTTTCTACAATCAGTTCTTCTTCACTGGATGTTGATATCTCACTATTACCTTCAGTGCATTCTATAATTGAGCTCCACCCTTTGCTTTACATCATACATTTCCTGTCCCACGTGCGCATGCGCACAATGGGATAAAGTGATTGCTTCAGTCTGTCTCCTTGTCAGTCCAGCAAAATTGAAATTCATTCTAAATTGGAAACTTACTGCTCTTAGGTATGTCATAAAGGACTAAAACAACAGAAATGAAGAACTAATGTAATGTGTTAAATAAGGTGGTGTAAAAGACGGTGTATCCCAAATGCGTCAGCAACAGTAAGCCTCTGATTCAATGGTTTGTTTTATTTTTCTCTACAGCCTTTGAAACCTCTTTTTATTTCAATTCAATTACATGTTTTTAACACTGTAGAACACAAATCGCCTTGTTGGTACTTCCATAAAACCTCCAGTTTAGCAGTAATGTGGCAAAATTTTACGCTGTCTCGACCAATCAAATTTGCCGCCATTCAGACAAAATCTAATTTGCTGCTGTCGTGGTGGGAGGATATCGAGATTTGGACAATGTGATGGCGCCCAGCTATGCAACGCCCGAGTTAACTTCGTCCAAAAGATGTTTGTTTAATGCTTCCTTTTTTTATTAGTCCCCTACCGGTGTACACCGGAGGGGACTATAGGTTTGCACTCCGTCCCTCCGTCTTTCAGTCTGTCCGTCCGTCAGTCTGTCAGTCCGTCACGCAAAGAACAGCTTTCCGGACTTTTTTTTCTAAACTCTTAATGCTAATGATTTCAAACTTGGTACATGGTTCCCTCATGATAAGTTACAGATCAAGTTCGAACTTCATGACGTTTCGATCATTTTTGACAAAGTTATGGCACTTTGAACTTTGGTAATTTCCCCAACAGTTTTCCGGACTATAATTTGGAGTGCGGTAAGTCAAAGCTGTTAATATTCCTTGTTTTAACTCCAATTTACATTCTTTTTCCCCTTTTAGTGAGAAGTAGGGGTCTGTGCAACCATTCATGAACTTTATTTGGTGCAAATCGGATAATTTTTAGCCGAGTTACCTCAGACCGTGAGTTGGTAATTATATAATTCACACAGTGCAATACGTGCAGGCTACTCCACGGAGCGACCTTGCGGGCTTATTTTAACTCCAATTTACATTCTGTTTCCACTTTTAGTGAGAAGTAGGGGTCTGTGCAACCATTCATGAACTTTATTTGGTGCAAATCGGATAATTTCTAGCCGAGTTACCTCAGACCGTGAGTTGGTAATTATATAATTCACACAGTTTTCCGGACGACAGACTGCCGGTAGGGGACATGTATTGCAGCGCAATACTCAGAATGCTTGTTTATCAAAGAACACGTATACAATAAGAATATTTATAAAGTTTGTACATTTTTTCTACCGTTCATTTTCATCCCAGGCTCCCGAGCGTAACTGGACAGATGATTTACCTGTTTGCCAACTGTCAGGTGTTGGCATGGTGGCGAATGCCTTGTATGAGCCTGATGGAAGTTGCCCTGAAGAGCGCCCCTGTGAAGACTGTGCACTCCGGTTTAGGTTTGTCCCCAGATCTCTTCTTTCTCACTTTTCCTTGTTGGAGTTTGTTTGCTTCTTTATGTATACTTGGTATATATAAGCTGGAGCATTCTGATGCAATAAACTGCACTGCATTTTCTGATTCACACTTTCACTACCAAAACAGCTCTTTGAATACTAAGTCGAGGCTCGTGTAAGAGCTAACACACAGAACATATAATTATAATATAGGGAGTGGGAGACAAGAGGGGGAGAGAGAGAGGGAAGCACCACAACAATAGAGAATGGGGACATCAGGAGATCCGGGGAAGGGAGAGGGCTGGGGCAGGGTACATGGGATAAACAATATGGACACTACAAGGACTTACAGGAAAGAAAATGGAATTTGAAAAAGGTGGATTTGGGGTGGATTAATGGGGGAAGAAAAGATCAAGGTTTTGGATGGGGGAAGATATGAGATGGTGGTGAACAGCTATTTTGAAGACCTGGAGGGAGGAGTGGGATTGAAGAGAGTGTGGGAGTTTGTTCCAGAGGCAGGAAAAAAGAGGAATGAAAGAGTGAAGGTGAGTAGAGAGTCTTGATTTTGGTAGTTTCACCAGAAGAGGGTTGCTGACAGATCTTGTGCGTCCTGCAGGAATATTTGGAGGACAGAGCACAAACAGAGCAGGGGGAGCAAGGCTGGAGAGGAGTCGGTAGAAGACAGTTCATGACAAAGGGGATTTTAAATTTTTTTTGTATACAAGATCGAGGCTCGTGTAAGAGCTAACATTAATGACAAAAAAAACAAAAACATTATTGATTAAATCCTCTTCTTAAAAAATCTTTAGAAATAATAAAAACAAAACATTATTGAATACATGACAAAAAAACATAAAAACATTGAAAAAACAAACTGATGAAATCCTCTACTACTGTCAAAGTATATAGATACTTTATTTTTAGAGTAGTTTTTAGGCCCCTTTTTATGCCTCTGCAGACGAATTCGCCAGAGGCATTATGTTTTTGGATTATGTGTGCGTCCGTCCATGCATCTGTCAGTCCGTCCATGCTCCCTTCCTTTCGTGATAAGTTTTCGTTACCACGATAACTTAAGAACAGCTGAAGGGAACTAAGTCAAACTTGGTACAATTATGTATAATAATGCAAAGACGAACTGATTATATTATGGGGTCAAGTGGTCAAAGGTCAAATTAATGTTCCGTTAGGTAAATTTTCTGTTACTGCGCTAACTTGTGAACCAGTGATAGGATTTTGACCAAACTTGGTACTCGTACAAGTATATATTATGATGTAAAGATTAACCGATTAGATTGTAGCATCAATGGTCAGAGGTTAATGTCAGGTAAAAATGTGATACTTGAGAACAGCTGAAGGGATTTAAATCAAACTTGGTACTAGTACAAGTACAAGTATATATTATGATGCAAAGATTAACCGATTAGATTGTAGCATCAATTGGGTCCCTGGTGTTGGGCTAGCGGCTAGGGTGCCGGCTTAGGATCCTAGGATCCTGGGTTTGAATCCCGGTCGATCGCTGAATTAACACCAGGGGGGTTGACTCAGCCTGTCATCCTTCCGAGGTCGGCTAATTGAGCACCAGCTCACTGGTAATTCCCCGTTTGTCGTTAAAGGCGGCAAAAAGGGTTGGCGTCAGGAAGGGCATCCGGCCGTAAAACATTGCTTCAAAAAGGGGACCGAAAAACAACAACAACCACGGTTCCCGAAAAAGGCCAACCCCCGCTTTGCGGGGAAAAATGGCCTCTAAAGGTTTTTTTTTTTTTTTTTTTTTTTTTTTTTTTTGTAGCATCAATGGTCAGAGGTTAATGTCAGGTAAGAATGTGATACTTGAGAACAGATGAAAGGATTTAAATCAAACTTGGTACAAGTATTTTTTTTATTTTTTATTTTTTTTTTGTATACTGAATCGAGGCTCGTGGAAGAGCTAACATTTATTTCACAAACAAATCAACCAGACAAACAAAATATACAAAATGAGGGAGCGGAAGACAAGATGGGGAGAGAAGGGGAAGCACACAACCACAACATTTGAAAGCAGGGAGAAGTGTGGGAGGGAGAGGGCTTGGGGGGAGGAGGCATGGGAAGGGGGAGGGGGGGGGGGGAGAGGTATAAAACACAAGGGGACCGAAATTAGCGGGGGTAGAAAAGATCAAGGTTTTGGATGGGGGAGGATAAGAGATGGTGGTGAACAGCTGTTTTAAAGACCTGGAGGGTGGAGTGGGATTGAAGAGAGTGAGGGAGTTTGTTCCAGAGGCGGGAGAAAAGAGGAATGAAGGAGTGAAGGTGAGCAGAAAGTCTTGATTTTGGCAGTTTAACCATAAGAGGGTTGCAGGCAGATCTTGTGCGACCTGTAGGAATATTTGGGGGACAGAGCCCAGAGAGAGCTGGGGGGGCAAGGCCAGAGAGGAGTCGGTAGAAGACAGAAAGACCACCATCCTGCCTGCGGTGAGTGAGTGAAAGGCCCTTGGAGTTAGCTTCATTGCGGGAGATTCCAATGATTCTGAACGCTTTGGTTTCAACAGCGTGAAGACGAGCTAGGTGTGAGGCAGGAGCACCAGACCAGAGGGGAGAGCAGTATTCCATAGAGCTGCGGATGAAAGCCTTGTATGTGGTGAGGAGCTCAGGTGTGCCAAGGAAGGACTTCGCACGGCGGAGGATGCCCAGTCGGCGACTGGCTTTGGAGGCCAGATTTGAAATGTGGATTTCCCAGGAAAGATCATGGCAAATAGTGAGACCCAAAAGCTTGAGTGACAGAACTTCTTGGAGAGGTTTATTCAGAAAGTGGATGGGAGGGTTGTCCAGTCGGTCTTTTCGGAGAGACATCGTAAGAGTGTGAGATTTATCAGGATTGAAAGACATGTTCCATTTGTTTGCCCAGTCTGTGATTTTGTCCATGTATGTATATAATGATGTAATAATGTGGGCGGAGGCATATCGGTCGATGTCGTAACATTGAAGAGTGTCGTTCTATTTTATTTCTCTGATTACAGGGTGTTTCAAAAAGAGTGATACAACTTTAAACGTTTATTTAAAAAGAAACAGAAACCTCAGGAACGTGAACCAAACATTTATTGAAAGCTTATGACATGGTATTTTATATCACTGATTGCTATTGCAGTAAGTCACTGCTATAGTTAGTGAGAGCCCAAGGTCTGAAATTGGCATTTACGCAAAATCCTTGTTATTGATGTTCTCGATGTGTGCTCCTCCATGGTTCAGACAGGCATTGATCATGACTCCAAAGTTTTGTCCAACTTTCCTGTAGGTCTCATGTGGCACTGCCTGGAGGTAGTCTGACACCTCCTACTTCAGATCATCCAGTGTGGCAGGGCGGTTGATGTAGACAGAGCACTTGGCAGCCCCCCAGAACCAGTAGTCCAGAGGGTTCAAGTCTGGGCTATGGGGTGCCCGGTCATGAGCGGTACCCAGGGCAACGAGGCGGTTTCTTAAAAGCTGCTGCAGGAAAGTGATGGTGTCACCAGCTGTATGCGGGGGTGCACCATCCTGCATAAACCAGGTCATGCTGAGCTGTTTTGGGGTGACCTTTTGGGCTAGCTAGATCATTATGGAACTTCTGGAGCATGGCCCGGTAGTGCTCACCTATCAGAGAGATACAAAACGTTAACTATTCAGCCTGGTGGAGGTATGTGCTCTACCGAGTGCTGTTGTAGTTATGTAATCTGATTGCCTATGTAGATGACCTGACATGTCTCAATGACGAGTAAAATGCTGATGTCACCACAATGGATTGCTATGATCAGTTTTTCTTGTTCTTTAGGAGTGAAGAACGCTACCTTTATGGCGTCTTCAATGGTTTTGGAGGCAACCGCGTCTCCAATTTTGTGTCTCAACGATTGCCCGCTGAGCTTCTCCTCGGCCAGCTTGCACCTGGGGATAAAGATTCAAAAGTGAAGACTGCCCTGCTCCAGGTGTCAACACATCCTTATTTTTAAATTGTTGTACACCGCTCCTTTCCTATTCCATCTCCAGGCGCTGCATGACGCGTGCTAAAAGGGAGTACTCAGTTATCACTCCAGTTGTTTGTTTTCTTGTTTTTCTGGGCAATATCTCAGCCATCCTTTGAGCTAGGAAGCTGGAATTTTGGCACAACAGTGAGCACGTGCTTTGGCAAAACAATATATTTTTTGTTTTTTGAATAATAAATTAATTGATTAATTTCTTAATTATTATCGATTCATTAAGTACTTATTTATTTCATTTCTCATCTGGGCAATATCTCGGGCACCTTTGGAGATATTAAGCTGATATTTTGACATGACTATGACCAAGTGATTTGGCTGTAAAGGGTATTTTTGGTTTCAGATGTTGCAGATTCAGATGAAACGGTTGTGGTTTAGGTATTATATTAGCCAATTGATTAATACTTTAATTATTTTACGATTCATATTTATTTAATTTCGTTATTAATCACTTATTTATTTTCTTTCTCATCTGGGCAATATCGCATTTTGAGCTAGGAAGCCGATATTCCTACATGACAGTGACCAAGTGATGTGGCTATGAGGGATATTTTTGATTTATTAATTAATCAATTAATTGATTAATTATTTATTGATTAGTCAATTAATCAATTAATTATTTAATATTTTCGATTAATGCGTTTAATTAATTTTCAAAACGTTACAGCTTCGGATTAAACACTGGTGGTTGAGGTATGCTATTAGCCAATTGATTAAGAAATTATTTTATGATTATTGTTTATTGATTTTAATTGTGCAATTAATCAATCAATTATTGTACACCTCTCCATCCTAATACCCTGATAAATCCCTGGTGTTGGTTTAGCGGCTAGGGTGCCAGCTTAGGATCCTAGGATCCTGGGTTTGAATCCCGGTCGATCGCTGAATTAATGCCAGGGGGGTTGACTCAGCCTGTCATCCTTCTGAGGTCGGCTAATTGAGTACCAGTTCACTGGTAATTCCCTGTTTGTCGTAAAAGGCGACAAACAGGGTTGGCGGCAGGAAGGGCATCCGGCCGTAAAACATTGCTTCAAAAAGGGGACCAACAAAAACAACAACAACCACAGTGCCCGAAAAAGGCCAACCCCCGCTTTGCGGGGAAAAATGGCCTCTAAAGGTGGTTCTTTTTTTTTTCTCCATCCTAATACCGTCTCTATGTGCTGCACGACACCCCGGCAATGCCACGCTGGAGGATGTTATTTATGTATTTGGCATGGGAGCGGTGTACTTTGAATGTATCTGTACTTATTTTCCTCATTTTTTATTTTGCAAAAACAATTCTTCTATGAGTTTATTGTATCATCATCATCATCTGCCACTGATTGACTCTACGCTAAATGGGTAGAGTGTTGAATATAATTCTTGTACTCACACTATTATAACTCCCAGAAGTTGAACACGAATAATTACCTTTTCTTGGGCTATTGTTAGGCAATGATGATATTTGATTGACAGCTGGATTTTAACCTGGAATTCTTGGATTGCTTTGTAATATTCCTTTGTTGGATTAATTCAATGTACAGTAGGTTATTTGTTTGCATTTTTCAATGGAGTTGAAAATGTGTTTCCTATTTAAAGCACCTTTTATAACTTTTTCAAATATGTGCAGGCATTTGATGTGGTTGAAAGAAGTTTTTTTGAATCGATTGATGATGCGTTAGCTGAGAAGGCGGATTTGCAGTCTCGGTTGCCAGAGGTGAGTCAATTGTAACGATGATCATTTGTGACTCGTGACATAAAGTGGATGCATATTATATGTGTGCTTTGTAGTTTTGCTTGATTTGATATTGTTATGTTTGTGGGGGTAGGTGATGGCATACCATAGTGGAGATAGGACTGTGTAGGGTAGCATGGACTACGTGCGAGTAGGAAGCCAATCTCGATGTATTTCAGTAGAAAAACTTAGCTTAAGGTTGTCTATGTGTTCTTCACACAGGGGGTGAAGACATGCTAATTGGCTCTATGGTTTAAGATTAATCTCCCCAGTATGTGATTGCCTCCTGTGATTTCCCCTATGTTATTGCAATTATAACAAGCCAGCCATAAAAACCTACATCGTTAACCAACAACAACAACAACAACAACAACACCAACTACCGGCATAGATGCCGACAGAACCCCAAATTTTCCCGATCTGACTAAATCCCGCCCCTCCACCATCACCGACAGTACCCGGCCATTGCGATCTACAAGTTAACCCCACCTCCAAGGAATCATAATAGACAATTAACCCCGCCCCACCAACCGACTAAGAAAAAAGGCCCTGCCCAGTAGAGGCAGAGAATCAGTGGGTGGTCAAGATGGCCGTGAGGCCCCACCCACAAAGTGCATGATTGGTTGGGGTGACGTCCTCGACAGACTTCGAGAATGGAAGAGGAAGAATCTCTCTCTCTTGTGCTAGCAATCGTACTGGGTGGTCATGTTTGTCTTGGTCTCTTGAGTGCCTGGCTCTCTGGCTCGGTGCGTTGGTGCTGAGAGAGAGAGCGGTTTGGATAACGTTTATCCGGAGGAAGAAGAATCGCTCTCGCTCTCTCTCGGGCTGGGCTTTGTTCTCGGTCGGTCGCTTTTGTGCTGGCGATTCCGGACTCGTGTGCGAGCGTGAGGAAATCTTTGCGGAGCTCGTGTGGACTTTTGCGATCATGAGGAGGAGGTGTTAGTGGCGGTTTGTGGGTCCGCATTGTGCTTCCCCAGACGGTAGACGGACTAGAAGGAGGACTGCCCTAAAAAAGGGCCTCACGTTCGTGGTGCCGAGGAGCGGCCATCTTGTGCGCTTCCCGCCGGTGGGGCTTCCAGCTTCAAAAACCAGCAAGCTCCTAAAAGCCTCGTTGAGCAATCTGAGTGCTGGCCGGCTTAAAACGAAACAATTTATTTTTATTTAATCTTTGCCCTTGTCTGTATTTGTGTCTGAGTGGAGACGTCTCAAATTAAGATATTATGAGTAGTTTTTACCTCACCTTTCATTTTTGGTTATTTCACTAGCCTTACTTTATTAAATTCCTCACTGTGCATTTTCTTTGTTGTGTCTTGTATGCATGGTGTCGGGTCCGAGGATAACCCGTGTGGCGGCTGTTGAAGCTAAGCGCTTTGGTTCCGTCCCGCCATTATTCGGAGTTCGCCTCGGCAGTAAGATTGATGGGCTACCCGTCATCCTGGGGTGTTAATCGCTGGTCACACGACAATATGTATAAAAGGTATTGAAGAAGTGAATGTGTATTTCTGAATTGCAGAAGGTGCTAAGGCATTTGCAATGCACCTGCATCATATTGGCTTGAGTGTGCCCGAGCCTGGATGCATTGACATTTTGAGGTTCGTCCAAGCAGAGTCGTGCCTAGTTAGTACTTGGATCGAAAACCTCCATGTAAGGCTGGTTATTGTAGTGAGATGGATTGCAGGATAGCTAAATCGATAGCATGCATGCCTTGGAGCTCTGGTAATGTTATATTCTCCAGTGAAGTCAAGTCTGACTAACACTTCAATTTTGGTGGTGCTAGCAGGACTTTGCATCTTTGGGCACTTTATCGTTTTTGTTGTGGACATATCAAGTTATACGTGAAGTGTGCTCATTATATCACATTTTATTAATACTAATAAAAGGTGTCCACAACCATCCTCGACCATGTTGTGGAACGTCGGCGGAGGCCCTTTTCGTTTTGTTATTATTCCGCCCTCACTTGTTTGTTTGTTTTTTTACCTTTATTCGCTTTTAAATTTGTTTTCTCCACAACCGCTTGAGTGATTCACACAGAATTATCAAAATAGGAGTGCTTATCCACAAAGATTTTTAATTAACAGTTGCATGATGATTGGACGGAAAATGTGGCCGGTGTTCCAAAAAGTCTATTTTCTGTTGGCATGGGCTGCATGGTGTTTCACATAGGCCTATCTAGAAAAATAAATAGCCTGAGTGGGCTGAAGGTCATCTCTTGAGGTTGTAGTTCTAACCTCCTCTAGGAGCGAGCCCCCATGACCTGAAATCGGAAAATCGAAGCCCGAGCGATTGTGCGGGCCATCGAGGAGAAGGGCTTTACTGTATCAGGTTTTGGAGCAATCGGTTAGTAAATAAGGGGCGAGCAGGGATACAAAGTTTCAGTGGATATTTCCCCCTCCTCCCTTCCCCCTTGGAAGTGCCCATGATATGCCATCGAAAATTACAACATTGGAAAATTTAACACCGGGTGATCAAGCGGACTATGGAGTACAAGGGCTGTATCAGGTTTCAAAGCAATTGGTTGATAAATAAGAAACGAGTTGGGATCCAAAGTTTCAGGGGGTAATTCCCCTGGGAGCCCCTTGATCCAAAATCGAAAAATCGAAGCCTGCGCAATTGTGTGGGCCATCGAATAAAAGGACTATCGGATTTCAGAGCAATCGGTTGGTAAATGATGGATAGGTCTGTAGATGCAATCGGTCTGATAGGTCTGTAGTTGAGTGATCCATTTTTGCACATTTTATGTAATGTAGTGATGTCACTGATTTCCAAGCAGATGGAAGATGACCTAGGGGAAATGATAGGGTGAAAAGGATAGGGAGAGGATGATTAAGAGCAGCAGAGCAGGTTTTTAGAACACGTGAGCTGTTCCGTCTGCCTCTGGCTGTCTCTCTGTCCGTCACGCTACCTCCTCTGAAACGTTTGTGCAGAAATTCACCAAACTTGGTCGTTATGATCACCACATGGCTAGCAGGTGCAAGAGCAGTATCATTTTTGGTCTCGCCCCGTGGGGCGGGGTCAAAAGTTCAAATACCCCAAAAATGCAATTGCGGGAGCGTTTTAAAAACATTTTAAACCTAAACTTTGTATATGCAAACTTTGTACAAATTAAACTTTGTGTATGCAATCAACATTGGGGGATGTGTTAAATATGTAACGATTTTTTTGGGGATTTGACCCCTGGTTCTTGACGCAAGGGGTGCGGACTTTGGGCCACAAGGGTCAAAACAGAAGATTTGTTTTTTTAAACCCAAAATTTGATGGTGTCATTCCTGCTGGAACTTTTTGCCATCTTTCAACTCTGTTTTAGGTGGGAAGGGTGGAGATTTGCGATGGCGCACCATCAACTTCACTCTAGTTTCAATGTTTTGTTTTTGTTTTCATTTTTTCTGGAGGTTACATTTGCAAACACCTTTTCATACCTCATCAAAATTAATTGAAAATGTAGTTAAATACAAGGACACTTATCAGGGCCACCAGTCTAGAATCTCTACAGTGGATTAGGAGACATGCCAGGCAAGGAACAAATTGCTACTGTAGACCCAGTGATGGAATAGAAGACAATGTGACAATATCAAGAGCATGTGCCTTGACCACAAGTCAATCTCTTCACCATAATTATTTCATTGCTGCTCTAGAGGTGGTGGTTCTGAACCACATGACTAATCAACGCTTTCTGATTGAACAAGCAATCATAATGGTGTCTTTCATGGAACAATAATACTGTATAAAATTAGCTTCGCAAATATTCGCTGTACCTGCAGGGCTCAGGACAGTATACCTTTGGCACACAGTATCCACAGCTTGTGGAACGGTTGCAAGCACTGGAGCGTGAAGTTGGAGGAGGGACAACTGCTGTTGTGGCACTTGTTCTCAACAACCGATTGTTTGTTGCCAATGTCGGTATGTTATTGCAGGCATTCATCATGTCTTCTTTGTTGCTTTTGTTACATTCAAATACTTCACTCCTCTCATTATTATTACATTTTCTTTCCTTCTGCTCCCCATGCCATCCTGTTGTGCTACTCATTTCTCTCATCCCTGGCATCACATCCCTCTTCCACTGATGCAATGAGGTGCCGGTCGCCGGGTTTTTTCCCCACCTAGTATTCATGACAGACCGGCAACTTTTCAGCGAAAAAATAAATAGTATTGAGTGGGCTGGTGGCCATCTCTAGAGATTGTAGTTCAGACCTCTGCTGATTTGGGAGGACCCCACTGGGTACCCCCCTGATCCTCTGGGACGCACCCTGATACAAAATGGAAAAATCTAAGCCCGAGAGATTCTGCGGACCATTGAGTAGAAGTGGTGTATCAGGTTTTAGACCAATCGGTTGGTCAATAAGGCACGAGTATGGATCCAAAATTTCAGAGGGTAACTCCCCCTCAGGCCTTCCTCCAAGTCTCCGCCATGTCAGTCTGGACGTTCCGGGGAATCGTATGAATTTCTCGTGCTGCCGTCAAGTGCAAGCTGAAGCGATCCCATTAAGTCAGCCTCATGGAGGCTCTTCTCATCCAAGAGAACCATGATAAAGACACAAGTATGTTTTTTCTGTTTTATTTACATATGACACATACTCCAAGTTTTCAGTGCTATTGTCCCAAGGATTTGTTCCGTTTTCATTTTCTCGTCTCGTCTACCCTTTATTTATTGAACAACTGGGACCGGATTTACGAAAGGCGTTGAGCGAGCATCTTGCTAACACACACATAACCCTTAAACGCTGACAAAAACATATTTGTATGCACACAGCTAATTACCCGTTTAAATAACAATTTACGAAGGAAGATAAACAGAGGAGTAGTTGTGCACCTATAAACAGCCGATTAACCTGTGAAACACTGTCCATATCTCCATATTCTAATTGAAATGATGCACTTGTATAGAATGAAAGCGCCACGGACAATTGTTGGAGGGGATTCAGTGCATTGCTCCTCATCGTAGGTTGATCCAGATCATCTTGCATTCGATTCAGCAGCCAATTAAATGATTTATTCGAGAGATCCATCCATCCCTCATTCATGAATATCCATCCCTCCTTCCACTCATCCATCCCTCCTCCGTGATTATGCATCCCTCCTTCCACTCATCCATCCCTCCTTCGTGATTATCCATCCCTCCTTCCACTCATCCATCCATCTTTCCCCTCATCTATCCCTCCTTCCCCTCATCTATCCCTCCTTCCACTCATCCATCTCTCTTTCCCCTCATCTATCCCTCCTTCCACTCATCCATATCTCTTTCCCCTCATCCATCTCTCCTTCCACTCATTCATCTCTCTTTCCCCTCATCCATCCCGCCTTCCAGTCATCCATCCATCTTTCCCCTCATCTATCCCTCCTTCCCCTCATCTATCCCTCCTTCCACTCATCCATCCATCTTTCCCCTCATCTATCCCTCCTTCCCCTCATCTATCCCTCCTTCCACTCATCCATCTCTCTTTCCCCTCATCTATCCCGCCTTCCAGTCATCCATCTCTCTTTCCACTCATTCATCTCTTTCCCCTCATCCATCCCTCCTTCCACTCATCCACCTTTTTTCCCTCACCCATCTCTCTTTCCCATCATCTATCCCACTTTCCACTCATCCATATCTCTTTCCCCTCATCCATCTCTCTTTCCACTCATTCATCTCTTTCCCCTCATCCATCCCTCCTTCCACTCATCCACCTTTTTTCCCTCACTCATCTCTCT
Organism: Myxine glutinosa; assembly: GCF_964187855.1. NCBI lineage: Eukaryota > Metazoa > Chordata > Myxini > Myxiniformes > Myxinidae > Myxine > Myxine glutinosa. Next base: position 96,822,005 of record NC_136263.1, on the reverse strand, counting down.
TTCCCATCATCTATCCCACCTTCCACTCATCCATATCTCTTTCCCCTCATCTATCCCTCCTTCCACTCATCCATATCTCTTTCCCCTCATCTATCCCGCCTTCCACTCATCCATATCTCTTTCCCCTCATCCATCCCTCCTTAAACTCATCCATCTCTCTTTCCACTCATTCATCTCTTTCCCCTCATCCATCCCTCCTTCCACTCATCCACCTTTTTTCCCTCACCCATCTCTCTTTCCCATCATCTATCCCACCTTCCACTCATCCATATCTCTTTCCTCTCATCCATCTCTCTTTCCACTCATTCATCTCTTTCCCCTCATCCATCCCTCCTTCCACTCATCCACCTTTTTTCCCTCACTCATCTCTCTTTCCCATCATCTATCCCACCTTCCACTCATCCATATCTCTTTCCCCTCATCTATCCCTCCTTCCACTCATCCATATCTCTTTCCCCTCATCCATCCCTCCTTAAACTCATCCATCTCTTTCCCCTCATGCATCCCTCCTTCCACTCATCCACCTTTTTTCCCTCACCCATCTCTCTTTCCCCTCATCTATCCCTCCTTCCACTCATCCATCTCTCTTTCCCATCATCTATCCCTCCTTCCACTCATCCATCTCTTTCCCATCATCTATCCCTCCTTCCACTCATCCATCTCTCTTTCCCATAATCTATCCCTCCTTCCACTCATCCATCTCTCTTTCCCATCATCTATCCCTCCTTCCACTCATCCATCTCTCTTTCCCATCATCTATCCCTCCTTCCACTCATCCATCTCTCTTTCCCATCATCTATCCCTCCTTCCACTCATCCATCTCTCTTTCCCATCATCTATCCCTCCTTCCACTCATCCCTCTCTCTTTCCCCTCATCCATCTCTCCTTCCACTCATTCATCTCTCTTTCCCCTCATCCATCCCTCCTTCCACCCATCCACCTTTTTTCCCTCACCCATCTCTCTTTCCCATCATCTATCCCACCTTCCACTCATCCATATCTCTTTCCCCTCATATATCCCACCTTCCACTCATCCATATCTCTTTCCCCTCATCTATCCCTCCTTCCACTCATCCATCTCTCTTTCCCATCATCTATCCCTCCTTCCACTCATCCATCTCTCTTTCCCATCATCTATCCCTCCTTCCACTCATCTATCTCTCTTTCCGCTCATCTATCCCTCCTTCCACTCACCCATCTCTCTTTCCCCTCATCCATCCCTCCTTCCACTCATCTATCTCTCTTTCTGCTCACCCATCTCTCTTTCCCCTCATCTATCCCTCCTTCCACTCATCCATATCTCTTTCCCCTCATCTATCCCTCCTTCCACTCATCCATCTCTCTTTCCCATCATCTATCCCTCCTTCCACTCATCCATCTCTCTTTCCCATCATCTATCCCTCCTTCCAGTCATCCCTCTCTCTTTCCCCTCATCCATCTCTCCTTCCTCCCGGTGTGTACCCCGGTTTAGAATAGGTACACCGTATCCCTGCGCATCGTAGGAGGCGACCAAGGGTTGGCGTCAGGAAGGGCATCCGGCCATAAAAACATTGCCTCAAAACAGGGAACCATGATTGTCATGGGGCCCGCAAGGCTAACCCCCGCTCTAGCGGGGAAAATCGCTTTAAAACGATCATTCATTCATTCATTCATCCCTCCTTCCACTCATTCATCTCTCTTTCCCCTCATCCATCCCTCCTTCCACTCATCCAATTTTTTTCCCTCACCCATCTCTCTTTCCCATCATCTATCCCACCTTCCACTCATCCATATCTCTTTCCCCTCATCTATCCCTCCTTCCACTCATCCATCTCTCTTTCCCATCATCTATCCCTCCCACTCATCCATCTCTCTTTCCCATCATCTATCCCTCCTTCCACTCATCTATCTCTCTTTCCGCTCATCTATCCCTCCTTCCACTCACCCATCTCTCTTTCCCCTCATCCATCCCTCCTTCCACTCATCTATCTCTCTTTCCGCTCATCTATCCCTCCTTCCACTCACCCATCTCTCTTTCCCCTCATCCATCCCTCCTTCCACTCATCTATCTGTCTTTCTGCTCACCCATCTCTTTATCCCCTCATCTATCCCACGTTCCACTCATCTATCCCTCCTTCCACTCACCCATCTCTCTTTCCCCTCATCTATCCCTCCTTCCACTCATCCATCTCTCTTTCCCATCATCTATCCCTCCTTCCACTCATCCATCTCTCTTTCCCATCATCTATCCCTCCTTCCAGTCATCCCTCTCTCTCTCCCCTCATCCATCTCTCCTTCCACTCATTCATCTCTTTCCCCTCATCCATCCCTCCTTCCACCCCTCCTTCCACTCAGCCATCTCTCTTTCTGCTCACCCATCTCTCTTTCCGCTCATCCATCTCTCTTTCTGCTTATCCATCTATCTTTCCGCTCATCCATCTCTCTTTCTCCTCATCCATCCATCCATCCATCCCTCCAACCATTGATCATGCGAAAGACAATCTGTGAATGTGTACAATCTCTTTATTCGAGATATGGTTCCCACGTTTGCCACTCTGGGTAATCTTGATTGAAGTGATCAATGATGGTTATTGAAACATCTATCATGTTTTATGTTTGGGTTGTATACACAGTATAAAATTAATTAGTGGCTATCTATTTATTATGTATGCAGATCTGGTGACGTTTTGCCACTCCTTCCATACCCTTATAGTGATTCTAAAGTTAACTTTAACTGCCAGGAAGTGTATCGGAGTACAGCTGCAGTTATACCTATACCATTTTTTCCTAATGCTTGCTTCAAGGCCTTAAACACACTTTTAAACATGCCCGAGCCGACGTGTAAAACTTTCTTTGTTATTTAAATGCTTGTGATTCAGTTTTGATTGCGCATTAGATGAACACTCTTCTGCGATAGGTGTTTTCGGGTTATCATCGCACGATTAGCGATTCTACACGTGTCTAACTCTTAAACGCCATTTGTAAATTTTGCTCATACTGTCGAGGACATGTCCATCTGCCTGCTAGATTTCCAGCACTTTATTCGAATATCCCTGATTAGGGTTAAATTGGTAAACGTTTTTCTTTATGACTGGCATGGGTTTAGATGTTTTTTTGGAACTCGGCCGTGTGCTGCACTGTTCGGGCACGTGGGCAGATTAAACTATTTAAATTATCAGGAGTACAGTAAAACTAGCTAATAAGGAGCAAAGAGTAATGGATAGTAATGATGTTGTCAGGAGTAATGGATAGCAAAATTATTGAATGACAGCAGAAGCAATTTTCCAAGAATCCAAGAGATGTTATTCATTTAAGTTTTGGTCAAACAAATTTTGAGTTTTAAATTAGATTATGCTTTAAAATTATCAAAACGTTGGCATAATTAAGACATTTTTATGGTCAGAAATGCTCGAGATGGCAGGAGAGACCCACCCTCCAGGAACCTCTGGCATCTGGGGCCTGCCCCATGGCACCAGACCCCAGACCTGCAGTGGTAGGTAGGACCCGAAACCAGCAATATTTCATTTAGGCCTGCAACTGAAAATACGAGATACATCACTGCTCCTCGCCCATTTATCTTTCCCTCATTTTTTTACAGCCTTTAAAACTTTTACTTTATTTCAATTGAATTATATACAATACAAATCGCCTTATTGACACTCCAAAAACCTCCAATTTAGCAGTACTTGGACAAAAGATTACCCCATTTTACATGCAATCTTGACGAATGAAATATGCCGCTCACACTCTTAGCTTTGAGGAATATCGACATTCAGTCAAAATTATGGCTCATAGGAAATATAGATCATGCTCGGAAACACAAAGCAAGAGTTGAAAAGACCCTTCCCATGCCCTTTTCCTCAAGACTGTGTGGGGTAAGGTGTTTTGTGAACTCACTGGTTGAGTATGTCATCCCTCGGAGTGGTGTTAATCTGAGAAAGCATCTGCTAACAGTCACCAGTGGGCATTAAAGATCCTCTTCATCTTCCTCCTGTTCTATTTTAACCACCATCATTATCCCACCTTTCTTGTGGAGTAGGCTAAGTGAGGCTTGGCCCGAGTCCTCACGAATTGGCTGGCCAGGCTTGACGTTCTTCTACTTAGGGCAGGAATTTGGAATTTGACCAGGGTGCCAGGGATAGCTCGCCTATTCTTCACGAAGGACACCATGGGATCTATAATGTCCACCAACAAATGCTGGCAGATGAGATGCTCGTTTAATGTCCATCTGCAGGACGGAGCACACATTGATGAATCACCCTGCCTGTGAAACACTGGGCTGACAGTTTATAGCTGGGTCAGGAATCGAACCCAGACCGCTTCAATGCGTGTGTGCGAACCTCCAGGCCATCCTGCCAATCTGGTGGACATTAAAGATCCAAAAGTGTATTTTGCAAAGGGTCGTCAATTATCGTCGCTACCCCGGCCAAATTAAAAAGTCTTGCTTTAATTGTGTGCAAGGCTGTTGGTAGCGCGGCATAACCACGCTTCAGCCATGATGCAACCAGCGAGCAGATTTCGTCATTGAATCCTGGTCAAATATGCTTTTGCTAACAACAACTCATGCTGCTCTACCACAATGACTCTCCTCCATTATTCTGTCTTCTAATCAACTGGCTTTTTCACTCCCTCATCCTCTTCCCAACCCCACACTTTCTTCATCTTCACTTGATATAATATGGGCATTAATGCTGTGCTTTTATTCATTGCCATTAGCTTTCTATTGTTATTTGCACATATTACTTCAACCAAGCCTGTATATACTTCCCCCTTCATTCCCCCCCCCCCCCCCCTCCCACTCTGAGACAGGAACTAACAGGGCTCTTCTTTGCCGTATGACAAGTGGCGATGGACTGGACATTGTGCAGCTCAACTCTGATCACCACATGCAAAATGAAGCGGAATTGCAGCGCTTGGTACAGCTTGGTGAGCAATGAGCGACATTCCAAAAGCATAGCACAATGAGAGATCAGGCAGGGAAATTGTGTGGTGTGTGTGGTATCCATTGGCTGTGTCGGTTTGGATCTATTCCCAAACCACTGGCCGCACGGAGCTGGAAGTGATAATATAATTAATCGCCGAGGACCCAGGCTTCATTTTCGACAAACTACAACTACAAACAAATTAGAGCTTCAAACAACCTAACAAAAAGAGGGGTTGGGCCTACGGGATTGTTAGGGTACAGTATATGTTTAAAAAAAAAAGAAGCTTATATTTGGAAGGTTTTTGTATCTAGTGCCACAAGAGTTGGTTGGTAGTTGTATCAACCATCACACTTTTCTGATGTGTTGTCACCAACAAGTTTTGATGTTTCCTTGTAGAATAACATTCTTTCAAGTGGAGTAAAAACTTACTTTGTGTTTGCCAGTGGAATAGGAATTGGGAACCTCATGGGACCTCAATTAGTCTTTTCAGTCTCCATTGTGCAAGTGCTTTTTTTTGGAGAAAATGTGACATGTAACTCGTATTTGAGAATTTTTTTTTTTTTTTAGGGTTGGACATTGAAAAGGTGAAAGAGGAAGGTGCTTTAGGGCAGATTGACTGCACAAGGCGAATTGGAGACTACAAGATCAAGCTTGGATATAAAGACATCGCTGCGCTGAAGCAAGGACCCACAGCTCATACACATTTTCATAGTTTGGGAAAAACCAAAATAAGTGTTTCGGAGTCGGTGTATCCAGAATATTTAACTTGCTCATTTATAATTTCATTTATTATATTTTATCCCTTAAGTTAAATCTGATTATGGGCTGAAGCCTGGTTTTTTTGCCGAGATTTTGAGTTCCATAGTCTCCATCTGGGAAACACCTGATGATGGTGTGAGTCGTCGTCTTTGACGAATCTCTTTTCTTCTTCGGCATGCTCACAAAGCATTGTGCGGTAGCTGTATTATAGTCCAATGCGTCTACCACAAAAATCGCAGGCAAACTGGTCCTTGTGGAGATGGACGTTGGCAGGTTTTCCTTTCTTGCCTCCGCTCTCTCTCGATGGCAAGTCTCCCCCATCCCCCATTCAAAGTGGTCCAGGCCTTTGCGGCGAATGTTATGCCAAGCTGACCTTCTTGTGGCCTGATGTTCGCAGGTGACAACTGGGATGGCACACGACTTGAGTGTAGACTTAAGGACATCCTTACTCTGCTTTCTTTGCCCACCACGTGACCATTTACTAAATTTAAGTTTTCCATCGAAAAAACACTTGGGATTCTTCAGTTTTACACTTGTATCGTGCAGTTGGAATGCTCATTCATAGTTTTCATGATGTTGCTAAAATCATCAACAAAATTCATTGTTCACAATTTGATTAAGTTAATTTTAATTTTAATTTTTAAATTTGATTAAAAAAATTAAATTAAATTATATTTTATTTAATTAATTAATAATTAATCAAATTAATTAATTAATTTAAATTTAATTTATTTAAAATTTAAATTAATTAAATTTAAAATTTAAATTTAATTAAGCAATTTGATTGATTAAGTAAGAGTTATTCTGTTGAAACGGAGCATCCAGAAGATCAGTTCAAATCCAACAGTTTGCTTTGTTGATCCACAGGGAACTTGAAAAGACATGCAACACCAAGGGCCTTCCATGTAATCCTATATCCTATCCCACAGCTTTTATAAGCCTGGTGTTGCATTAACGGTTAAGGTGGTTCCGATCTGCTTTCAGAGAAATCTACCGACTCTTTACTTTTGTTGAAGTAGATTTTCCTGTGTCCTTGAAAGTTTTCAGTTTCATCTTCTTGATAGGATCATGAAAGCTGCTGACATGTTGGTTTTGTAGTCACTCCTGACAAAAAGTCATGAATTCCTCTCCTTTTCCTCTCCTTTTTCCTTGGCCTCTGGAAGGTCTTTGACTGCAGGTACTGATGCAACCTGGCCTGATGTAACGTCATAGAACTGATGTCTCCAAGGAAGGGTTAGAAGGATTAACAATATTTTGAATGGTGTCCATGACATTCCTCACATTAGGCTCAGAATTGCACTCGACTTGGCAAGGCTGTTCACTTTTGTTTTGAGAATGGATTCCCGTGTTAAATTTGACGCTGAAAATGACGAAGCCAACCGATTTTGGAAAAAAACGGTGCCCAAAGTGCCCATTTTTGGCCCGAAGTGGACCTCCAGTAAAACTAACCTTTTGGTAAATAAATGCAGATGATAATCGATTTGTTTTGTTTTTCAGGATATTAAAAGTTTATTTATGGCCAAGTTAATAAAATCATGATTCCACATCTGAAGAAAACCATTTGGTGTAGAGTTGGGGGTGTTAGCCATTTATGGATGGCATCACATACTACTTACTGTACCTGCTTTTTCTTTTAGTATAGTGAATAACAAACTCTACAACCTTTTTAATAGCTATATTAAAATAATGGCATAGTGTTCATGTAATGGCATGTACACCAACAATGTATGAGCTGTCAATGAGAGAACACACAGTGCCTTCAGAAAGTATTCACACCCCTTGACTTTTTTCACATTTTGTGTTACAGCCTGAATGTAAAATGGATTAAATTGAGATTATTTTGGTCACAGATCTACACATAATACCCCATAATGTCAAATTGGAATTTTGTTTTTACAATTTTTTACAGAATAATTAAAAATGAAATGCAGAAATATCTAATTTACATAAGTATTCAATCCCCTAAGACCTGAGTCAATACTTCATAGAAGCTCCTTTGGCAACAATTACAGCTTCGAGTCTTCTTGAGTATGTCTGTATCAGCATTGCACATCTGGATTTGGGGAGTTTCTCCCATTCTTCCTTGCAGATTTGCTCAAGCTCTGTCAAGTTGGATGGAAAGCGTCGGTGAACAGCAATCTTCAAGTCTTTCCACAGATTGTCAATGACATTCAAGTCTGGCCTTTGGATGGGCCACTCAAGGACTTTCAGGTTCTTGTTCTGAAGCCATTCCAGTGTTGCTTTGGCTGTATGCTTGGGGTCATTGTCCTGTTGGAAAGTAAATCTTTGCCGCAGTCTTAGGTCTTTTGCACTCTGAAGAAGGTTCTCCTCAAGGATTTTCCTGTATTTGGCTCCATTCTTTGTTCCCCCTATCCTTACAAATCTCCCAGTCACTGCACTGAAAAGCATCCCCATAACATGATGCTGCCACCACCATGCTTCACTATAGGGGTGGTCTTAGATGGGTGATGAGCTGTGCTCGGTTTCCACTAGACGCAGCGCTTTGCATTCAGGCCAAAGAGTTAAATTTTCGTCTCATCAGACCACAGAATATTTTGTCCTGTGCTCTTACAGTATTCACGTGCCATTTTGCAAACTCCAGGTGTGCTGTCATGTGCCTTTTTTCTCAGGAGTGGCTTACATATGGCCACTTTCCCATAAAGCCTAGATTTGTGAAGGGCTGCAGAGACTGTTGTTTTTCCGGCAGGTTCTCCCATCTCAGCCAAGGAATTCTGTAGTTCAGTCAGAGTGGTCATTGGGTTCTTGGTCACCTCCCTGACCAAGGTCCTTCTTGCCCGGTAGTCAGTTTGGTCAGACGGCCAGCTCTAGGAAGAGTCTGGGTAGATCCATATTGTTTCCATTTCCTAATGATGTAGCTCGCTGTGCTCTTGGGAACTTTCAACACTAGAAATTATTTTATACCCTTCCCCAGATCTATGCCTCCTCACAATTCTATTTCGGAGTTTTACGGAAAGTTCCTTGGACTTCATGGTAGAGTTTCTGCTCTGACTTGAACTGTCAACTGTGGGACCTTATATAGAAAGGTGTTTTTTTTTCTTCCTGATGTCCAATCAATTGAATTGGCAACAGGTAGACTCAAATCAAGTTGAAGAGACATCTCAGGGATGGCCAAAGGAAATTGGATGCACCTGAGCTGAATTTGGAGTGTCATAGGAAAGTGGCATAACAACCGCATAACAACTGGTCCCAGTGGAAAGGGGACCCAAAAACAACAACAACCACGGTTCCCAAAAAAGGCCAACCCCCGCTTTGCGGGGAAAAATGGCCTCTAAAGGTGTTTTTTAAAAATTTATTTATAGGAAAGTGTAGCCTGGTGTTGGGCTAGCTGCTAGGGTGCCAGCTTAGGATCCTAGGATCCTGGGTTTGAATCCCGGTCGATCGCTGAATTAACACCAGGGGGGTTGACTCAGCCTGTCATCCTTCCGAGGTCGGCAAATTGAGTACCAGTTCACTGGTAATTCCCTGTTTGTCGTAAAAGGCAACAAAAAGGGTTGGCGGCAGGAAGGGCATCCGGCCGTAAAACATTGCTTCAAAAAGGGGACCAACAAAAACAACAACAACCACGGTGCCCGAAAAAGGCCAACCCCCGCTTTGCGGGGAAAAATGGCCTCTAAAGGTGTTTTTTTATTTATTTTTTTATAGGAAAGTGGTTTAATACTCATTGACTCACGACATTTCAGCTTTTCATTTTTAATTATTTTGTAAAAATTTCCCAAAAAAAAGCAACTTTGACTTAAAATTTAAATAAAAAATGATAGGTGTAGATCAGTGACAAAAAAAAATAATCTCATTTTAATTCATTTTAAATTCAGGCTGTAACACAACAAAATGTCAAAAAGGCAAGGGTTGTGAATACTTTCTGAAGGCACTGTGTGTTCTCTCATTGACAGCTCATACATTGTTGGTGTACATGCCTCTACTTGTCTGCCATTACATGAACATTATGCCACTGTTTTGCAAAAAAAACCTTTCACGCAAAAGCTGTATTGAAATTGATGCAATTCCACTGGTAGCTATCATATTCATCTTTTCCTAAGTTGTCTGCTGTCCTCTTATAATTTATGTTGCAATTTTTTTTTCACCTTTAACATCCAGTTAAATTGCAACCCAAACCAGGAGCCACATGTGTGTTATTAAATTTGTTTGGTTGCTGATTCATACAGAACTTGGTGCTACTTATATTTTATTCGCGGAGTAACAATTGTATCGTTACTTTAATGCTGCACTATAATGTGGAAGGATTGTTTTCGTTACCTGTCCCAACCAATGTTGCACTATAATGTGGAAGGATTGTTTTCGTTACCTGTCCCAACCATATTTCAGAATCCTGCTTGCTCCTAGCGAGTGAAGGGATGCCAGAGCTCTAGCTAGGGGTTTGAAGGTTAGGGGGGGGGGGGATAGGGTTGATTTTGTAGAGCTAGTTGGGGCAGAAATTTGGAGTTTTAACTGGTTGCAGGTGACAATCGTTTACTCTTTGCGAAATATACAGTGGGATATTTGACGTCCACCAGCTAACATTACCAGATCAATTTTTTTTTGCACCACAGCTTATTTTGCACCACATTTATCTGCACCACAGCTCAATATCCATCTGATGGACGGCACACTCTCTTCTCCAATGCCTTTATTGTGAACCACCAATATGACAGTTCTAGGGTTAAGTCGAGAATCAAATTCAGACTAAGCCCAAAGGCAAGTGTGCTACATCTGCACAATCTTGTTGGACATATGGGTCATGGGAAACATGTACTGATAAATAATAATGATCTATTAATGGGTAGAGTAGGATGTTTGTGGAAGGGAATTACAAGGTTTGCTGAAGGCCTCTGTCTTCCTTCCACGATTGTGAAAAATACACCTCAGCGTGCTGTTCTTCCTTGTTATTCATGAATCCTGTGGGATCGGGAAACACCATTTTATTTAGTTTAATTAATGTGTGCATTAACAATGTGCTTGTCGTGTCCTTTGCCAGAAGTTTATTTGTTCCGTTTTGATCGCCTTCTCTACCGAACGTCGCTCTGCATTGCACTCACTGCATCGGTCATTCCATAGCGCATCATTTTGTTTGTCTCTTGGCTGTACAGAAACAACAAAAAATATTCCGAAATAATTTTCTGATCGATTAAAAAAGGATACAGTTCTACTTAAGGTCCATTCACGCAGATTAAACCGAGCATGCATCTGAAGTTTTGATACCTCATGTGTGAACGGTAGGTATGTCAAAACTTCAGACTAGTTATTCCGTCTGGGTCAATGGATTAGTAGTAAATCTATGTGAATATGACACAAGCATTTAGTCCTGTGTAACTCGCTATCTGAGAACATTGCAACAATTCGCGTGGCAACAGTTAGCACATGATCCACTACTACACCTTTTTGTGCCGCTAACAAGTTTACTCCATGGGCTTGGCACATATTAAATACCAAAACTTGACTGCAGAACAAAATTATTTGGAATTCTTGCATACTAATTACCAACGATTATCCACATGAACCACTTTAGTTTGGACAGTAGTCTTTTTATTCAGGTTTATTCACTTTATCATTAATTTTCTTTGTTTTTGCCTCCTACCTAGTGGCGCCAAGTCTGAGCCAGTGATTGCTGTACCGGAAGTGAGTGGTGGGACATCTCTGGAAGGCACCATTGGTTTCCTCCTACTTGCTTCCGATGGTCTCTGGAGTGCCTTGGAGACCATACACGGCCCTGGCACAGCTAATCGGGTATGCTAGGAGTTAATAGATTAAATAAATGGTCGTGCTTTTTATTTCAAACTGTATGTAAATTTAGGCTGATGAATATGACTAAATTTTATATTCTACAATGATATTGTAAAAATGAGCTCTGATTTTTGAGGTTTAAAGACCTTAAAAGAAAACTCCATAGCTAGAAAGCAGTAAGACTAGTATGGACTTTGTGTTCAGGTAGGTTCGATTTACTTTTGCACTAGGAATCTGTCAGGGTTAAGTCATATGTAATATGTGCACTGAGGGGAAAGTGATTGTAAACAATACAGCAGAATAGGTCAAGGTTGTGCTGTGTAAAACCTCCTGTACAGGTGAGGCCACATGAGGACTTGGGTACTGTTATGGATTCATCACTTCCGTTGTGGTTTTCATCCACTTGAAACATTTCTGGTTCCATGTATTATTATTATTGTGGTTTGAGGGAAATGACGGTTATTGTTGTCAAAAGGTAAAAAGGTTAATGTTTTAAATGAAACCGGAACCGGACGACGACAAAGCGGAAGGAGGAAAAAGAGAGTGGAGCGAGAGAGTTGGGGAAGAAGCTGGTTGCTTTGCGGTCTGGATCGAACGTTGTCGAGCAAGAGTCACGTACTTTGGGTTTCCTGGGAAAAAGGATTCCTGCGATAAAGTTGTTATCGCTGTGACTGATCATCCTGCGTGTCAGGTTTGGCGTTGGATTCCGAAGAATCATCGCCGGGTCGTTGCGACTCGAGGGCGAGCCGTCGGCCATTTTGACTCGCGCGCTTCATGCGTCGAACAAACTTTCCTTCCTTCGTCAGCCGTTTCCACCGCTTTCAGACGTATCTGTGGTGTGTGTGTGCATCGAGGTTTTTGACGATTACTTTGTGGCTCGCCGACTGTGAACAGTGAAAGTTCATACCTGGAGGGCGCCTTTGGATTTCCCAGTCGCCGTGAGTGCGCCTTTGTGCTGCTTTAACCACGTGACCCTTTTCTCCGCTTTGGCCGCGTGCGCCTTTGTGCCGTTTTGGGCGGCGTGACTGTGCCTGTCATCTGAACGAGATTCTGGTTTCGATTCGACATCGTTCCTATGATCACTGGAGGGGATCGGCTCTGAGCTCAAAGTCGGGAATATAGATACATTGGGGAATGTTCTTTTTCCACTCACTTGGAGCACAGTGAGTTACCTTGGACTAGCTGATGGTACCATCATAGGAGATATATTGATTGTACTCTTGATTCCTATTATTATTGTAGTTATTCTTGTGTGATTTTTAATACAATATTTGTTTGTATTATTGGTGTTTGTATTATTTGCAATTGGTGTGGTTTCACCATTGATTTTTGACACAGGATAACATATTTTTCTGCCGTGACACCTTTCGGGGCTCGGAGGTACACCGTGACCAGGGGGTCGGGGAGGAGCACGTAACAGGTACAAAAGGCACCAAGAAAACGCTTCGCGCATTTAAATGGACAATATACGGGCCGTTTTAGCCAAGAGCTGCAGGCAATGGCGTGATTGTGAGCTATGGAGCCCTGGAGATGGGCGGAACTCTTTTGTGAGGGGCAGCCCCAAAGCCCTACATGAGGGGGGACCCAGAAGATGGTGCCATCCCAAGACAGCAATGGAGCATTTGGCACAGAGAAGAACACATCCCATCCTCTGCTTGGCTGCCCTCTCGTCCACTGGCCTCTTCATCGCCATTGCTCTTTGCACCTTCATCCTGTGCCACACCAGCCTGCACGGGTTCAGTCCGTTCCATGTTCATGGCCACTAGCTGGGTTTTAGTACGAGTTTATTTCATTGTACATAAGTTTGTGTGTTTTTTCTTCCTCTTTTCTTGTGTTCAGATTTTGAGTGGAGGTTTGTGCCATACTAATTGACTATCCTGTCCTTCCCTGTCCCCCATATTTCTTTCATAATAAACCAATAACTGCTAACAAACATCTTCCCACCTTTGCCTTCCTGAACATGAACATTGAACAACCGTCTGTTTCGGTTTGGATTTGAGAGATCCTTGGGGAATCATAATAGTAAATTCTAACATCGTTTTGGCATTCGCGGAGGTCTTTACCAGACCTCTGGCTTAGGACAGTCTACATTAGCAGACCCTCTCACGTGGCAATATGTTTGCTTGTACAAGGCAGTTGTTCATGGTACCTTTGGTGTACTGTGGTTTCATACACTGTATTTAGGCCTGGTTAAATAGGTTCTGTATTTGAAGCAGGTTTTGTCTTGCTGATGAAACTTTCAGGCAAAAACGTGTTCAAAAATGATGTTTAAAATATGACCTCGCATACTCGTCTTCAGTAATTATTTTATTTGACAAATCAATGGATCTCTCTCTTCTCTCTCTCTCCAGACTTTCATCGAAAAAGGGTAGTGATTGTACTGGTAAACAGAAGGGTTTTCTAACTGCCAAGAAGGCAATTTGTGTTCGACATTGTTCAAGTATCTAATTCAATTGAAATAAAATATAAGCTTTAAGGACGAGAAAAACAAACAAACTTTTTTTTTTCCTGAGGTTTACTGCAGGTGATGCACACTCTTTTACACTACCCTACGTTATATGTTAAATTCGTTATTCGTACCTGTTTGTGTGTCCTTTATGACATCCCTAAAAACAGTAGGTTTCCTGTTTGGAATGGTTTTCAATTTTGTTTGACTGCGAGACGGGCTAAAACAATTACCTAACTCCTGTCTGCGCATGTGTGCTTGGGATGAGATTCTGTACAATTTTACAAATTCAGAGCTAAGGTAATGTTGAACTGCAGGTTCGTGTTCCAATTTGTGTTCTAAATATAACATTCAATTGAAATTAAGTTGTCCCTCGATCATAGACGGACAGACAGACGGAGACAAAGTGAAGCAATGCTTAGCCGCACTTTTTGCTTCACGCGTGTGGGGTAATTACTGTGCCACTATGTTCAAATGTATGTACAGTATCGACTGTGAATTATAACATTGAGCTTGCCGAAGATATTTGGAATTATTTGTAGAGCTACGGATGCTAATGACCTTTGTTTGAAAAGGATGTGACCATTTCAGAATATTCAGGACAACAAATAATATTTTAGAAAATGCATATAATTTTATAAAATTGTCTCTCGTTTCTCCAGGAGCTTGCCATCCTGGTAGCACGTGAATTTCTATTGCGGTCATCAGTGACGGCAGTGGCACAAGTGGTGGTAGAGCGTGTAGTGCAGTTGCACCAAGAAACGCGGCTGGAACGAGCAAAGAATGATGGGGAAACTCATGCAATTGAGCAACATGATGATGCAACACTGCTCATCAGAAACCTGGGTTTCCCACCTGGAGGCCAAGCCCTAACAAACAGCAACTCAACAGGTATTGTTGAATGCAAGTGGAGGGTTGGATCAAGATATGCTATCTTGGTATAACTAAACAGGTTAGATGGTGCTTTTTCTTTGGTAATATATATATATATATATATGTATATATGTATATATGTATATATGTATATATGTATATATGTATATATGTATATATGTATGTATATATATATATGTATATATATATATATATATATATATATATATATATATATATATATATATATATATATATATATATATATATATATATATATATATATATATATATATATATATATATACTGAAACGCAAAAGAAACTTACCACCTTTGAAACCTTTAAATATCAACAATAACACTGCGTGTAGTAAATGTGTGAACTTATTTGTGGACAATAGTGTCCTCACTGTCAGACAAAACGGTCACGGATGGTCACTTGAACCTTCAATGGTCACTTCATAGCACAGCTGTTGAACAGCCGTTTTGACTGTCAGTGATTAGCCAAGGGGTACGGGATGATTTTAATGAGCTGCACGTGATGTCTTGATATTGGCTTTAAAAAGGCCAGTGCAAAATGGGCATTTCAATCAACATGCCACGATTGTCAACGGATCAACGGCAGGGTGCCCTGGGCATGCTGCAAGGCGGACTGAGCTACCGTGAGGTGGCACGTCGCCTTGGCTGTTCACACCAGACGATATCGGCCCTGGTGGACAGAGACACCCTCCACAACTCTGCAGATGACAGACCTCGATCAGGGAGGCCAAGAGTCACCACTGCAAGGCAGGACAGGCAGATGGTCCGAAGTCACCTGCGGGATCGATTCCGTCCAGCATCCCGCACTGCGGCAGAAACTCCGGGTACTCCGTGTCGTGAAAATCAAGCTCAGACACGACTTGACCTCTGGGTAGGTTTAATATCATTTAGATCTGTAGTACATCCTGTAAGAATACATGCATGCAACAGGCATTAAAATCAGAGTATTTCATGAGCAATGGTCGATTCAATATAGCAATGGTCCAACAGAGAGGACAGTCAGCGCAGCATTTAGGGGCGTACATACCATTCAAACTACAGGACTATGTCACAGTGAGTTCCGCTGGAGTGTCTGCGTGCCCCGGTTGTCCCGGGTCTTATAGACGCCCCTTCTGTAGCGAGCACACCCTGGGTTCACCTTGGTATAATTTCACTACATTCTCCCCGCCGTTAGAACTATACTGCCGCTCGGCAGGTTGCAAGCAAGCATCAGCAATAAACGAATGGGTCACGTCAATCCACATCAGTCGGTCCACCCGTAGCGGTCGGGGCGGCGAACTTCCCTGCCAGTTCGTGTTCGGAATCTACCGGGCACGGCGTCCCCAAGCCCGGAGTCCCCCGCGTCGGAAGAGCCGCCGGAGGTGGGAGTCGGAGGGGGCGCCCCTGCGCCTTCGGGCACGGGAGTGGGGAACGACGGGAGTAACGGTGGTAGTTCCATAGGGGAAGCTTCGGTAGAGTCCATAGACTCGTAGACGGGTTCGTCGATATCCCTGTCGTCGTCCCCACATGGGGCGAGATGGCGTACGGAGACAGTAGACTCGCGGCCATCCGCCGTTAACACGCGAGCATGCTCGGGATTAGCCTGGAGGACCTGCACCTTGTCAACAAGGGGGTCGTACTTGCTAGCGCGAACCGCTCGTTTGAGATAGGCGGGCCCCGGTTCAGCGAGCCAGCTGGGTAAAGATTGGATACTGCCGGAGCTTCTAGGGTGGTGGAACAGTCGTTCGTGAGGAGTCTGGTTGGTGGCAGTGCATAGGAGAGCCCGGATCGAGTTTAGAGCGGCAGGTAGCGACCACGCCCATTTATCGAGGCCTCGGCCGAGGGTCCGAAGGCTTAGCATGACGGCCCTCCATATAATCCCATTAAAGCGTTCGATCTGCCCATTCGCTTGGGGCCGGTATGGGGTGGTGTAGCTCGAAGCGACATTATGCTGGAGCAAGTAGCCCCTCACTTCCTGGGACAGGAACACCGCACCCCGATCGGTATGCACATAGGCCGGATACCCGAACATAGAAAACAAATTCTGCAGGCACCGAATAACCGTGGCAGCCGACATATCCCCGCACGTGTAAGCAAAGGGGAATCGGGAATACTCATCGACGATAGTGAGCAGATAGCGAGAGTTGCTCGACATTGGCAGCGGCCCTTTGAAGTCCATCGCCAAGCGCTCCCACGGTCTAGTAGCCCTAACGAGTGTCCCCATAGGAGGGTTATAAAAACGCGGTTTGAGTTCCGCACAGATCGCGCAATCAGGGCAGATGCGGCGGATGTCCTCAATCGAGTACGGCAGATTGCCCTCGCGCACAAAATGCGCGAAGCGCGTTACCCCGGGATGACACATAGTGCCGTGCAAAGTGCGCATCCCCTCCAAAGTTACAACCCCCGCGCAAGTGGCCGGCCTCGATAAGGCGTCAGCGACCAGGTTATCCTTCCCCGGGCGGTATTTGATGGTGTAGCAGAAGTCGGCGAGTTCGATACGCCAACGGGTGATTTTCTCATTCTTAATGCGCTGAGCATGTAAGGTGTCGTACATAAACGCAAGACTCTGTTGGTCCGTGACGATTTGGAAACTCCGCCCAAGCAGATACGGCCGCCATCGCCGAATTGATTCGACGATCGCGTACGCTTCCTTTTCGACAGACGAATGCCTCCGCTCGGCGGAGGTGAGAGTCCGCGAGAAGAAAGCCACAGGGCGGCCTCCTTGGGAGAGAGTCGCCGCTATCGCATGATCCGAGGCATCACTCTCCAAAACGAAAGAGGCACTCTCGTCAATCGTCGCGACAGCGGCGCCAGCGATGTCGACTTTAAGGCCCTCGAAGGCCGCCAGGGCGGCCGGGCCCATGGGGAAAGTGTCGCAGGCCACGAGGTGGCGGAGCTTCGCGGAGAAATTTTGCACCCACTTTGAGTAGTGGGCGAACAGCCCTAGAGCGCGTTTCAGCGAAGCCCGATCGCTAGGCGGAGCCATATCGAGCAAAGGGCGCAGACGCTCCTTATCCGGAGAGACGGAGCCATGGGTCACGGTGTACCCCAAAAGGTCTACCGTGCGTAGAGAGTATCGACACTTAGCCGCATTCATGGTTAGGCGATATTTCCGCGCGACCTCGAGGAAGCGTTTCAGATTAGCGTCGTGATGCTCCTGGTCATACCCACATACCGTAAGATTGTCCAGATAGACAAAGACATCGGTCAAATTCTCCTTCGCAACGAGGTCATCCATAGCCCTCTGAAAACAAGCGACTCCGTTAGTTACCCCAAAGGGAAGTCTCGTGAACTGGTACAACCGCTGACCCGATTCAAAGGCTGTAAAGACGCGATCAGCCCTAGAGATGGGGACTTGATGATATGCACTACGCAGATCGAGAGTGCTATAAACGGAATACAGGGCCACCTGGCGTACCAGGGCGTCCATCCCCGGTAAGGGGTAGGCATCCAGCTGTGTAAAACGATTAATCGTCTGCGAATAGTCGATTACCATGCGCCGGCGGTGGGCCTCACTCCGCACCACTAAGACTTGGGCCCGCCACGGTGACCTACTGTGTTCTATAATACCGTCCTTTAAGAGCAGGGCCGTTTCTTCCGCAATGAATTGCGCGTCCGCGCGAGAGTAGCGCCGCGATTTGACGGCTACAGGGGTACAATCAGTGGTCAGGTTGGGGAACAGTGAGAGTGGCTCCATGTCCATTTGAGCGAGGGCGCACACAGCGAGCGTGTCCGGCCCACCGAAGTCTATTTCCAAACGTCCATGCCGCTTAAGGAAATCAAGTCCTAACAGAACGTCAGCGCATAACGCAGGTAATACCATGAGATACACATCCGGGAACGTGCGTCCCTTTATCACAAGTTTCAATCGACACGCCCCTTTTGTGCTCAACCGAAGTCCCTGAGAGACCATGAAGATCCGGCGGGTTGTCCCGAGAACCGGCCACCCATGTTGATGCACGAGTCGCTGATCGATAAAACTATCCGTGGACCCCGTGTCAATCAAAGCTTGCGCAAAAACGCCCGCGACCGTGAGCGGAATGATGGCCTGCGCAAGGCCAGCAGACCCGGCAGGTATTGTACCGGCCGGGCGAGAAGATCGCGCCTCGTGGGTGGATCCCACGCCGGCTGCAATCCTTCGGGCAGCGTCGGCAGGTTGGGCCTCAGCAGGAGCATTGAAGTCCGTTGGCTCATCAGCAGTTTCCTTTGCCAGAGTGGGTGTGTGTAGGTCGTAAGAGCAGCCGCCAGATGGCGCTCGTGTCACGTGAGAAAGATCTCTGCCGTCTGCAGATTCATATGCCAAAGTGGGTGCATGTAATTCGTAAGAGCCGCCGCCAGATGGCGCTCGCGTCACGTGAGAAAGATCTCTGCCGTCTGCAGATTCATATGCCAAAGTGGGTGCATGTAATTCGTAAAAGCCGCCGTCAGATGGGGCTCGAGTCACGTGCTGTGTTTGCCGCACATCGAGAGGAATTTCCAAAGCAGGAGCATGTCGCTTGTTTGAAGTAGGCGTTCGAACGCCAGTCAAGGTCGGTCGCGCTGTGGCCGGTCGCGTTCGCGCCATTTGTTTCGGCGGCCCGGTGTATCTCACCAAGGTCGGGCGTGTAGCCAGAGGTCCGTGAGAAGGAGAGCGGCTCTTCAAAGCCTAGTGAGGCGCCCCGTCCGGCGCTCGATCCGTTGGCTCCGCGATGAGCCCATTCAAGGTCGCGCGGGGACGCGTGCCCCGAGCGGCCTTCCTGCAAACCTTTGCAAAATGGCCCTTGGTGGAGCACAGGTGGCATGTAGCCTCCCGGGCCGGGCATTCAGAGCGAGGGTGCTGCCGATTCCCGCAAAAATAACATTTTGCATACCGGTCAGGCCGTGGCCGGGCAGCGGCGGCAGCAGTGAGGCCGGAAGCGGAGTCCGCTTCAGGAGCTCCCAGAGACTCGGCCGTAGTGGTCGGGTCCTCCTCCGTATCCTCGGCGGTAGCCCTCTCCGGTCGCGCGAGTTGCGAGGTCCCCGCCACGACTCGTGGGTGATCATATGCGGTGGATTGTTCTCGGGCATCTGTGTATATGCGTGCCAGCCGTAGTGCTTCTGTAAATGTCAGATCCGCGACCTCCAGGAGACGGAGCCGCAAGACTCCAGAATTAATTCCGGAGATGAATGAATCTCGGAGCAAGTCGTCCTGCACTTGCTCGTGGGTCCGGACGTCCTGCACGCAGTCTGCCAACAGGTAGCGCAACTCCTGCGCGAAGCGATCGATCGATTCAGATGGTTGCTGTCGCCGCTGAGAGAGTTGATGCCGGCCGTGCACAGCGCTCCGTGTCTTTACGTAGAGGCGCTTCAGCTCGGCCAGAGCCGTAGCGTACGTCCCAAATCGAGAAATGTTCCGGAAAACGGTGTGATAGACCTTCGACTGTAACACGGACAGCTTTATCGCTGCGGTGGGCTCTGTTTCGTGAGCAGCAAAGTAATTCTCCAGCGTTTTGAGCCAGTGAGTGAACTCCGATGCTGATCCCTCAGCTTGAGGGTCGGCTCCGAGAATCGGTACCACGATCATCTTGTGGTCAGCCATTCCGGCGATCTAAATGATATTAAATGTCGTGAAAATCAAGCTCAGACACGACTTGACCTCTGGGTAGGTTTAATATCATTTAGATCTGTAGTACATCCTGTAAGAATACATGCATGCAACAGGCATTAAAATCAGAGTATTTCATGAGCAATGGTCGATTCAATATAGCAATGGTCCAACAGAGAGGACAGTCAGCGCAGCATTTAGGGGCGTACATACCATTCAAACTACAGGACTATGTCACAGTGAGTTCCGCTGGAGTGTCTGCGCACCCCGGTTGTCCCGGGTCTTATAGACGCCCCTTCTGTAGCGAGCACACCCTGGGTTCACCTTGGTATAATTTCACTACACTCCGGTTCTCAGAACGAGAATTACTCGTTCAAAATGAAGCAAACCAACAATTGCTAATTGAAACATTGGCATTTTATTGATGACATGTCAAGTTTTTGACCAAGATACACCATCTCATCAGTTTGTTCTACAGTACAGAACAGCAGAGGGTGCAATATCAGTCCCCTTTCAATAGCGTGTGTGGCCACCATTGTTTTGGATACAGGCAGTGCATCGTCGGCGTATACTGCCTACCAGTCTTTGGATGGATTGCTGCTGGATTCTGTCCCACTCAGTCCTCAATGTCTGAACCAGCTCTGTCCATGTCCTGGCCCTGCCAACTACACGTCTCCCAAGCTCATCCCACAGGTGCTCTATGGGATTCAGGTCAGGGGAGAGCGCAGGCCACTGCATGGTGTTGATTTTCTCGCCTTGGAGAAATGCAGTGGTAAAGCGAGCAGCATGGGGACGAGCGTTGTCATGCTGAAAGGTTCTCAGTTCTGGGTGGTCTAGCAGGAATGGCAGCAGATGAGGTCGCAGGATGTTATCCACATACCGCTGGGCGTTAAGATTCCCATCCACAACCACCAGTGGCGTCTTGTACCGGCCTGATATGGCGGCCCACACCATCACACTTGGGCCACCCCACCTGTTGGCTTGACGCATGCAACAATCAGCATATCGCTCGCCAGTTTTTCTCCAGACACGCTCACGCCCATCAGGACTGTCCACACAGAACCTTGACTCATCGCTGAAAGCGACCTCGTTCCACTGCACCAAGGTCCACCGCTGATGCTGCTGGCACCATCTCTGTCGGTTGCGGCGATGGGCAGCCGTCATCACGGGGCCTCTGTATGGTTTTCTGGCAGTCAGACCATAGTCATGCAGTCGTCTTCGTGCAGTATCATTGGAGATCCGTGGGTTTGCACGCCCCGGAGTTTCTGCCGCAGTGCGGGATGCTGGACGGAATCGATCCCGCAGGTGACTTCGGACCATCTGCCTGTCCTGCCTTGCAGTGGTGACTCTTGGCCTCCCTGATCGAGGTCTGTCATCTGCAGAGTTGTGGAGGGTGTCTCTGTCCACCAGGGCCGATATCGTCTGGTGTGAACAGCCAAGGCGACGTGCCACCTCATGGTAGCTCAGTCCGCCTTGCAGCATGCCCAGGGTACGCTGCCGTTGATCCCTTGACAATCGTGGCATGTTGATTGAAATGCCCATTTTGCACTGGCCTTTTTAAAGCCAATATCAAGACATCACGTACAGCTCATTAAAATCATCCCGTACCCCTTGGCTAATCACTGACAGTCAAAACGGCTGTTCAACAGCTGTGCTATGAAGTGACCATTGAAGGTTCAAGTGACCATCCGTGACCGTTTTGTCTGACAGTGAGGACACTATTGTCCACAAATAAGTTCACACATTTACTACACGCAGTGTTATTGTTGATATTTAAAGGTTTCAAAGGTGGTAAGTTTCTTTTGCGTTTCAGTATATATATATATATACAGTGAAACCTTGACTTACGAGTTTAATTCGTTCTGTGACCGAGCTCGTAACTCAATTTGCTCGTTTCTCAAATTAAATTTCCCCATTAAAATGCATTGAAATGCTATTAATCCGTTCCAGCCCGCCAAAAACCACACCAATTTTTAAAAATATATACAGTATATATAAAAATATCTCGCGCTTTATATTTCACCTTTATGCAGCATACAAGTTGGCAGGATGGCCTGGACTGGAGGTACGCACACTTGACTCTAAACTGCCTGGGTTTGAATCCCGACCCAGCTATAACCTGTCATGTCGGTGTTTCACAGGCAGGGTGATTCATCAATGTGTGTACCGCTAAACTGGGCGCCCCGTTTGCGTCCCATTAGTTGTTGGATGTTAAGGATCTCACCGTGTCTTCCACAAAGAGAAGGCGAGCTATCGCCGGCACTCTGAACAAGTTGTGGCCTGGCATGCTCTTCTCCTCTGCCGTTATATACGTCCTCCTCGGCATCTTTTTCCAGAAGAGCCCTGTCTCGTCACAGTTGAAGATTTGCTGGGGGATGTATCGTTCGGCTTCTATCAGTTCGGCAAAAGTTATAATAAAATCTTCAGCTGCCTTCACATCCGCCTCACCAAGTCGACAACACGCACACCTCGCTCATGTTTTTCGACGATTGCGTGTTTTATATCCAAGCACATCATCCTCTTCTTCTTCTCAGTACTGCCCTTGGCACTCAATTTCTTAGGACCCATGGTTAAAACTAAGAAATTTTCCAAAATAACCAACATGCGAAAACAAAGCAGCAGCTATATACGGCAGAGATGCTTGCACGGCAAGATAACCACGTGACCGGAACCCACTTGGTGGCGGGTGGCGTAAGCTCGTAACTCAGATCTCGGCTCGCATCTCAAAGCAATAAACCGCCCGAGCGACAGCTCGTATCTCGGAAAACTCGTAAGTTGGTGCACTCGTAAGTCAAGGTTTCACTGTATATATATATATATATATATATATATATATATATATATATATATATATATATATATATATATATATATATATATATGTATATGTATGTATATATATGTATATATATATATATATATATATATATATATATATATATATATATATATATATACATACACACACACACACACACACACACACACACACACACACACACACACACACACACACACACACACACACACACACACACACACTTGGAGTTGGTACACTTAATCATCAAATACAAGAAAACTTGTACCATCTTGAGTTTGTAGAGTAGAGTAAAATATAAATTGAGATTACAACAGATGCATAGGCATTGTAGCATTCTCCCCATAAATTTGTGCAATGGATTGTTGTTCGGCATTCCCTGATACCTTAGCTTCACTTTACTTTCCAACAACACAGCATTAAAGCATATTCCTATTCGAATTTCACATTATCTCAACTGCCCAAATGAATCGAAAATCTTGCCGCTACTGGCATACCTGTGGGTACCTTTTGCATTTTCCTCCTGGACTTGGGCCAAAATTATCAAATGGGATTATTGATGAGACTTGTGTGATCTGTGGTGGATAAAGCTCTCCCGATGGCCTGCTTGAAACTGGTACTTTTCTTCATGTTGACCCCAATAAAGTCCAAGGTGCTGTATAGAATGGAGGATAATCGATTGGCGTCTTTTTGGCGGAAAAGCGTTAAGCTTGGCAAATTTTGCCTTATTATGTAAGCTGGCTGCTAATGGTGTACAATCCGGTACCATTTTAATTTGTTATTAATGGGTCTTTAGAGCGACAGATTGCTGCCCGGCCCTCCGTTTGCAAAAATAAATGTTCCCATTATTATCCGCTGCCATTATTCATATTCCAAACCCATTGAATATCCTCTTAAGTTGCAAGATCGCTAATAATGGGGTGAAAGCATTTGCCTTGGTGCTGTACTGTTTAAAATAAATGTACTGTAAAGACCAAGTTAAAAAAACATAATTTTACAAATGTGACGGTAAAGTGCATTTGTGTAGATTGCCTTGTTACCCCATGCTCGTAGCGCAAAGCAGGTTAAGCAATTGGTTCACCTTGTCTGTCTATCAGTCTATTTAGAAGGAACTATTTCTTTTAAATTCAATAGTACTGGTATATGTTGAACTACAGTATGTTGAAATTCAATAGTATTTTTTTTTTTTTTTTAAGTACTGGTATATGTTGAACATTGAACCACCTTTCGAGACCATTTTTCCCTGCAGAGCAGGCGTTGGCCTTTTTTTGGGCACCGTGGTCCCCTTTTTGAAGCAATGTTTTATGGCCGTATACTCTTCCTGCAGCCAACCCTGTTCGTCACCTCTTGCGACACACAGGGAATTACCAGTGAGCTGGTAATCAATTTGCCGACCTCGGAAGGATGACAGGCTTAGTCAACCCCCCTGGTGTTAATTCAGCGATCGACCGGGATTCAAACCCAGGATCCTAGGATCCCAAGCTGGCACCCTAACCGCTAAGCCCAACACCAGGCTGTATCTGTTGAACACTAATTGGAACATTAATTGGAACCTGAGGTTTAGCAATTCTTTGGCTCTAAATTTGGCAAATTGTACGAAGTCTCGTCCTGAGTGCGCATGTGCACAGCACGGTAAAGCAATTGCTTCAATCTGTCTGTCTGGCAGTCAAACAAAATTGAAAATAATTCCAAACAGGAAAGTTACTGTTTTTAGTGATGTCATAAAGGACACAAACAACAGGAATGAATACCTAATTTATGTGTTATATAAGGTGGTGTAAAAGAGGGTGCATGAATGGTGATAAACTTCTGATTAAATGTTTTTTTTTGTTTTGTTTTTTTTCAACATCATCCTTTAACTAAAACTAAATTTTTTGGAATTTAATTTCATATTTGAACACAGTAGAACACAAATCGCCTTGTTTGCACTTCCAAAAACCCTCAGTTTAGCAGTACTTTAGCAAAACGTTATGCCTTCTCGACCAATCAAATTTGCCGTGTGCTCTGAGGGTGAGTAACGACAAAATTCAAAGGATTCAGACAAAATGGTGGCTCTAGCGATGCAACGCCAGCACTAACTTTATCCAAAAAGGTTTGTTTGCTTTGTGCATCTTTTTCTCAAAGATTGTACCAAAATCGTCAATTTCTCCCAGAAGAATTGGCAGAAGGTTCAATCCATTTGACCCATCAGCTTCGTATGGTTATTCAAAGTTCACAAGCAAAGCTAATATAGATCGTTCTCCGAAATTCAAAACAAGAGTTGAAAAGACCCTTACCACAGTGTAAGGTGTTTTATGAATTATCTTCTTTATATTTGTACATGTGGCAAAAAACAGTTAAGAAACCTAATTGTGTTCAATGGAAATGGGAGCTTGCAAAAACTATTTAAAACGCTCGGTGGTGAAAATATTTTGGACCCTTTAAGAGGTGCTAGATTCAAATTTAAAACCCATTGAACATCCCATAAGAAGGAGACACGTCCTCCTTCAATTAGACACACCCGGTTTATGCACACGAGGTACGTTAGTAATCGGAGGTAAAGAACAGATGGTAAATTCTGCCATGAGAAACGGCAAATCGATGTGGCATGCTATGGCATAGATTTGGCAAAGGGAGAACATACTGTACACTCGTCTTGCCCTCTTCATCGCCATTGCTCTTTGCACCTTCATCCTGTGCCACACCAGCCTGCACAGGTTCATGAGAGAACATGCCACACCAGCCTGCACGGGAACATGAGAGGCTTTGAGAGGGGGGTGCGGACAGAGTGGGCATGAATTGGCAGGATTCTAATTCCAAATTTCTAAATTGGACAAACGTCGATGAAGATCAATCAGTGGGTGGTAAGAATTTTTGTTCAAGGGATGGAGAAAGGTGATGCTGTATCTGCGGGATAAAGGTTGGTGGACCAAGCACTTAGCTGACAGTTTTTATGCCTCCGCCAGCGAAGTCGCCGGAGGCATGTTTTCGGGTTGTCCGTCCGTCCGTGATGGATTTTCGTTACCGCGATAACTTAAGAACGGCTAAAGGCAGCCAAGTCAAACTTGGTAGCAGTATGTATAATGATGTAAATATAAACAGATTACATTATGGGGTCAAAAGGCCAGAGGTAATTTTTCGGTAAATATTCTGTTACTGTGCTCGCTTGTGACCTAGTGATGGGATTTTGACCAAACTTGGTATAAGTATAATATATTATGATTCAAAAATGAACTGATTAGATTTCAGTGTATCGAGTTCTATGGTTGTCAGGTAAAAATGAGATACACCTACTTGAGAACAGCTGAAGGGATTTCAATCAAACTTGGTCCAAGTATGTGTAATGATGTAATAATGTGGGAGGAGACATATCGGTCAACGTCGTGACGTCGAAGAGTGCCGGTGTCGTTGAAAATAATCTTTGTGAAGAAGATGAGAATTAGATTGTGATGATAAAGAAGAAGAGCATGGTGGTGTTCACCTGATGGGGAACTCAGAAAACTTAATGAACCATTTTAAAATGTTTTAAAATGCCTTTACAAGAAGAAGGAAGAAGCATTTATATTCAATGAATATTCACAGTTTGGAGACATTGAGCAAAGGGAGGGGGAAAAAAAAAAGAATGGAGTACAGGAAGTACAGGCAGAAGGAAATTCAATAGAATGAGATTGTTGTAGAGTGAAAAAAATGTTTTTGCAGCAAGAGGGGAAATAGGATAACATTGAGGAGGTATATTTCGGACGAAAGAAGCAAAACAAGGAACACGGACACAAAAGGTAGTGGGCCTTAATCAATTCAAACAAATTCAACAAATGCATCACAACAAGGTACAATTTAACACAGAAAGTTGGGCAGAAACATAAACAGCAACACAGGGACGAAGATATAACAACAACAACAAAAAAACATGACAGGTACGGTTCAGAAAACATAGCTTCAATAAGATGGAAGCGTCAAGTGCAGATTCAAGCACACATGCAAAAATCCCCGAACCGGAAATCATCCTCTTTGCTGCATTTAGTGTATTTGAAGTTTGTTTTCTCCGGAAACCTCATTCTTGTGTGTTTTGCTTATTTCAATGGTGCTTATATTATGATCACAGATCTGAGTTTTGCAGGTGCTCATACTTACCCTGTGTCAGTGCCATACTCGACTGGGCAAGGCCATCCAGGAAAAACCAGCGTCATGTTGTCCTTGGTCATGCCCTACTCTGGGCCAATCGTCAATGGCAGCCACAGCACCGGCTCAACTAGTGACGATGTTACACCAAGCAACCCCGTTCTCAGGTAAATGTGATTTCTAGTGTTTCCTGAAAGTTACTAAAATAACCACGTGGTTGAAAGACTCCAGATCAACTTATCCACAACATGTCACAAATGTTAATAAATTATGTTTAAATACATTATTGACTCTTTTTTTTTTTTGCAACCTGTTTTTAATCCACCTTGTCAGTAGCCGTCTGACAGATGAAGTTTTCCGATCTTTGACCGCATCATGTAAACGGGGAAGTCAATTGGGCTCATCGTGTATCCGGTTCAATTTTAAGGTGCTTGAGCTTAACAGCATTAAAGGCCAATGTATTGCCATGGCCTGTTCAACTGCTGATCGTGTAAGCCTTTTAACATACCCACATGATTTTAACATACCCACATGACCAACTTATAGCGGTTGAATAGGTTTGGCAAAGCAGACGGTTTTGCACAGATTTCAAAAGTCCTACACAGCACTCTGTACTTTTCAGTTAATATTTCAGTGAAATGTTTTGTCTAGCAACCTAATTCCACGTCTATATTTTTGCAATAAACGTACAGAACAAATGTAAACTAAAGGAAAATGCCGTATCAATAAATGTTTGAGCGAAAAATCACTCCATTGGCAACTGTTACACCGACTAACATTTGGCATCATGTGACCGTCAGTGGCAATAGGACTAGTACATCTACGAGCAGTGCCGTTGTACAGCCAAGTGAGCAACAAATTAAGTCTGTTTTTGCCTTAACGGTTAAGGTGGCTGATTCAAGATCTTAGGGTATTGAGTTTGAGCCCCTGTCGTGCCGTTGCGTAATACCAGGTGGATTGGCTCAGCCTGTTATCCTTCCGAGGTAGTCAAAATGAGTACCAGCCTACTGGAAACGGGGCACCGCATCAGCTGCATAGCCGCTCTTCCAGCAATGATGCAACCAGCAGCCACAGGCTGCATATAAAATAATAAAGTACCAAATTTGGGACGAAAGCAACACCCCAAAGCATATGCACTGCTTTGGCCAATCCTCACAGAAAAGTGGACAACTTTAAATTGTGGTGAATTAATAATAATAATAAATGCAATAAGAAGGGGTAATGCCCAACATAAATATTATATATATTATATAATGTTCCTGGAAAATAATAGCATTAACTAGGCCTGTGGCAATGCCATCTACTCTACTCCTCTTAACATTTTCAGTTAGTTGCTGATTTGCTTTCACAAAACCAGCAAGAGTCCCGTTCCACACCAGAGACAGCTGAGACTTGTCCGTGTGAGCAATGTTGAACTAATGTCGTCACCATTGCTTTAACATTAATTCAATTACCCTTTGATATGTGGGTATTTTGAAGTAGGCTCGTCATCGTATCCGGGTCAACTTTAAAGTGTTTCAGCTTAACAGCATTAATGGCCAATAATATGCACAATTTTATTATAAACGTTATTAGGCCTGCGTACCTCAGTTTTCTGCTGCCTTTCAATGTCACAGGATGCAATTATTCCATCCGTGCCACTGTCTGAGTCAGAATCATCTCTGCGTCATTTGTGTCCAATTGATATGGCTCAATCCAGCCTCCTCCATATTCACTTCTTCAAATTCTATGTTTGATTCTGAGCATAGGAGCTCATATAATATTCTAGATTTGCTGAACCGTTGTTATCCATTGTGCTTACTAAACATCGAGTTATGTACACGGAATTCCAAACTGCTATAACAGGCTGTACCTCCGTTGATGTCATTGCTATGGGTGGTGAATCTGTCCTGGACAGATCTCATCCTATGCTAACAGGATATTTGAAACTGCGTAGAAGTTGCCAGCACCCTCCATAAGCATCTCTTTCCAGAACAGAACCTAATGATTTCTATCAAATCAACACCAGTATAACTCTTGCTCTGTATTTTGCTTTACACTTTAGAACCATATAAAGCGCCTTCTACATATTAATATTACGTACACAAAAAGGTGGTAGGTTTGACCCTCCCATACCCTTCCAGTATATACCGGGCGGGTATTTTTATCACACCTCTCCTTAGCACTGTGACTCGGCAGATGTAATCTCCTGTTAGTTTGGCTTTCACGTTTCAAGATGGCATACATGTCGTCCAACAAAATTGTAATAAGTAGGAAAAACAACAACATTTTATAGCAGCGATTTTAATGCACCAAATATGCAACAGCACAAACCCTACCTGATGTGTATGTATTGTGCAGATGGCACTTGACTCAGACTCCGTACAGGAGAGGCATGAAGGCTCATATTATATATTATTCTCTCTGGGATATATAGATTGCAGTAGATCTGGGCTTGGTCCGCAAAAACGTCAGTGGGAGGGAGAGGAGAGCAAGGGAGTTAGGAGGGCATTAACACAGTTACCAAGTTTCTTGTAGAATGCTCGCCCAGTGGCTTAAGCACTCCATTCAAAACCATTGATATGAATGACTGGCTTGGCAAGTGCTAGATGGCTGCTTGGTAACTGAACACACCAAGCTTCCTCCCTATCAGTTTTGTGTTAACCAGCAGGAGCACCTGTCTCAAATGGTAATCATATGCGTTTGTGATTTATATTGTGTTACTTCTGGTAGGGATGCCCCACGAAACACCACAATAAGCTATTTATTTATATACATTAACAGTTTTTTTTAAAGGAGGGAAAACCCCTTGGGGAGGGGATATTATTGGTGTTAATATTGTTTGAAATAACATTAATATTATGCTGTTAACATTTGTATTGTTATTACTTTTGTTATTAGAATCGGCCTTGGAAAAAAAAAATGCCATGATTAGGTATCTTAACACGGATATGCACCTTAACACGGATTTTGCCCAAGACGGAAACCCCCTTGGGAGGCGGGCAAATGAGGTCGTTACAACCTCCATTGTGAGACCCTTAATCCTCCGGTCAAGTTTGGTTGAGATTGGATAATTTATGACTGAATGTATCGCGGTCAGATAGACAGACGCCAAATTCCGTATTTTAGTATTGGCTGCATCATTTCTGGGGGCGCAGCTGTGCCGCTGATGCAATGCCCCCATTACCAGTCAGCTGCTACTCATTTTGTTGACCATGGAAGGATGACAGGCCGAGCCAACTCAACTGGTGTTAATTCAATGGAATGACAGGTTAGTATGATGTGAGACTAATTTACAAACTCAACCCTCTTGAAAACTTAATGGTTTTAGGATTTATGTGGTTCTGTCAAATCCATGTTGATAGCTTTAGGTTTTGTTTTATTTTGCTTTGTTTGAAGTGATCTTAACTGAGTTAACCAAATGTTCTTGCTTGGTTGTTTCATCCCTGAACCCCTCCATTGCTTGCCTGGCCTTCCAGTGGGCCGAGCCCACACACCACACTGCAGTCACATACGCACAGCTCGAGCTCCAGTTCTGGTGAAGGCCACCTTTTCCGAGGCCCGAGGCAGTCTAGCCATGTACCCCCTGACGAAGATGGTCACGTAGAGCCATATGTTGACTTCTCAGAGTTCTACCAACTCTGGAACTTGGAACATGGAAATCCAGCAGGAGAATTGACCTGATGAATATACAGTGGAACATTACGACACGAGTGTGCAAGAACGACACCTCCAACTTCGGCTGTCTTGGGATTCTTGATCTCATCATAATATTACAGAGAAGCGAATACCGTACAACTGCGACATTTGTGGGGGAAATGTTCGTGAAAACTGCCGTGAATTCGCGAATGTCGGGGCATTGCTTCAATGGGAAAAAGGGGATTATGTTCACGTGGGCAAGTGATTCATAAGGGAATTTTTTTTCAAGTTTAAGAACACTAATGCACATAATTAGTTTCATAAAAAATGCTTACAAATAAATATAAAAATACTGTCGTACAGCAGATAAGCTCTCATATTTTAACAAATTGTACATTTTTTGAGAAAAGCATGAAATTTCTAGCATAGTTAGTATATACCATAAGGTTTATTTTCAGATGTGGAGGGAAGTCAGATTTGACCTCTGAGGGCCGTGAGAGGTCAAATACAAGATGGCCACCAGTTCCCCAAGGGTAATGTTCAAACGTGCTTAATTTTGGAACCAAACAGTGTAGAAAAACAATATAGGTGTCATTTCCAACTAAATTGGGGATGCCCATTCATTTGGTGATACTTTTGAGATCGCCAGAACTCAAGGACATGCATTTAGGTCAAGGTCAAATTACGTTAAATATCTATTTTTATGATACTGCAGTTGGAACTGCTATTGGAAAAAGTTCATTTGAACTTTTAAAACTTTATTTTTTTCAGGTACAGGGAGGGATAGGTACAGAACACCCAAAGACCAGAAATGATGGAAAAAAAAGTGTTTACACTGCAAGCAATGATGCAATAACCTCTGAAAAAATAACTGTAGTTAACCAAGTATGTCCACCAAAGCTTACATTAAATCAAGTGTAATGATGAAAATTGGTAACGATCAAAATCTAACAGTCTCCAGAATAGAAGCACAGTGCAGTGCACTTGAGTGCAGCTTTGGCACTTGCAGCGTCCAGTGCACCCTTTCTTGCAGCCACAGTGGATCGATTTTGGCACGATTTTGATGCTTCAGGGAGAGTGCTCCAAAGAGGCTGCCACCCAGTTGTCTCCTTTGTCCAGCCCCAGTCAGATGGGTCTGGCATCTCTGGATCCATGACCAATGCCTGGTTCCAACATTTGGCCTGGTAGCAAGTGTGCTTGATGTGCCGCTTGAGTGCTGCCTGTGTTGGAGGAATGTTCTCTAGAGTTCTACACTTCTGTGTGAAGAGCTGTTTCCTGGCATCATTCACTTCCGTGCTCTCACTGGTTCGGTCGTACATCAGCACCACAAATCGCTCTAGCAGTAACATTGAGCCTTCACTGACCTCACTTGGCATGCCTAGGAGTTCATTGAAAGCATCATTCACCTCTGGGAAAGACTTCCAAGTTTCCCAGGCAGTCTTCTTTCCTCTGCCAGCGAATGCAGATACAGTATCACACCCGGTGAAAGCATGAAAGATTGGGAGAGTCGGGCACTGTGGGGGATTCAATGTGGCAACCATTTCATGAACAGCTATGTACCGAAAGCTTGACCCGACACCAAAGGCAACCCACAGCTCATCAGGAGCATCCCCAATTTAGTTGGAAATGACACCTATAATGTTTTTCTACACTATTTGGTTCCAGAATTAAGCGCCTTTGAATATTAGACTCGGTGGACTTGCGGCCATTTTGGATTTGACCTCTCACGGTCCTCAGAGGTCAAATCTGACTTCCCTCCACATCTGAAAATAAACCTTATGGTATGCACTAACTATGTTAGAAATTTCATGGTTTTCTCATAAAATGCACAATTGTTGTTGTTATCCGCTGTACTACTGTAACAAATTCAAAAAAGTTACCTAACTATTTTGCCGTTGAGTGTCGTGTTATTTCATCGAAAATGAACCGTTTGTTTTGCTTCGATCTTGCGTGGTACCCAAAGCATGTCTTGATCCCGGAAATATTTGCCATTTTAACCGCTCAGAGTTTAAGCTTGAAGGAAGATATTCTATATTACCTTGTGAAGATACACGTTGAGTTTAAATTGCATAATTTTAAACATCCTTGCATCATAGTCCTTGTGTTAGAATTTTATTTTATTTTGCATCCAAAATAAAAGTTAATTTTTACTTACCAGGAACCAGCCTCACTGATTGGTGCGAGATTTACACCATATATTCCACTTTAAACTTGTACGTGACTAAAGGAATAATGAGACTTAAAACTATAATTAGATATATAATTATATTTCGTAATCACTCCCGGTTCCCGATCAAAAACCTGTAATAAAATAATTATGCAAGACACCAAGCAACCCCACTCCCCACATCATTACCCATCATTACCCTCCCTTCCACACATCTCCCTGCTCTCAAATGTTGTGTTTGTGTGCTTCCCCTTCTCTCCCCATCTTGTTTTCCACTCCCTCTTTTTATATATTTTGTTTGTCTGGTTGATTTGTTTGTGAAGTAAATGTTAGCTCTTTCACGAGCCTCGATTCAGTATACAAAAAAAAAAGAAAAAAAAAAAGTTCTCCTCCACTCCTTCCCCCTCCCTAACCCCTCCGGTGCGGAGGGTTTGCGATCATGTCTGTGAGGCAGGCCTTTTCCTGAAACATAAAATATCAACAAATCTGTGGGTGGAGGGGATGGTTTATGCCCACAAAACCCACGAATACCTAGAGCACAGGAGCCACAAAAGTACGAACAGTATACATATAAAAAGCCATGACTAACTGGGTTTTGCGGATTGTGAATCCGCGAATGTTTGGGTATAGCTGTAGTTTCACTTTTCAAGCAGTTACATCATGATTTGCAGGTGAAAATGTGTTCTACATGAGGACAAAGAGCCTTTGTGGAATTTCCTTCGAGAATTTTTGTGGGTTCGGGGAACAGAAGGATTTCTATGGGTAGGTGGTATGGGTATGTAGTATGGGTATGGGTACCTGGCTGACCTCCTCTCCAGACACACTCCCACCCGCAACCTCCGCTCTGCTGGTACCAACCTCCTGACCCCCCCCCCATCCGGACCAAATTCAGATCCTGGGGGGACAGGGCCTTCTCCATCGCTGCTCCCACCCTCTGGAACTCTCTACCTCACACCATCAGAGACTCCTCCTCACTCACCACATTCAAAACATCACTCAAGACCCACCTGTTCAGCACTGCATTCAACATTCAACCCACAGCATTTAACCCCTGACTATCACTTCTCCTTCTCCCTCCTTTTGCTTTAAATATTTCCCTATTGATTCTTGTCTTTTTGCAATTGTTGTTTTCATGTTTTGTTATGCATTATGTTTTGCACTCTGTCAAAGCGCCTTTGGGCTTCATGAAAAGCTCTATACAAAATAAATGAATTATTATTATTATTAGGTGATGCCTTTCGGCTAATTCACCAACCAACCAAATAAAGGCTACATATAAATAAACAGCTCCTCCACAAGCCTCAAATCTGTATACAAAAAATAACAATGAAGTTTGAGATGTGGGGCAAAAATCTTGGTAGACCTACACTATGTGGTCAGTCAGGGTGACCTAAAAGTTAGTTTGCTGATATTACCATTTTTTATTTCATCAAAATTAGCCAATGCCGTGAGACAACTTTATTTATTGCAAAGCTTTTGTTTTCTTTGTTCACCCCTTTTGATGATGCAGGGTGAAGATGCATCGAGCCAATACCCCACAGCTGGCCAAAATATATATATATATATATATTAGCAATTTAGCTAATGTTCTAAAAATGTGCAGCCAAATTAACGTTTTCCTTAGTTAAACAAAAAGCTCTTAGTTGTAAAACATCCATCCCCAAACATTCATAGTTTGTGAAATGACTTTGCTCAACATAGTTTCCTGAAAATCGATCAATCAATCAATCAATCAAAATGGTTTATTGAAAGCATTCTGGCAGTGAATGACTGAATTACACATGCATACATATTCATAATTTGTGATCAAAGATTGCTAACAAGATAAATATATATATATATATATACTGAAACGCAAAAGAAACTTACCACCTTTGAAACCTTTAAATATCAACAATAACACTGCGTGTAGTAAATGTGTGAACTTATTTGTGGACAATAGTGTCCTCACTGTCAGACAAAACGGTCACGGATGGTCACTTGAACCTTCAATGGTCACTTCATAGCACAGCTGTTGAACAGCCGTTTTGACTGTCAGTGATTAGCCAAGGGGTACGGGATGATTTTAATGAGCTGCACGTGATGTCTTGATATTGGCTTTAAAAAGGCCAGTGCAAAATGGGAATTTCAATCAACATGCCACGATTGTCAAGGGATCAACGGCAGCGTGCCCTGGGCATGCTGAAAGGCGGACTGAGCTACCGTGAGGTGGCACGTCGCCTTGGCTGTTCACACCAGACAATATCGGCCCTGGTGGACAGAGACACCCTCCACAACTCTGCAGATGACAGACCTCGATCAGGGAGGCCAAGAGTCACCAGTGCAAGGCAGGTCAGGCAGATGGTCCGAAGTCACCTGCGGGATCAATTCCGTCCAGCATCCCGCACTGCGGCAGAAACTCCGGGGCGTGCAAACCCACGGATCTCCAATGATACTGCACGAAGACGACTGCATGACTATGGTCTGACTGCCAGAAGACCATACAGAGGCCCCTTGATGACGGCTGCCCATCGCCGCAATCGACAGAGATGGTGCCAGCAGCATCAGCGGTGGACCTTGGCGCAGTGGAACGAGGTCGCTTTCAGTGATGTCAAGGTTCTGTGTGGACAGTCCTGATGGGCATGAGCGTGTCTGGAGAAGAACTGGCGAGCGATATGCCGATTGTTGCGTGCGTCAAGCCAACAGGTGGGGTGGCCCAAGTGTGATGGTGTGGGCCACCATATCAGACCGGTACAGGACACCACTGGTGGTTGTGGATGGGAATCTTAACGCCCAGCGGTATGTGGATAACATCATGCGACCTCATCTGCTGCCATTCCTGCTAGACCACCCAGAACTGAGAACCTTTCAGCTTGACAATGCTCGTCCCCATGCTGCTCGCTTTACCACTGCATTTCTCCAAGGCGAGAACATCAACACCATGCAGTGGCCTGCGCTCTCCCCTGACCTGAATCCCATAGAGCACCTGTGGGATGAGCTTGGGAGACGCGTAGTTGGCAGGGCCAGGACACGGGCAGAGCTGCTTCAGACATTGAGGACTGAGTGGGACAGAATCCAGCAGCAATCCATCCAAAGACTGGTAGGCAGTATACGCCGACGATGCACTGCCTGTATCCAAAACAATGGTGGCCACACACGCTATTGAAAGGGGACTGACATTGCATCCTGTGCTGTTCTGTACTGTAGAACAAACTGATGAGATGGTGTATCTTGGTCAAAAACTTGACGTGTCATCAATAAAATGCCAATGTTTCAATTAGCAATTGTTGGTTTGTTTTATTTTGAACTGTAACAATTTTATTACATTTCAAACAAGTGGTAAGTTTCTTTTGCGTTTTCGGTCTTTTTGAAGTTGGTCAAAATGGTCAAAATGGTCAAATTTTTCGGTCAAAATGCCCATTTTGCACTGGCCTTTTTAAAGCCAATATCAAGACATCACGTGCAGCTCATTAAAATCATCCCGTACCCCTTGGCTAATCACTGACAGTCAAAACGGCTGTTCAACAGCTGTGCTATGAAGTGACCATTGAAGGTTCAAGTGACCATCCGTGACCGTTTTGTCTGACAGTGAGGACACTATTGTCCACAAATAAGTTCACACATTTACTACACGCAGTGTTATTGTTGATATTTAAAGGTTTCAAAGGTGGTAAGTTTCTTTTGCGTTTCAGTATATATATATATATTTAATTCAAATGGTTAATTAACAAAAAAATGTAAAATTAAAAAACAAACATGGCATGTTTCAAACAGAAGAAGAATATTTAGAATTAAAAAAACTGAGAATTGTGACTAAGTATTCCATACGATTAAGAATACCAATTAAAAATGGCAATGCGCTTGTTTGAAATCTTTTTGTTCTGCATTAGTATTGAGTACTTTTGTGCTTTCCTGAGATTAAAAGGTATCTCATAGCAGGTAACCACATTGTACGCCAATTATGGGTTTCAATAGCGAGTGCAAAATCCTGACACAACTTATGTCAACAAGTGTTTCTCAACAACTTACAACATCTTTCAACAAGAGTAAGATCATCCACATATTTAAAATACAGAATGGGACTTTTCTCACATGCATCATTGATCATTACTAAAAACAAAATTGGACCTAATTTTGTACCCTGTGGTATTCCAGCATGACTATTGTCGCCGGAGGTATTATGTTTTCTGGCTGTCCGTCCGTCCCTCTGTGATAGGTTTTCGTTACTGCGATAACTTGAGAACGGCTAAAGGGATCTAAGTCAAACTTGGTGTTGGTATGTATAATGAGGTAAAGATTACCTGATTAGATTTTGCGGTCACGAGGTCAAAGGGCAAAGGTCAGAGGTCATGTTAGGTAAAAATGTTGTCAATTGTCGACATCAATCTTTAATGCTGGAAGGCATTTTGCCATTGTCAGAGAAGACGGCAACTGGTGTTAGTGTTCTTTTACAGGGGGTTGGTGGCTGTGTTAAAGCTCCACTTCATGTCATCCATTTAAAGTCTGATTTGGTGTCAGGACCGGTCACTGTAGGGTTACAAGCCACTCTACCTGTAGAGGGAATATATTTTGTTATCGGGCATGATTTGGCCGGTGGTCAAGTTTCTGGTAACCCGATGTTTGTTGGAAAGCCTAGTATGGAAAATAACACTGCACAGTTAGAGCCGGAGAATCCGGGTATCTTTCCATCCTGTGCCGCGACTCGTGCTATGGGTAGGAAGTGCTCTGAAGAGAAGAGGAAGGTACTGACGTCACGCTTTGCAAAGGCACGTCTTGTCAGGTACCCAAAAACTAAGTGTCAGCACACACAAATCAGGGATGGAGGCAATGTTGGCAAGCTTTTTTGTAGGTGGACTGAACTTCAAAACAAGGGAAGATGTTCTGGACTCTGTCTTTGGCAAATATGGACCGCTCTTGGAAGTGCGGCTGATAAAGGACAGGGAGACGCAAAAGTCAAGAGGGTTTGGCTTTGTCACGTTTGAAAACAAAGGATGCCAAAGATGCAGAAAAGGATTTAAAGGGCAAGGATTTGGATGGTCGGACCATAACAGTAGAGAAGGCAGGCCATGGGCGTCGAAGGGGCTACAGAGGAGGAAAACGTGGAGGTAGTTTCAGGGGTGGCTATGGCTCCCGGGGTGGGCGTAGTAGTTTTGGTGGTGGTCGCAGTCGAGATTACTATGGAGGCTCCCAGAGTTACGGCAGCTCCCGAAGGGACGATTATCAGGGTACTGGCCGAGAAGGAGACCGCTATTCACGTGACTACAGCGACAAGAGCTCCAACCGTGATTATTATGAAAGTTAGGAAGAGTTTGAAGCACTGAATGCTGCGGAGCAGCCGAGCCAAGATTCCTACACGGATTAACCGTGAACTCCACGTTCCTAAAGGCGTCCATGTAGTGAATACTCCCAGGCCTCACCACCCAACCACCATGAAACCTGGCTCTCAGCTCGGCCTCCCTAAAAAAAGTGCTATCGATTTGCTTTGTTTTGGATTTTTGATCACAACCCCTTAACCTTCATTCAAAAATGTTTTTGCCTGCAAAGAAAGTTTTCACTATGTTCAAACTTTCTTTCTTGAGGGGGGGAAGTGTTACGGATTCGTCACTTCCGTTGTGGTGGTTTGCATCCACTGTATATATTTCTGATTCCATGTACTATTATTGTGTTCAAAAGGTTTATTATTCATGAACTGGTTTCAAAAGGTAAAAAAGTTAATGTTAAAAGAAACAGGAAACCGGATCGGGAACCGGACAACGAAGAGGAAGAAGAGGGAGAAAAAGGGCGGAGCGAATGAGTCGGACTAGAAAGCCGAGTTGCTCCGGGTTCTGAAGCGAACGTTGGCGAGCCAGAGTCACTAGCGAACTTTTGGTTTTCCGGGAAAGGGATTCCTACGACAGAGTTGTCATCGCTGTGACCGGTCAACCTGCGTGTCAGGTTTTGCGATCGATTCAGGAGAGAATCGTCGCCGTGCCATGCGCCACGAGACCGGGTCTTCGGCCATTTTGACTCGCGCAGGACTTGTGCTTCGCTCGCGGTTTCGTCTCTTTTCGACCACCTCCACCGCATTCAGACGTCGATCTGGGGCGTGTGTGTGACGTGACTTTTTGAAGGTTAATTCGTCCATACCCGAGGGTGTGATCTCTCAGTCGCCTGT
This sequence comes from Myxine glutinosa, assembly GCF_964187855.1. Classification (NCBI taxonomy): domain Eukaryota; kingdom Metazoa; phylum Chordata; class Myxini; order Myxiniformes; family Myxinidae; genus Myxine; species Myxine glutinosa. Next base: position 96,782,868 of record NC_136263.1, on the reverse strand, counting down.
AGGGCGCCTTTGGATTTCCCAGGCACCTTGAGGGCGCCTTTGTGCAGCTTCGGCTGTGTGACTGTATTTGCCATCCGCACGGGATTCTGGTCTCGATTGGATCTCGTTCTGGCGATCGCTGGAGCGGACCAATTTTGTCTCGAAGCCGGGATTAAGAGACATTGGGGAATGTTCGTGTTTCACTCACTTGGAACACAGTGAGTTAAATATTACAAAACTGATGGTACCATCATAGGACATATTGATTGTACTTTTGAATACTATTATTGTTGTACTGTTTTTCTTGTGTGATCTTAATACAATATTTGTTTGAGTAACAATTGGGGTGGCTTCTCCCTTGATCTTTGACATACAGAATAACACATTTTTCTGCCGTGACTCCTCTCGGGGCTCGGAGGTACACCGTGACCAGGGGGTCGGGGAGGAGCACGTAACACTAGTGCTGCCCTTTGAAAGGGTCTAATTAGCATGGCATGGTCCATTGGAATTCTCACATTGAAGCAGTAAGTGTCATAATATGTTCACGTTTTTTTGTTTACTTGCATATTGCTACCACTGTGTTGGAGTCCCAAAGGCTCGCATGCTGGTCAGGAGAATGAACGGACTTTGTTTTCTCAGGGCATTTCCCTCAAAGAGGCAGGCTGCCTGGCTATACGAGAAGGACCTCACAGGGGCAGACTGCCAAGCATGAGATGTGCATGAGAAGGGCTCTATCCCTAAGAAAAGAACTGCCTGGTCATACGAGAAGTACCAAGCTCCTCTGCCGTTATCCTCTGCCATCTGCATCTGGACAAATATTGTTATCCTGCGCTCACGAAGCGAAAAGCGAGGTTAAGCATTCAGTTGCGTACGTGTGCCGTGTCTGCATTTTAAAAATTCATTTTCTCGACAACCGTTGGTCCGATTGACACGAAATTTTACCATAGAAGCGCCTCCGCATATAGAATTTTTTTATTCATAATTATGACGCCATAGGTCATGTGGTACGGACGCCATCTTGGAAAAACGTTACACCTTTATATCTCCCAAACCGCTCAATGGAAAAAATGGAAATATGGCTCATTATCAAGTACTGCCCTTGGGGAATAAGATATGTTGATGGTGATGTCATCGGTGCCTTAATTATGACGTCATCATTCGACAAGTACAACGCTTGATCTGATCAGTATGAATAAAACAAAAATTCCTCTACAACTGTTAGTCCGATGGACACGAAATTTTCAGAATATGTGCAGCTCCTCCTGTAGAATTTTTAAATGATAATTATAACGTCATAGGTCACGTGGTACAGACACCATATTGGAAAAAATCGAAAAAAGTTGCACCTCTATATTTCTGAAACCGCTCCATGGAAAAAATTGAAATATGGCTCATTATCAAGTACTGCCCTTGGGGAATAAGATATGTTAATGATGATGTCATCGGTGCCTTCGTTATGACGTCATAATTCGACAAGTACAACACTTATACGATCATTGTGAATTTTTTTTCTCAGCAACTGTTGGTCTGATGGGCACGAAATTTTCACCATAGGAGCGGCCCCTCATGTGGAATATTTTACTGATAATCATGACATCATAGGCCATGTGATACAGGCGCCATCTTGGAAAAACCGAAAAATGTTGCACCTCTATTTCTCCAAAACCGCTGTGTTGTATTGTTCCTATCAATTACTGGAATAATAATGGAAGACTCCACTTTGTTCTTATGTTCGGTTTATTTAACTCAAAAGGGGGGGTAGGGAATTACGAACTGATGCAAGGTAAATACCATACTAAAACGAACTACACTTTAACAAAGCCTTGTTCAGCCGGTCGTCATGGCACAGTCAGTCTTCTCCTTTTCAGATCCTCCTTCGTTTCTTTGTCCAGCGCGACTCTCCCTTCTCCAAGTCCCATCTTCCTTTTATTTTCAATCTCCACTTCCATATATGGCATGGAATTTAAGTCTCCGAACAGACTCTCCCGGCTCAGACAATGAGACATTCTGGTTTCTGTCTTGGAGAATTCTGAGAGCCATCTTAGACAGTTACGACACAGTTGAAATGATGAAACACCCTTATCTGTTCCAGAGGTCATTCTTTCCTGACCCCTCCGAACCAAGAATGTTCCAAGCCTTTTCTCAAGAGGAAAACACATTTTGAACAAGAGGGGAGAATATATAAATAATATATTCCTCCACAATTCCTCATTTTTTTCTTTTTGTTTATATTAATCATTAATCTAAACATCAACCTATTTAATATTCGACCCACAAATTTGGTAATCCAATTTTCCCATTCATTAAGGCATACACCGTCATTCTGGAAGAATATGATCACAAAACATTTCTCTTTCCATATTAATAATGCAATTCACTTCATTTGCATAAAGCATACAACACTTCACCTTTACCAAAACACAATAATTTCAGTTCACCATTAAAATAATAAAACATCTGCAACATTTGGCAATACGTTTGCTTTGACACAAATGTTGACTTTTTATTGAAAAGAAGGGGCTGATCACTCGTGTTTGAAATTCAAATATGAAACATTTTCTTCTGATGTCTTCATGGCACCTACACTATTTTGTGTAGGATTTTCTGCTGTTATGATAGCTGGGCAGAGTCACAAACTGACCCTGCTTTTGCATGTAACATTCTTGCCACTCTTGCTGTGAACCAAAGTAGATTTGAACAAGGCCTTCATCCAATTGTCATTGACTTGCCTCCTCACTCATCATGTGTATGGAGCAAGTGTTGATGTAATGTTGGTTGACCAGCAAGATGTGGAACAGGGATGCCGGATGCATCTGCAATGATGTTGGGACCAGGGCGTTCAAGTTGTCCATGGTCCATACCAGGAGCAACCAGCAGAATCGTGCACAGCTGTTGTGAAGGAAAAGGCACAGCCGTTCGCTTGTAGCTCCATGCTGGCTCCCCGGAAGTTGGTGAAGTAATAACACACATCACCGCATCCCGTGGAAGTTGCAGGTAAAATGTCGTCGTCCTGCAATTGCTGATGTAATGAATGTAGGTGAACAAAGTAGGTGATCGCCCTTCTTTCATATGTTGCAGTGTGATCCAGGCCAATGGTCACATAAATCTCCCTTGGTGAAGGTAAGCATCCATCTCCAAGTTACAAAGGAGAATGTCTTCATCATTCTTTGAGAAGGAGGGTGTATGCCAAGATTAACTTAATTTTTAGCCACAAATTTTCTTTTTCGAACTTCTATCCAGATGTCGTTATCACACCATTTGAAATGGGACCTGGTCTTTCCTTTACTCAGCCACATTTATATCTGCTCGCCACACAGATTGAATCAGATGGGGTACATTGTAACATGAAATCACTATATTTTAACGAATCATGTATATCTTATAACAGTTTCACACGAATAATATTCAAATCAAGTATGTGTTTTATACTACTAAACTAAGAATAACATCCATAATTGCTTTCAGGTTCATATAATTCAAAAATTAAACTCATGCAGTTATTTTAACACTACTCAAAGAAAATAAATGCATTATTAGTTGAGTGTATATAAGTAAAATCACAACAGGAATATCTAATTCCCAACAAATCTTGCAAACAGCAAACTATGCATAATGTATTATTTAGCATAGTCCTCCCCACTTTTTCTTTTAATAGTGTAACTTATGGTGATATGAGTTCACTAACTCGTAAAACGGACACTATTCACAATGGTTTGTTATGTCCTTATCTTAGCTCTACTGTACTCATTTGCAACATCACTTGATTCAATCTTTTAATCTCAACATTTATGTTGCCATAAAAGTCTTCCTCTTGTGGTTCCACATGTATTTCCTCATTTGCTGCTTCATTTATTTCTGCACGTGGTGCTTCATGCACTATCATAGTGTTATTTGTTATCTTATTGAAACCCACCGTCACTAAGGCTTTCAAGCAAGCCATCACTAAAACTATTGCCAATATAACAACTAATCCAACAAACAAGTATTGGAGTATCTTAGCTGCCACTCCTCCGAATGTATTTTCCAACCATGCAAAAGTACCCCCTTTTACATAATCGTGATATCTTGCTCCCTCTTGTCTTATTGTATCGGCTATGTTATAAATGTCTCCCGAATTATCAGGTATATACGTACAACAATCTGTACCAATCACTGCGCATGTACCTCCTTTTTCCGCTAACAGCATATCCAATGCCATACAATTTTGTAATGCCATGGTTCTTGTTGCTGCCAGCTCACTTGTAAGGTTTGTCAATACACTAGCTGTTTTATTTGCCAATATTTCTACAGCCAATGCCATTTGCCATAGCTCATGGCCTGCCTTCCAGGTTCCATAAAATGGAAATACTACCATTCCAACCCATTCTCCCATACTAACAGTTCTTTTCTGCCTAGCATGTAGGATGCGCATTGGTGACTCTGTTAACAAGCGCATGTGTGGAAGTACAAAACCAAGAAAACATGATCCTGACCATGTCAGTGGGAGATACGCATACACCTTGTGTCCACATATAAAATATGTATTATTATAGGTCCATGTAGTATCTGTTGTCCAAGTTCCTTCCCAATACAAAGATATCATCTTTAAGCTAGTGTCCCTTACTGGGACAAGCAATCTTATATAGCCTAACTCGTAACTATAATGGTGGCAGGTGGTTTCCCATAAACTTATTATTCTCCTTGGTGCGATGTCGGACGAAACATAGGAGCCCTTTCATTTGTTGTTGAATAGTTACGGAGGGGGGCATAACTTCATTGTCATATTTATGCCTATAACTGTCTGCAAATTCCTCACATTGATATCCCCCTTTTTCCCAACCAATGTCCCCTAGCATCATCGCCATTGGTAAATAAGGTATTGTTGCTACCAACCTCTTTGGGAAGCGACTACATAATTCATCCCAACCAAAAGGAACTGCCTCCAATGGTACTCCGTTCTCACTAGAATGTGGCATTTGTGTGCATATCCAACAATTACTTTCATTTGCTATATCAGCCCTTGTGTGGGCTAAATGTAAAAAAGTATTAATCCCGTGTAATCCATCGGGTTCTAAAGGTGTGTCCCTATCTTCCATCAAACTTCTCCTTTGTTTATGTCGTACCGCATAATCATATATCTGTATGTCGGCCACCAATGTTGCGTTTTGTTCTCTCATTACTCCGAAGTAAGGCATGCAACACAGAGTCCCCACTACTAGAGAACTCATTCCCAGGATGAATATCACCATTTTCAAGGAGTATCCGAAGTAGAAGTCTTTGTTTTCCCCTGATTTGTCGGCTTGTCTTGATAAGGTCTTTCCCTTTGTCCCACCTGTATCCATCTGTAAAAACATGTAAGCTACCCCTTGTATATGTTCATACCTATAACATAATTATATGTCAATGACATTCAACATGATATACCAAACTAACAAGCTTCATAAAAGGTGAATAAGAAAAAATCCCTTAATATGCAACATAAATCTGATTATGTGCCTTATCCTGATCCCCCTATCTCCCGGGTTCCATATTTGTCTCTATTCTTAGCAACTACCTATGGTCTGTCAATTCGTTCCAAAATACCACAACCAAAGGTTTTAACCAAAGCTCTACCAAACTATTTCCAATGTGAACTCAAAATACTAGTGAAACAATCAATTCAAAGAATTAACTTCAAAGGGTCAACAAATTCATTTTAGAAACAGATCTAATTTTCTTTCTATTGCTATAAGGAAGAACAATAGTTCTTATAAGTCTTTGTAATATCTCACTTAATTTACCCAGCATTGAAGAATTTATTTACCATCCTTTCCCCTTCTGTTTACCAGTAACTTTGTTTAAACTCCATAACTTAATTTGATAAATCCCATGTGTACAGCTACCACTTATGGAAACCCCTATTTTTTGTAGAAAATATCCAAATAAGTGGTTTTACGCCCCCTTAACTGTTGCTCATCCATTTTATGCTCCTAGTGAATACTACTAACACCTGTATGCCAATATAGGTGTGCCAGATTAACAAAATATGTTGCAGGTACACGTAACATCGCATTCCGAGGTTAAATAATGTAACAGCGCGTTCATGTCTGCCCCTTGGGTTTAAGATGCACAATGCATTCCGTTTTTTAAAACTTACAATAGTTCAATTCAGCAAAATTTACTTTACTATCTGCCCACATCATCTATGCCTAAGACATATCCATACATACAACACAATTTATATGCTGATAAAAGTCCAGTTTATATATGTCAAAATCCATGAGCAGAGTACTCTGGGAAGTCAGTAGAAGACCTCTTCCAAATTTGGCTAATTTTGTACTCCCTCATCATATTTTTATGAAGCTCATATCCATAAATAGCTTTTATTCTCATATAAATTATATTAACCACGGAATCCCAAACCTCCTCACAATTTTACTATTAATTAATGGCTGCTCATAACCCAGCACATCAAATCTGTATATTCCATCTCCCTTGACAAAAGAGATAATTTTCATAATCAAATTATATTTCTATTTTATTTTATGAATTCTCTGGATATTCGATCCCATCCATATGAAACTATCCATTTCCAGACAAGCACATTGTCAGTTTTAACAATCTTGTAAGATTGACACATAAAACCAAAAACACCAACATTGACACTCAAACATACACCAACCCAAGCATTATGTATATGTGTTTACGTTGGAACCATTATTAACAGAGCAAGATGTGTGTCAATTTTATTTTTTATTTCGTAAAATTTGTCCCTTAATGTTTTAACGCTAATCACACAAATAGACAAAAAGTTTATTTTCCGAAAACCCCTCTAACGTCACATTGAAATTACCCTTTGGTTCCCACTATAATGTATCCAAATTTGACAATACATTTACATGTCAGTCGACCACTGACCTATCAATCATGCAAAATAATAATCTAAAATGCCCACGTTATAATCATGTGATGCTTGTCACTTGGCGTCCAAAAACTTGCAAAGCAATGTTCCACTTTTATTTAAAAAAAAAAATTTTTTTTTTAAAATTGTGTGGCCCAAAATGCTCCCTAAACCCACATTTATAATTTACAAATATGAAGCTTCCAGATTGAACTCTAATTCTGGATCTTTAATTCATGTTCCAAAAATAGCCAGTTTTGGCAGTTGATCAATTAATTATTAATTTGCTCACAAGCCAAAAATAAAATCATCCTTGCTCCGAAAAGTTTTCAGACACAAGAAGCGTCAACAGTTATTCATATTGGTCTAGTGATTTAATCTGTTGAGGCCAGTCGTCATTTGGGATCTGCAGCAATGAAGGCCTAATCATTATCTGAGGTACCGGTAAACTCTGGTACCCTTAATCTTGGTTCTCCCTTGCGAAATCGTGTTTTGTTGACATACAGACATCTTTTCCAATGCCCCGTTTCTCCACAATTGAAACACCGGTTTCTGTCGTTGACTGGTCTGTCCACCTGTGCACTTGTATTGCTGGGCTGCATCTCTAGATCCCTGAGTTGCCACTGCGATCTCTGGTTCTCTCCTGAAACACGAAAAAATTATCTGTACTGTTCTTTTTGGGGAGACAAATGGGAATCAGATGGGACAACTGTCACTTTTATTTCAGTTTTCAAGGGCAGTTGTGCATTTATCTCCTCCACTGTATCCCGTATTCTTTTTAGTTTAAATTCTAGGTCCGTCATCCGTTCTTGCTGTTCCCATTTCCTGGATTCAACATCCCAATAATGGAATGCAAGCCAGTCTACTGTGAAATTCTGTTGCTTCCTGGCTTTCAATTCTTGTCCTAATCTCTCCAATCGACTTCGCTCAAATGTACCATCTTTTTGAAATTCCTTAGCGTGTCCCTTTGTCCACAAATACCAATTTTCAACCTCTCTAATAGCCTCTTCAGCATATCGGTCGTACATATAATTGATACAAACACCTCTTTGGGACAAGTCCAATTGACCTTGCTTCTCCTTGCTGACTCCACTCCCCATTACACCTGTGTGTGAGTAACACTCTATATGCACGCAATGTACCAGATAACTACCAAGACTACACCTTAGATTACACCTGCACCCACGATCGACTGTGTGTACTGCAAAAAATCGCTGAAATTTGTTCCACCTTATACAGAGTAATGTTGAATGCGCGATTTCCTAGCTTATTTCCTATAAGCTCGACTCCGTAGTCTCCCAGGAAGTATCTCCACCTTTGCAATTGATGACTTCAAGTGATTGCCAGAGAGTCTCCCTGTCCTGTGGCTTTCCCACACCCTAATCGCACCGATCGGTGTTGTAGTTGGATCAAATGGATCCGTAAAAATTGGTGAATCCGCAGAGATCCCGTGCTGTTGGAGGGGAAATCACACAGAAAAGTAACCGCACATATATCTATATATAGACTCACCACCTTGCTCTTTTCCAAGGTTGTCTTCACATGAATGTCTCACAAATATCTCAAAACTTCTTTGTTGAGACTTCACCTTCATCAATCAATCAATCAATTCAATTAAATCAATTCATCAATCTTCATCAATAAATCACATTAACCAATGAGATAACTCTATACCTAAGCGTTTCCCAATGTCGCCAGAACAGTTCCATCCACTGATGGAGATATATGATCATTGGTCGTCACCTTTGACCTATACCTTTTGTCAATTGACAAATCACCGTTCTGCCTCTGGATCATATCTGACATATTTTTCAATCTTGTCTGGTCATTATATCACAAATTCAAGTTTAGCAACCACTGAAGGCAACCCAACCCTCCATTTGTGAAATAGTCAGCCAAGATCAATCAAACAGGTATGAGACAGGTCATTGAAAAAATGTCCCAATTTAAATGGTACCCTAACTTCTTGACAATTAAAATTTCGTAAAAGTCCTGAAGTGTTCTACCAATAAATGACAATTAATTCACACTATTTGCCAATTTTAATCCAAGCATGCTGAAATTTTACACTCCATTTAACCCTATCACTTGTCATGCATCTCAATCCTACAGGGCGCAAAAGTTGTTCTTTAAGCCCGTGCAATCATTATACACCGAAAACCTCATGATCGTATTCCTGTCAATCATAACATCATGATTTTAAAATCATCATCATAATGATCATCACTAATATAATCATGGTCATAACATAATCATCTATTTGAAAAACAAACATTTCCTGCATCACCACATCCATGTGGTATAATCAACAATAAAAAATAAAACTGCATATAGCAAAAGGCTACCTCCTGACCACTGAGTATACCTATTGACAAGAAGTCATAGCAATATCGAATAATCGTTAAAAAATTAAAATCGCGTCTAATTTGCCTGTCGTTTGGTCGTACCAAAAATCGTAAAATATATAATCAACAACAAAAATACACCAGGTCGACCATATTACAATATCACACCATTTCAGTTGACATGAAAAATCGTCATAATGTCTGAAATGTTCCAGGGTTTCTGCACACCTTAAAAAGGTATGTTTTGTGGTGTTGCCCACCTACCACATTGAATATACCATTTCAGTATCGTATTGATTGCTGAAATGTTCCAGGGTTTCTGCACACCTAAAAAAGAGGTATGCTTTGTGGTGTTGCCCATCTACCACATATATAATACAATAAACATTTCTTCCGTTCAACAGAACAAACATTTCCTGTACAAGCATTTCAAAATAAAGAAGAAGAAGAATTCTTTTTCAAATCCAAACCAAAATCAATCCTTTATTGAAAAATAAAGAAGAAGAAGAAGAAGCACGACTCATTTTCAAATCAAAATCAATTCTTTATTAAAAAATAAAGAAGAAGAGAAAGACTTAAATGAGAGCTTGACAATTAGGGGTATTAGGGGACCAAGCCACAATTAGGGGCATTAATACTGTGCGAAATACGACACTCATTTTATTATCCTAAAGATAACTGTGTATTATTGGTCGCACTCATTACTTTAATGTTTTTATATCTTTTTTCCTTTCAAGGCTTTCAGAGATTTTTATGTTTATGCTGTCCCCTGCCTTGATCTATCTGTGCGAACTGTTACACTCATCATTTAACCATTTGAACTGTGTCGTATCATCGCACTCATCACTTTAGCACTATGGGGCCATGGTTTGAGGGAGAGGGGGGGGGGAAAGAAAAGAAAAGTGAGGACTTTCATTCAAATCAAAAAATGAAAAAAAAATGTAAAAATGAAAAAACATGAAAAATAAAAATGAAAATTAAAATGAAAATAAAAATGAAATGAAAAAAAATAAGATGAACAAAATCACAATCATCTCCCTGAAAAATCATCACAACCTTCTGATTTCAATTTAAGGACGTCAATGCTCCCCTTTTAGGAATTCACTGTTAAAACAATTAAAAGACAAACCAGCATAATCCCTTTTTTTCCCCCCCATTTTAGTCCAACTTCAATTTTGAAAATTAACTCAAAAGTTCAGCCAAAAGGTTTAACCGATAGAAATATTTGTCCCTTCTAATCCATTTTCCTATCCAATCCTACAAGGAGCCTGGAAGAGAATGGAAAATCTGCCAATTTTAATCCAAATAAAATTCAATAAAACACCATTTAGCTCACTATTGCCTGATTCCCCATTTTAGAAGTGGGAAACACAATTCCGCTTCTTGGGGGCCCTCCAAGAAGCGAAATGCTTCGCACTCATCCTATGACCTCCATCAACAACACAACAACATGCATTTTAAAGGCCATTTTCCCTGCTAGAGCGGGGGTTAGCCTTGCGGTCCCCATGACAATCTTCTCCATTTTGCCCTATTTTCTGCATCTCTCCTTGTTAACCCCCTTGCCCGCATTTCTTCTTCCACCATCTTTAGCCAAGTCTTTCTCGGTCTTCCCCGTCTTCTGCTTCCTTCTACATTCATTTCCATCACTCTTCTCAACCAGTCACTTTCATCCTTCCTCAACACATGACCAAACCATCTCAACCTGTTCCTCTTCACAGCATCAATCACAGGCTCTATTCCCATCATCTTTCGCAATTCATCATTTGTCTTCCTCTCTCTCAACGATACTCCGCACATCCGTCGAACCATTCGCATTTCCACCCTTTCCAACCTTCGTTGCTGCTCTACGTTCATTACCCATGTCTCGCTCCCATAAATCATAACACTTCTCACACATGCAGCATACACCTTTCCCTTCAGCTTCAACGACACTCCCCTCATCATCAGCACACCACTCAATTCCCGAATCTTCTTCCATGCACATCTCACTCGAGCAACCGTTGCCGAGTCTGATCCACCTTCTCCATTCAGCATGTCTCCGAGGTAGCAAAATGTTTTCACACCTTCCAGCTTCACGCCGTCTCCAAGATCCAACTCAACATTTCCTCCATCTGCAGCTCCCTCTGTGCACACCTTACATTTGAATGTAGCTGCCACACTGGTTAATGACCCTCTCAGACCACTACATTTTTGATGAACCCACTCAGCGCACATTGTACACTGAATGGAGTTCACTCCGACACTCTTCCTACACACAGCACAGGGCCACTTCCCAGTTCTTTCCACCTCACCACATGCTTTACAACTTGCCATCACCTTCGTCTTTCCGATATTCACCTTCAGACCTTTTGTCGCCATACATTCCTTCCACGTGTTCATCTTTTCCTTCAGTCCATCCATACTTTCCGCAATCAACACCAGATCATCTGCATACAACAACTCCCACGGTAAACCCTCCTTTACGTTCTGAGCCAGCACCTCCATCACAGCTACAAATAGTAGTGGACTTAGTACCGACCCCTGATGCACTCCCACCTTCACCTCAAACTCACCACTGTTCCCGTCCTTCGTCCTTACAGCTGTGTGCGCTCTTTTGTACATTGCCATCACTACTCTGATCAACCATTCCTCCACTCCTAACTTCCTCACTGCCCATGTCAATACTTTGCGTGGAACCCGATCGAATGCTTTCTCCAGATCAACAAACCCAAGAAACAACTTCTTCCTCTTCTCCATGTACTTCTCCTGCAACTGCCTCACAATGAAAAGCGCGTCTGTCGTTCCTCTTCCTGGCATAAATCCAAACTGCATTTCGTCGATCTTCACTTTCTTCCTTATCCTCCTCTCCAACACCCTTTCCAATACCTTCATTCCATGCTCCAATAACTTTATCGCTCGGTACGAGCCACACTCCAGAGGGTCACCTTTCCCCTTGTATAGAGGGACGAGGGTACTCAGTTCTCAATCTACTGGAATGCGGCCTTCTTTCACCACCAGATTACAGATCTCTGTCATTCTCTTCACACCCCAACTTCCTGCTGCCTTCAACATATCTCCCACAACTCCCGTCGGCCCTCCCGCTTTTCTACCCTTCATTGCTTTTATCGCTTCCTCAACTTCCTTCTCAGTTATCTTCTCTGCCGGTCCTAAAACTGGGTTACTCTCTATGTTCCCACCCATTCATTCTCTGTATTCAACAGCATTTCCATATATCTTTTCCATCTTCCTTTAATTCCATCTGGGTCGACAACGATTTGTCCCACTTCATCCTTCAAGCAGCTCACCCCCATCACATCACACCTCTCTTTCGCTATCTGCTTTGCAATCCTGAATACTGCTTTCTGACCCTCTTCCGAATCCAAGCGTTCTCCGAACATTTTCCTACATGCCTCCTGCGCCTTTGCTACCTCTTTCTTTGCAGCCTTCCTTGCTGCCTTATAACTTTCATGCTCTGCTGTTTCTGCTCCCGTACCCTTCGCCTTCTGCCACTCCTTGAACTTCTTCCTCTTCTCGTCAAGCCTCTTTCCAACTTCATCATCCCACCACCATGTTTCCGAGTGCCTCGGTGGTCCTTTTGTCCATCCACATGCCTCACCAACGGCTCCCAACAGACTAGCTTTCATTGACATCCAACCACTTTCAAGCTCAACCACATCATCCTCGATCCTACTCAGCCTCTCTTTTAATGCCTCCCTTACTGTCACCTCTTTCAACCTCCACACCTTCATTCTCGGTTGGTACTTCACCCGCCGAGCTCTCCTCGCACCTTTCACCCTTACGTCGCAGACAACCAAGTGGTGCTGTGAAACAGCCTCCTCCCCCGGGATCACCTTTGTGTCTCGGAGGTGCCCCCTATCTCGCCTACGCACCATCAGGTAGTCAACGGTTGTCGTCGACCCACCTGACGTGTATGTAACAAGCTTATTATCCTCTTTCTGGAACTGAGTATTACAAATCAACAAATCAGCTCCATCAGCAAACTCCAAAATCCTTTCACCTTCTCCATTTCTCACACCATATCCGTAACCCCCATGAACTCCGTCAAAACCATCCATACTCCTTCCCACATGTCCATTTAGGTCTCCTCCTACCACAACAACCTCCTCATCTTTCACGTTTTCCATCAGCTTCTCTATCGCACACCAGAACTTGTCCTTCTCTTCATCGCTTCGACCAACCTGCGGAGCATATCCCGAGATGACGTTCACCAAGAGCTTTCCAATCATCATTTTCACCATCATCAACCTATCACTCACTCTAGTCACACTCACCACACTGTCTACAAACTCCTCAGAAAACAGGACACCAACACTATTCACGCCCTCCAGGCACCCTTGCCACATAAACTTGTATTTCTGTCCCTGCCTACCCTTCACCATTCTCACACCACTTCCCTTCCATCTCGTCTCTTGCACACAACATATGTCCACTCTTCTTCTGACCAATACTTCCACCACTTCTCCTGATCTCCCTGTCATTGTCCCTACATTCCATGTCCCAAACCTCAGAAACCGATCTCCACTTCGGACTGTACCCTGCCCACATGTAGTCGTAATTGTCATGGTTCTCTTTTTGTCATGGTTCATCAAAAGAGGATATTACATTTAAACCCATATGATTGTCTGCCTGCACAGAACAATTTTGATTTTCTCTACATTTGTTGATATGAATGACAAAAACCCTTCCCTCACAGGTGTAATATCACCTGTGCAAGTGTGTAAAATCACAAGCATGTCGGTGTGTTTTAACACAGCCATCATAAAATCACTGAGAAAAATCCTGGCAAAAAAAACCCCACAATCCTGATTTATGTGTTTATGATAATTCGAATCCAAAATACATTTTCAAATGTACATTCAATGATTGTTCTTCATAGATCCTACATCCCAGTAATATGGGATCGTCTCTCATCATTTTGTAGACTAATTGGACGAATCTGAGCTGTCATCCAAGATGGCCGCCGAAAAAATGAAAATATCATATTTTCCTCTTCGAGATGCAAATCGAAATAATTACAAGTGAAAACGTCATGCTACAGAACAGGAAGGTGGTGGAAGGGAGCTGGAGGGTGGTTGGTGGAAGGGGGTGGGAAAGGAGAGGGTTAGGGCCAGGACCAGGGTTAGGGTAGAGGGGGCACAAGGGGGGGGGGGGGGGGAAATACGGGAGGAATCGGGGTTAGAGGACCAGGGTTAGAGGGGGCACAAAGGGGTGAATGGAGGGAAGGAAAGAGGGGGGGGCACAGAGGAATGAGGGGAGGGGGGCGGAAGACGGGGTGGGAAGAATAAGGGGTGGATGAGGGTACAAAGACAAGACAGAGACAAGCTGCAATAAGGGTTTGAGGGGAAGGGGAGCTGACGGAAGGAGGGTGGGGGGAAGGGGAGGGCAGGACAGGTAATGCAGGGAGATTAGAAGAAGAAGAAAAAAAATGAGTAAAAACAACAACAACAACACTGGCGATTATTTGCTCAATGGAAGCATTTGCTTCCTCGAATGACGCACTCCAAACGTTTGCCGTGTTTGGCGCAGGGGAAGTCCATGGTTTTAATAGAGTATATATATTGTTACAGATCGCGGTTTAGATGTTACGATGGGCCGAGCGGATGGTCCAACCGCGACCTAACAGGATCCCCAATTGGCCCGACTCCACCCGACGTTGACCAGATCGCACCGCAGATATTCAATCGGGAAACCTCTAAAGCGACCGAAAGAGAAGAAGACAGAGTACGGAGGAAGAACAGATTTATTATACACACACAAGCAAAAAGAAAGAGCGACCAAAATTATTTACAGCAATGGATGGAAGAAGCAGTCACACAGTGCATCGTTAGCTTATACTATTCAATTTACTTAACCCCAGGACAACGATTAGGACAGACGACGTTCACACTTACACGGGGGATATTGCAGGCAGGTATGGCTTGAGGTGGATTGCTGGAGAGGGAGGCAGGGTCGGAGGCAGCAGCTCTCAATTCCTCACGTTTTTGGCGGGAAAACCCCTCGGTCGCGTATCCGCTGCCGATGCTGTAGACGTCACGCGCTGGCTCGGTCACACCTGTTCCTCTCCTTCTGGTGGAGCCGTCTACCTCCTCTCAGCGCGTCACTCTAAACCTTGTTTCCTCCCCAAGTATCTCTCCTTTTTGGGTTTGGAGCGTCTCTCGTCTCACAGCTCACAGCTCACTCTCGCAGGTCACCTCTTCTCTCATCTCCTGAAGCAGTCCCTTCCAGTCGCTTTTATTACTCCGGGCGGAATCAAGCCGCCGGCTGCGAGGGCACGCCTACAGGGTCGCTAACCGCGGTGCTGGTTGGCTGTTATGGCTGTCCGATTCCTCCTTCGATCATGACGACGTGCCACGCCTGTGAGTTGGCGGCTCCTACCCCCCCTCTTCTCCGAGATGAGCACATGGGCAATGGCGGCTTGCGGGATTGAACACCACTCGCACCGCTTTTGAAAGGAACTTTGGGAGAGCGGAGATGATTGGGGAAATTGAAAGGGCCTACGCTTATTTTGTTTGATACAATGCAGAGTCAATCTAGTGGGAAACACATATTTAACCTACATAGAATAAGGAAATAAACTATTTAAAAAGATATATCGTGGCCTGTGTGTAAGTTTCATGGAATTAACTAGGAGGACGGCTGCGACCATTATTTACATTACGAGGGTGTTACACACAACAAAACCATACTTTTCACATTCGTTACACTTCCTCCAAAATTGTTACACTTCTCAAAAACCGTTACACTTCTCAAATTCGTTACACTTCTCAAAACCGTTACACTGCACCCTCCTTTCTTCAGGGCCGTTCTCGGGCCTACAAAACTTTAACTTAGTGTGACACGTAGGTGTAATTCCCTCTACAATTAACCTGACCCTGAGTGTGACAATCTTAAAACACAAATAAATATGTCCCCCTGCTGCATTGCACCCTGTCTAACAGATTTGCGCCCACAGGATAACCGAATTACGGAATTGTTTTCAAACTATACATTTACGGTGGGGAGCATTATTTACAGTAACGTTATTTCTTATTTACAACGCAACCTAGGACCTGTGTTTTTTTTTCTTTTTAGGGAACAAGAAAAAGAAATTCCTGTTGGGAGGGAGGAGACAGCACGCATTGCATCGATGCACCAGTACCAATACCACCAAAGCACCCAAAAGCACCACAAAGCACCACAATGCACCAAAAGCACCACAAAGCACCACAACGCACCAAAAGCACCACTCGGTGCACAGTCACCACGGTTTATAATAAACACAACAAAACAACTGGTGGTGGTCTTCTCTTTCTCTGCTGGGCCGATGTTCTTCCCGACGTCTTCTGGCTTCATGCGGCCTAGTTGGAAATAATAAAAAGCACAACTTGTGTTCGTTTTTATTTAGGGCCTCAGGGGCCAACTAAGGGTGGTCCACCTGTTTGGCATAGGTGCCACCTTACCGAGGTCCGCAAGCAAGATTCCCTGGCCACTATGGCCGGTCTCCAACAAAGGTGCCCTGCCCCAGAACCTGGGGTCCATCAAGTGGTACTTGGCCGCAGAACAGCGGTCCATAAAGTGGTACATCAACGCAATGCATGCTGGTTCTGGGAATCTCGTGCGCACAATGGCCACCTCACGCACGCTCCCCTCGGCACCCAATGGCGCACAGGTCCTCAAGTGGGAGACAAAAGGGGGGAAGACAAATGAGCGAGGGGTAAGGTCACAAGGGTACACGTCAATAAAGGCAATGCAGGGTGAAGTGCGTACGGAGAGCGAAGTGAGAAAAACTCGTCCCTACCGTACGTCACCCCCCCTGTCACCTACACTACCCTTGCCCTTACCCCATATTTACAAGAATTTACACCTTTACAAATTCGTCACTACGTCTTGTCTTCCCCATCTTTCCCTTCTACACCAAATTCATCTCCAATCCCTCTACTTCAAAATTTGCCATCACCAATTCATCATCAATCCTCATAAGGAGGGAGAGATGGAATTACGCACAATGTCACACCCACGTCATGATGCGTCTCACAATCCAAACATTTGCATTAAAAATAATTAAACATGGCATGGTGTGGAGTACCTGTCACCTCAGGTGAGTGGATGCAGATGGTGCGAGGAGACTACAATCCTAACTATCCTCTAAATGACTTTAACACTCTTTACACTACCCGGGGTCTCTCCCTGCCAATCCATTGGCCAACTTACACTATGGGTTCTAAAAACCAATTCCCATTGACCAAACTGTGGTGCTTCTCAATTTGGGGTCTCACTCCCCCGATTCATCTCCCGGTGCCCTTGCACAATTTCTGGGCTGCGACGTGTAGCTCTCCCAGCAGGTCTACCCACCTGCACACCTCCACCACTGCAGTTGCCACCCGAGCTTACCTAGCTCCTCACCCTAACCTAACTAACTGGGGAAAGCCCCTCCTGGCTCTGTCACCCCACTCGGTGCCCTCTGGCACTGGGCTACCCGGGTCCGTCCTCCGGATCCTCGGGCCCCATCCACACAACTACTACCGGCTCCCAGAGCCCACCTGCGGCCTCACCTGGCCGACATCCTCACAGTGGTGGAGCGCCCAACCAACTACACACACTAACAGGCTACACGCCCAGCCATTTCCACAACACTAATGCACCCATCCAAAGACCATTCTTTCACCCGCACCACAGATGCCAATATCCAACCACAATTTACCTGTACCCTCTACCTAACACTTACACTACCCGCCCCGGGTATCCGTGATGGGGGTCCACTCTTCCCCCATTCACACCTTCGCACCATCCACTCCACTCCACAATTTCCACCATACTCACTCCACGACCATCCATTCCAATACTCCATACCATTTATTCCATACACCTGTCCTCCATTCACCTGTCGTTGCACACCTGTGCAATCATACCTGGTGCCACCTGCACCCTCCTTTCTTCCTGGACCATTTGGTCAGCACAATACACAATCACCTTCACTCACTCATACACTGCTCCACACACCTGTTCAGTTGCACACCTGTGCAATCACACCTGTTCAATCCTCAAACACACGGCATCATCTCATCTAACTACTCCCCTCTGAAACTTGCGCTTCCCAGTCGTCCCTTTAAACTATTGCGCTCCCACGTCATTATCATCCACACTAATCTACCTGCGTCCCCACTACAGGTATCCTTGTCACTAACTAACCTTAACGTTACCTAATGTCATCTTCGCTAGATCCCTACACACGATATATCCTAACCCACCCGGGCTAGTTTTCACTGCCATCAACCCCATAAACTAGTGCTCCTTTGCCCCCCCCTGTGAGGGATGGTGGATTTGCCATCCCACCACATCGGGGAGGTCCTACTATCAATTTGGCACACCAAATTCCAACCAATTCAAAAATTTTCCATTTACTGCCAATTCTACCCACTATTATCAAATTTTGCTTTTTTTTCTAATTTCGGGGCCAAAACACTATCCTCATCACCCGTCTACTTATTACATCCTCTCAGTGCGCCAATTCACGTCTACAGCCCGGCTTCGTACCGCCGAGCAATGAACGCGGATCGTTTTGTGCCAGCGGCTGGATACGTCCCGCATTCGGGGCAGGGACGGGGGCTTACCCGGGCCGAGATCCCACGCACCACCTCGGCGTGGAGCCATCCAATGTCCCGATCTCGACCTGCCGGCACGTCTCAATAGAAAGTGGTCGCCATGACGACCCTTCCTATCGGGCTGCCCGCTCCGCCTAGTGGAGCCCGGACGCGGCCGTTCCAAGCGAGGCCCAGCGTGGATCGCGTACGGCGGTCCTTTCGAACCCGCCGTGGCTCGGATCCCCGCTGGTTCTCGCGGCACGCGAAGCCCGGCACGCACCGAGGGCCCGATTCGGCTATAAGTCGCTCTAACCGCTAACCCGGTTACCGTCGATGCCTCACCTGGATGCTTACATGCATACGCTACCCCTTTCTTGCTCATACCTCCAGCTGTTTCCATGCTCCTCGTCGTACCTTCTCTTACACACCCAGGTACACTCGTTCCACTCCCAGCCTTGGTCACACACCTGACCACCGAACACCTTGGCACACATTCGTCGCTCGCACACCTCACCAACACACCTCTTCGCGCCCCCTCCTCGGTCACCTCCTCTGTGACAACCACAGGTGTGCTTTCACTTGCACACCCAACCACGTGCCTCACGACCAACTCAAGTGTGCATTCCCACACACGCTCTACCATTCCAGGTGTGCATCCTTCCATTCCAGGTGTACATCCTCGCTCACCTGTCATAACCAACTCACGCTCCGTGTCACTCTCCCTACTTTCACCTCCATTCTTGACAGCGCACTCACCCTTACTCCCGACAGCGCACTCTTTCCTCATGCACCTGTCCGTTACACACCTTTCTCACGCATCCTCTTGCGCACACTCTTTCGTTACTTCCTCCGTAACACTTACCACACCGCGCTTCCATGTACCCCCTCGCACACGCGCTTCGACCAACTCACTCTTGATGGCACACTCACTCCTCGGCGTGCACTTTTTCCTCACACACCCCATGGTCGGACATTCTCGCACACCTCTTTTTTCGCACACCAGACCTGTCGCACACTTCACCAACGGCCTCTCACGAACACCCGGATCCATAGCAACCCCCAAGCCGACTGAAGCTTTCCTCACATCATGTACATTGCCGAATATTTCGCCACTCACCTTGGCACCTCGTCTCCCCACCTCTTTTGCCACCTGCAAACTCTTTATTTGGTTAGTGAGCATCACATTATGAGTTTAGCACCGACCTTGCACATATTCCATCACCTCCTCCTGGATTTCTCTTTTAGTTTCTGTCCGTCTCTTCTTAATTTCACTCACCTCTTCTTCCACTTCCTCTAATTTTTGCTTCACCTCTTTTATTTCCCGGTGCGTCTCCTCAAGTTCGTCCTCTAAGGCTACCGTGACCGTCTCTATGTGCATCCTCACCTCTCGGTCCTTCGTCTCCATTATCTCTGTCACCTCGTCCACCCTCATTGTCAGTCCCTCACGTACCATCTGACATTGCTTCTGTGTCGCTATTAATTCGTTTTTAATTTCTTTTTGTGTCGCCTTTAACCCTCCTAGTACCGCAGTGTTCCTTTGAACCTGCTCCACTAACTCCGTTTGTCCCTCTGTCAGCTGTTCCACCTCCTCCGTCAGATCTTCTATTCCCCCTTGTAACTTTGCCGTCCCATTTCTCACCTCTTTCTCCATATGCTTCTCACCTCGCTTTACCTCCTCGCGTAGCCCCGAAACCTCCTCACTCACACCTCGTCGTATCTCCTCCTTCATCTCCTCCCTTTCTTTTGTAGATGCCGCCCTCATCTGTCCCAATTCATCCCTCTGAGCATCCAGTTTGGTTTCTACCCCGATTTTCACCTCCTCTATCTGCTCTCCCATTTGTTTAATTTCTCTGGCGGATTGCTCCCCTATCTCCCGCAATTTGTCTTCCATCCTATTTTCTAACCCCATTAACCCATTTTTCACCTCTTTTATCCCATTGTCTAACCCCTCAAAATTATTGTCTAACTTCCCAAATTTCTTGTCTAACCCCTCAAAAATTTTTCCTAATCCCTCACCGGTACCCCTCGCTTCGTCCCTCATTACCCCCATTTGGCCCTCCAATCGCTCACCCAATCGCTCACTATCAGCCCTCATTACCCCCAATTGCTCACTCTGCAGTTTGAGGGACGCCTGCATTTGCGCCATAAATTGCTCCATGAGGGCCTGCATTTGGGCCATCCCTCCCACTTGTGCAGCGGGTGCGGCCGCCGTAGCCATGTGCGAGGCGCCATTTTGCGCGCCCGCAACCTCGTGCGCGAGGACGCCATTTTGTGCGTTTGATACCCCCTCAACCGCCTCCTCATTGCTCCCCTCCATTTGATCCTGGGTTACTCCTAACCCCTCTATCTCCCCCACCGACATCCGATCGCCTTGATTGTCCATGGCGCGATCTCAAAATTCGGGTTTTATTAAACAAAATTTCGGCAGCTCGTAATTTTGACCAAAATTTTTTTTTTTCTACACCTCTTAAAAATTTGGTTCGGGCCTCGAATCCCACTCCCAGACACCAATTGTTACAGATCGCGGTTTAGATGTTACGATGGGCCGAGCGGATGGTCCAACCGCGACCTAACAGGATCCCCAATTGGCCCGACTCCACCCGACGTTGACCAGATCGCACCGCAGATATTCAATCGGGAAACCTCTAAAGCGACCGAAAGAGAAGGAAAAGAGAAGAAGACAGAGTACGGAGGAAGAACAGATTTATTATACACACACAAGCAAAAAGAAAGAGCGACCAAAATTATTTACAGCAATGGATGGAAGAAGCAGTCACACAGTGCATCGTTAGCTTATACTATTCAATTTACTTAACCCCAGGACAACGATTAGGACAGACGACGTTCACACTTACACGGGGGATATTGCAGGCAGGTATGGCTTGAGGTGGATTGCTGGAGAGGGAGGCAGGGTCGGAGGCAGCAGCTCTCAATTCCTCGCGTTTTTGGCGGGAAAACCCCTCGGTCGCGTATCCGCTGCCGATGCTGTAGACGTCACGCGCTGGCTCGGTCACACCTGTTCCTCTCCTTCTGGTGGAGCCGTCTCCCTCCTCTCAGCGCGTCACTCTAAACCTTGTTTCCTCCCCAAGTATCTCTCCTTTTTGGGTTTGGAGCGTCTCTCGTCTCACAGCTCACAGCTCACTCTCGCAGGTCACCTCTTCTCTCATCTCCTGAAGCAGTCCCTTCCAGTCGCTTTTATTACTCCGGGCGGAATCAAGCCGCCGGCTGCGAGGGCACGCCTACCGGGTCGCTAACCGCGGTGCTGGTTGGCTGTTAGGGCTGTCCGATTCCTCCTTCGATCATGACGACGTGCCACGCCTGTGAGTTGGCGGCTCCTACCCCCCCCCCCCCCTTCTCCGAGATGAGCACATGGGCAATGGCGGCTTGCGGGATTGAACACCACTCGCACCGCTTTTGAAAGGAACTTTGGGAGAGCGGAGATGATTGGGGAAATTGAAAGGGCCTATGCTTATTTTGTTTGATACAATGCAGAGTCAATCTAGTGGGAAACACATATGTAACCTACATAGAATAAGGAAATAAACTATTTAAAAAGATATATCGTGGCCTGTGTGTAAGTTTCATGGAATTAACTAGGAGGACGGCTGCGACCATTATTTACATTACGAGGGTGTTACACACAACAAAACCATACTTTTCACATTCGTTACACTTCCTCCAAAATTGTTACACTTCTCAAAAACCGTTACACTTCTCAAATTCGTTACACTTCTCAAAACCGTTACAATATATATAAAAACACCGCCTCTATCTGCATAAGACCATCTCACTTTAGTGTGTGTGTGTGTGTGTGTGTGTGTGTGTGTGTGTGTGTGTGTGTGTGTGTGTGTGTGTGTGTGTGTGTGTGTGTGTGTGGATGTGGGGGGTGATGGTGGTGGGTGGTGGTGGGGTGATTGTTAGGGTGTCCGGTGATAAAGGTTTGGGTAGGGTAGGAGTGGAGAGGTGCGGAGGTCAGCATGTGGTCAAGGTGGTGGCGCGGTGGTGGGGTGTGGGTGGAGAGACAAGACGAAGCGAAGCCAAAGTATATTGAGCCACAGTGTACACCCTTCCGATCCTATACGTATTATATGAATGAACAGCGGGACGTAGCATAAAACGAACGATATGTCCACAATAATAAACACAGCCGCCAGGATTGTGAACTAACTTGGTGAAAGGCTCTGTCGTCAATAATATAATGAATAAATCAACCCACTGGGTGGTAATTGAACGGGCGGATAGGGGCTGGAATGGTGTCATCCAAAATTTAATTCAAGCCGAAGTTCATGCAGACAGGTCCGAAAAAATCGATCGATGCCGTTTCAAAATTAATGAAATTAATTATACTCGCTGACGAGATGCGAACCGAGCCAAAAATATCAATGTCCTCCGTATTTACCGAGGGAGCCATCTCAAAGCTGAGAATTAAAAAAAATCCCAGTATTTATATAACGTCTGTCCGATCGTGCACACAGCTTTGGTCCGTGTATTTTGCATGGCGGGCATTCGCCGATCCCCAACCGTCCCCACACGTACACAGCACGGAACTTTGAAAGCACGTTTTACACTTGTCACGAGCACCCGACCACAAACCCCATTCGCCCATTGCGAAGCTAGAGCTATCAAACGGCAAGCGGCTCTGTGCTCTGTAACGTTCACGGCTCTGTGTGCATTAATCCAGTGCCCCTTTTAGCCTCGGAGCAGGAAATTATAATTTGTTCAGATTGCCGGCAATCGCTCCCCTGCTCCTCGCTCACGCGGGAATGAAAAATTATACTGGCTGGATTCGGATCCGGATCTTCACAAAATTGGAATCGAATCGTCCTTGTCACATATGCTACATCTCTGCCAAATCTCGTCCGAATCCGTCCACAATGGTAAGATATTTTGTTCACAAACGGACAGACAAACAGGGATGAAAACATAATCTCCTCTCCACCTCTTGTGGCGGAGGTAAACGTGAATAACTGAGGAGGGGGAGAGACACAGAGAGAGAAGAGGAGAGAGAGAAAGAAGAAAAGAAGAATGGATGGTGGTCTCTGACATACGCAAAAAGCCACACCTTTTATGATCAAATTCGTATCGTTATTTATTGAAAAAAATCATTCTTTTAGCTAGGAATTAAAACATTCGCATATTCTTTGAGAAAAAAAATCGCCATTCTTTTCACAAGAAGCGAAAAAGTCGCTCTTTTTATCCTTTTCCGTAAAAACTTAGGGAACTTTAAACAAAACAGGTTCTTTATATCGCTCTGTAAAGATCAACACGAGGCACTCTTACCTTAGACCTGGTTTTCGTGCCGACCCTCACAGTGGATATCCTGGTACGGGCTACCAATTGTTGTATTGTTCCTATCAATTACTGGAATAATAATGGAAGACTCCACTTTGTTCTTATGTTCGGTTTATTTAACTCAAAAGGGGGGGGGGGGGGGTAGGGAATTACGAACTGATGCAAGGTAAATACCATTGTTACATATTTATGTGAATGTATGTGAATTACCATTCAGGTCTTTGCTTATCCATGTGTAGTAGATTAAGGGTTGTTGTGGTTGGAGGGTCAGGAGCCCTTCTGAAAAAGAAACCGGAAACGGAAGAGGAAAGACACGAGGAAGAAAAAGGACGAGTATTCTTCTTCTTCCTCGCCCCGCTCCGACGAAAGGTGGGATTGATTGAGCCGTGTGGAAAAGCGGCGTTCCCGAGCCCGTCTGGCGAGAGGAGTTACCGGGACGGATACCTGCCCGGTGGACGTCAAACTGTCGTGTGGCCGTGCACCGACCCAGCGTCTGGCACCGTTCGCGACACCGTCTAAAAAGACGCGTACGGGTCGCACGTTGGGGCCTAACACGCGTTGCAAGCGGCGTGGGGCTTTTTGCTTGCTTTACCGTACCCGCTTCGCGTGGCCACGAGGGGCTGCAGCCGTGGTGCCTGGTACGATACCTGCCCGGTGGAAACACGTCCACCCGGGGTTCGTTCAACCGCCCGAGTGCGGCGACGCCGACCATCATCTTGGTCAGGAGGGGCCCAGAGACATTGTGCGGGACAGAGACCAAACGGGGGTCGTGAGTACCAACGGGGACACACATATATAAGATGGCCATCTTAATCATATAGGGAATTGATTGTGGATTGGGAATTGTTGATGGATGTTTGTTGTTGATTGCTCGGGGAATATATCCGTGATTGTATCATTGAAATTGTATGATATCCTTACCCTTGAAATATATCATTGAACATCAGTTTCTTTTGGGTGGAATTCATAGGGATTGCGTTGCGAAAGCGCATAGATATAATACTACTTTCTGGCGAAGGTCCTCTCACGGTCCGGGGGTCACCGAGACCAGGTAGTCACCGAGGGGACCACGTAACAGAATTGGGGGCTCGTCCGGGATCTAAAATTGTATAAAATAATAAAATAATATTTTTATTAATTAAAATTTAATAATTAAGTATTAATTGGAAATTTTTTTGGGGAAATTGGGGTAAAGTCTTGGGTGAAGGTTAACAGGTGTTAACGATAGTCACCATGGCGTTTGTGGCACAGAACTTTGCGGTAACACCGAGTGAGGCACAGTTCCGAGCGTTACTAAAGTCGGACCTCTTGAAATTGGCCAAACATTTTAACTTGGAGGTCCGAACTAATTTGAGGAAGGCAGAGTTGCAGGCCACGGTGATACAATCTATGGTGGGATTAGGAACATGGGACGAGTTAGCCTGGGAGTGGCTACCCGAAGAACCAGAAGACGTTGAGCTCCGGAAACTGGAGTTGCAATTACGGAGCCAGGAACGGATCAAAGAAGAAGAAAGGAAAGCAGAAAAGGAAAGAGCAGAAGAAGAAAGGAAAGCAGAAAAGGAAAGAGCAGAAGAAGAAAGGAAAGCAGAAGAGAGGAGAGAAGAGAAACAAGCAGAGGAAAGGAGAGTGGAACGAGAACTCCAGGAAAGGTTAAAAGAAGAAGAAAGGAAAGCAGAAGAGAGGAGAGAAGAGAAACAAGCAGAGGAAAGGAGAGTGGAACGAGAACTCCAGGAAAGGTTAGCAGAAGAAGAAAGGAAAGCAGAAAAGGAAAGAGCAGAAGAAGAAAGGAGAGTGGAACGAGAACTCCAGGAAAGGTTAGAAAGGATGAAAACAGAGGAAAGGAAAGCAGAAGCAGAGGAGAGGAGAGCTGCAAGGGAACTCGAAGCAGAGGAGAGAAAAGCAGAAAGGGAATTAAAGGAACGTGACATGGAGCTTCGGCAGGAAATTAAATTCAAGGAGCTCGAGTTAATGAGAGAACGGGGAGAGGCACCACCCTTGCTGACGGGGTCGACACCTAACCAGAAAACCTGGGATGTGGGCAGACATGTGAGGCTGGTTCCACCGTTCAGTGAAAAGGAAGTCGCGAAATTTTTTCCACACTTTGAGAAAGTGGCTCGACAATTAAACTGGCCGGAGGAGGCCTGGACCATACTCGTGCAAAGTGTGCTGGTGGGAAAAGCTCAAGAGATTTATTCGGCACTACCAATGGACCAATGTGCAGATTATGAGGTACTGAAGAAGCACATCCTCAAAGCCTATGAGTTGGTTCCGGAAGCTTACATGCAAAAATTCAGGAATGCCAGGAAGAGGGAGAGTGAGACCCATGTGGAATTTGCCAGAGTGAAAGAAAACATGTTTGATCGGTGGTGTGAGTCAAAAGGAGTCGGGAAAGACTTCGAAACATTGCGTGACTTCATCCTGGTGGAGGAATTTCAGCAGTGTGTCCACGAGGACATCAAAGTGTACCTGCAGGAAAAGAAAGTACCAAAGTTGTGGGACGCAGCCACCATGGCAGATGATTATGCCTTAACCCACCTGTTACATATTTATGTGAATGTATGTGAATTACCATTCAGGTCTTTGCTTATCCATGTGTAGTCGATTAAGGGTTGTTGTGGTTGGAGGGTCAGGAGCCCTTCTGAAAAAGAAACCGGAAACGGAAGAGGAAAGACACGAGGAAGAAAAGCGACGAGTATTCTTCTTCCTCGCCCCGCTCCGACGAAAGGTGGGATTGATTGAGCCGTGTGGAAAAGCGGCGTTCCCGAGCCCGTCTGGCGAGAAGAGTTACCGGGACGGATACCTGCCCGGTGGACGTCAAACTGTCGTGTGGCCGTGCACCGACCCAGCGTCTGGCACCGTTCGCGACACCGTCTAAAAAGACGCGTACGGGTCGCACGTTGGGGCCTAACACGCGTTGCAAGCGGCGTGGGGCTTTTTGCTTGCTTTACCGTACCCGCTTCGCGTGGCCACGAGGGGCTGCAGCCGTGGTGCCTGGTACGATACCTGCCCGGTGGAAACACGTCCACCCGGGGTTCGTTCAACCGCCCGAGTGCGGCGACGCCGACCATCATCTTGGTCAGGAGGGGCCCAGAGACATTGTGCGGGACAGAGACCAAAAGGGGGTCGTGAGTACCAACGGGGACACACATATATAAGATGGCCATCTTAATCATATAGGGAATTGATTGTGGATTGGGAATTGTTGATGGTTGTTTGTTGTTGATTGCTCGGGGAAAATATCCTTGATTGTATCATTGAAATTGTATGATATCCTTACCCTGGAAATATATCATTGAACATCAGTTTTCTCTTGGGTGGAATTCATAGGGATTGCGTTGCGAAAGCGCCTATATAATACTACTTTCTGGCGAAGTTCCTCTCACGGTCTGGGGGTCACCGAGACCAGGTAGTCACCGAGGGGACCACGTAACAGAATTGGGGGCTCGTCCGGGATTACGATTTGCGGATTCGCAATTGGGTCTACGTCCGGGATCTAAAATTGTATAAAATAATAAAATAATATTTTTATTAATTAAAATTTATTAATTAAGTATTAATTGGAAAATTTTTGGGGAAATTGGGGTAAAGTCTTGGGGTGAAGGTTAACAGGTGTTAACGATAGTCACCATGGCGTTTGTGGCACAGAACTTTGCGGTAACACCGAGTGAGGCACAGTTCCGAGCGTTACTAAAGTCGGACCTCTTGAAATTGGCCAAACATTTTAACTTGGAGGTCCGAACTAATTTGAGGAAGGCAGAGTTGCAGGCCACGGTGATACAATCTATGGTGGGATTAGGAACATGGGACGAGTTAGCCTGGGAGTGGCTACCCGAAGAACCAGAAGACGTTGAGCTCCGGAAACTGGAGTTGCAATTACGGAGCCAGGAACGGATCAAAGAAGAAGAAAGGAAAGCAGAAAAGGAAAGAGCAGAAGAAGAGAGGAAAGCAGAAAAGGAAAGAGCAGAAGAAGAAAGGAAAGCAGAAAAGGAAAGAGCAGAAGAAGAAAGGAAAGCAGAAAAGGAAAGATCAGAAGAGGAAAGGAAAGCAGAAGAGAGGAGAGAAGAGAAACAAGCAGAGGAAAGGAGAGTGGAACGAGAACTCCAGGAAAGGTTAAAAGAAGAGGAAAGGAAAGCAGAAAAGGAAAGAGCAGAAGAAGAAAGGAAAGCAGAAGAGAGGAGAGAAGAGAAACAAGCAGAGGAGAGGAGAGCTGCAAGGGAACTCGAAGCAGAGGAGAGAAAAGCAGAAAGGGAATTAAAGGAACGTGACATGGAGCTTCGGCAGGAAATTAAATTCAAGGAGCTGGAGTTAATGAGAGAACGGGGAGAGGCACCACCCTTGCTGACGGGGTCGACACCTAACCAGAAAACCTGGGATGTGGGCAGACATGTGAGGCTGGTTCCACCGTTCAGTGAAAAGGAAGTCGCGAAATTTTTTCCACACTTTGAGAAAGTGGCTCGACAATTAAACTGGCCGGAGGAGGCCTGGACCATACTCGTGCAAAGTGTGCTGGTGGGAAAAGCTCAAGAGATTTATTCGGCACTACCAATGGACCAATGTGCAGATTATGAGGTACTGAAGAAGCACATCCTCAAAGCCTATGAGTTGGTTCCGGAAGCTTACAGGCAAAAATTCAGGAATGCCAGGAAGAGGGAGAGTGAGACCCATGTGGAATTTGCCAGAGTGAAAGAAAACATGTTTGATCGGTGGTGTGAGTCAAAAGGAGTCGGGAAAGACTTCGAAACATTGCGTGACTTGATCCTGGTGGAGGAATTTCAGCAGTGTGTCCACGAGGACATCAAAGTGTACCTGCAGGAAAAGAAAGTACCAAAGTTGTGGGACGCAGCCACCATGGCAGATGATTATGCCTTAACCCACCGAATAGGGGTCCACGAACCTAACTCCTCGCCTAGATCTCCGCAGGGGAGGTGGGGAACAGCAGGTGCGGAGAACGACCATACATGGCGGCAGCCTCGAGAGGATTATGGGGACAACGCGGATACCCCACCTGTTCGAAATCAGAGGGATGCGGGCCCAAGACAAACTTATAGTTCGGGGGGCCCGAGGCAGACCACGAGTTTTTCCTCCGGGCCTACTTGCGCTTTTTGCAAGAAACCTGGACACTTGATGTCCAGTTGTTACCGCATGAAAAGGGAAGACCCAGAGCGGAGTCCGACTATTACGACTCCAAATGCAATGGCCATTGTGAGAAATCGCCATCAAAAGGGTTACCAACCATTTATTTCAGAGGGGTTTGTGTCACGGGATGGAGCCTCGACTAACCGGAAACCGGTTAGGATATTGAGGGACACAGGGGCACATCAATCTTTAATGCTTGAAGGCATTTTGCCATGGTCCGAGGAGACGGCAACGGGGGATAGTGTTCGTTTACAGGGGATCGGGGGCGGTGTTAGTGCTCCACTTCATGTCATCCATTTGGAGTCCGATTTGGTGTCAGGACCGGTCACCGTCGGTTTACAAGCCACGCTTCCTGTAGAGGGTGTATCTGTGGTTATCGGGAATGATTTGGCCGGGGGTCAAGTTTATGGTAACCTGAGGGTTGGTAAAGAGCCCAGCAGGGAAAATAACACCACACCAGCTCGGGATGGCGACAAAAGTGCCAAGTTATTTGTAAGGGGACTGAACTTCAAAACAGAGGAAGAAGTTCTGACCTCTGTCTTCAACAGATATGGGCCGCTGGTGGAAGTGCGGTTGGTAAGAGACTGGGAAACGCAACAGTCAAGAGGGTTCGGCTTTGTCACGTTTGCCAGCACAAAAGACGCCAGAGAGGCAGAGAAGAATTGGAATGGCAAGGATTTGGAGGGTCGGACCATAACAGTAGAGAAGGCATTTCGTAGGCGTCGAGAGGACTACAGGAGAGGACAACTGGGCGGTAGTTTTGGTGGTGGCCGCAATCAATATTATTATGGAGGCTCCCTGAGTTACGGCAGCTCCCGAAGGAAGGATTGGCAAAGTAGTGGCCGAGAAGGAGACCGCTATTCATGGGACTACAGGGACAAGTGGTCCCACCATAATTATTAGGGAAGTTCTGAGAAGTTGAAGCACTGAATGCGGCGGAGCCGCCGAGCCAAGATTCCTACACGGATTAACCGTGAACGCCGTTCCTAAAGGCGTCCATGTAGTGAACTTTCATGCACGGACTAACCGTGAACTCCACGTTCCTCAAGGCG
The DNA here is from genome assembly GCF_964187855.1 of Myxine glutinosa. Lineage (NCBI taxonomy): Eukaryota > Metazoa > Chordata > Myxini > Myxiniformes > Myxinidae > Myxine > Myxine glutinosa. The sequence continues at coordinate 96,752,645 of NC_136263.1, read as the reverse complement.
CCCATGTAGAGAACTTTCCTGCACGGACTAACCGTGAACTCCACGTTCCTAAAGGCATCCATGTAGTGAATACTCGGCTTGGCCTCCTGGAAAAAGTGCTATCGAGTTGCTTAACTTTGGATCTTTGATCAACCCCTTAACCTTCATTCACAAGAAACTGACGGTCAAAGTCAGAGGGTCATGAGATGGAGTTTGATTTGGCAGGGACAATGTCGTTGCTGGTGCTTAGTCCAGAGTGAGTAATCTGGAGGGGTTGTGAAATTTTGGTTGCTTTATTTTTAAGTGATCACTGTGCCCGGGGGGAACTGATAATGTGGGGGGGTTGAGTTATCTGGTTTGTTTCTCCAAATTGGCCGGCAAAGAAAGTTTTCGCTGGGTTCAAACTTTCTTTCTTGAAGGGGGGGAGTGTTACATATTTATGTGAATGTATGTGAATTACCATTCAGGTCTTTGCTTATCCATGTGTAGTAGATTAAGGGTTGTTGTGGTTGGAGGGTCAGGAGCCCTTCTGAAAAAGAAACCGGAAACGGAAGAGGAAAGACACGAGGAAGAAAAAGGACGAGTATTCTTCTTCTTCCTCGCCCCGCTCCGACGAAAGGTGGGATTGATTGAGCCGTGTGGAAAAGCGGCGTTCCCGAGCCCGTCTGGCAAGAGGAGTTACCGGGACGGATACCTGCCCGGTGGACGTCAAACTGTCGTGTGGCCGTGCACCGACCCAGCGTCTGGCACCGTTCGCGACACCGTCTAAAAAGACGCGTACGGGTCGCACGTTGGGGCCTAACACGCGTTGCAAGCGGCGTGGGGCTTTTTGCTTGCTTTACCGTACCCGCTTCGCGTGGCCACGAGGGGCTGCAGCCGTGGTGCCTGGTACGATACCTGCCCGGTGGAAACACGTCCACCCGGGGTTCGTTCAACCGCCCGAGTGCGGCGACGCCGACCATCATCTTGGTCAGGAGGGGCCCAGAGACATTGTGCGGGACAGAGACCAAACGGGGGTCGTGAGTACCAACGGGGACACACATATATAAGATGGCCATCTTAATCATATAGGGAATTGATTGTGGATTGGGAATTGTTGATGGTTGTTTGTTGTTGATTGCTCGGGGAATATATCCGTGATTGTATCATTGAAATTGTATGATATCCTTACCCTTGAAATATATCATTGAACATCAGTTTCTCTTGGGTGGAATTCATAGGGATTGCGTTGCGAAAGTGCATAGATATAATACTACTTTCTGGCGAAGGTCCTCTCACGGTCCGGGGGTCACCGAGACCAGGTAGTCACCGAGGGGACCACGTAACACCATACTAAAACGAACTACACTTTAACAAAGCCTTGTTCAGCCGGTCATCATGGCACAGTCTTCTCCTTTTCAGATCCTCCTTCGTTTCTTTGTCCAGACTCTCCCTTCTCTCCCTTCTCCCTTCTCCAAGTCCCATCTTCCTTTTATTTTCAATCTCCACTTCCATATATGGTATGAATTTAAGTCTCCGAACAGACTCTCCCGGCTCAGACGATGAGACATTCTGGTTTCTGTCTTGGAGAATTCTGAGAGCCATCTTAGACAGTTACGACACAGTTGAAATGATGAAACACCCTTATCTGTTCCATAGGTCATTCTTTCCTGACCCCTCCGAACCAAGAATGTTCCAAGCCTTTTCTCAAGAGGAAAACACATTTTGAACAAGAGGGGAGAATATATAAATAATATATTCCTCCACAGCTGCATGGAAAAAATTGAAACATGGCATTGTAAAGAACTCCATATGGGGAATAGGTGATGTTAACGATGATATAATTGGTGCCATAATTATGACGTCATAATTCGACAGGGACAAAGCATAGTCTGATCAGTTTGAAATGAATTGAGTGTGATCTATGCAACAATTATATTAGAGAATATATATTTATGATGTCATCGCTCACGTGGTCTGGCAGCCATATTGGATCAAAGAAAAAATGTTCAAAAACAAGAGTTGGCTCACAACAAGCTGACTGCGCAAGGTAAGTATTCTATGAATACCATCTAGTTTTGAGAGCTTTAGAGACAAAGCCACCAGTGAAAGTGCACAAACAAACAAATTATCGAATAATACATTCAGTACAAGGTGTGGGAAATTCATCTCTTCCATCATACTTATTCCACCTGTGTGCAGAAATTTGGCTTACAGCTTGCAGCCTCTCAATCCTACCCGTGCCACAGCACTTTTCCTTTCCTCAATCCTCAAGCCTACACTTTTTTTGAAAGTGTTGCAGTGTTCACACAATCCATTGCAGCAGTGCACCCTCTAGGTCAGAGATTGGTGTCCGACGGAACACAAGGGTGTAACAGACGGGAAAAGGCACTGACTGCCCCCGCAGTAACAGAACATTACTGTCCTGCTATGGGCGGTAACATCTCAGTGACCAAAAACGGTTTGTCTGCAAGCACACTGCAGCTAGTGATGCCGCTGCCCACCACCTTGGGAAGTGCACTGGTCAGGGTCCAAAATAAGCTCGGATAGTCAGACTCTGCCCTTCAGCACCCTTGTTGTCTACACACACATCGTAGGAAGCCTGAATAAATCTCCAAAACCGTTGACTGTTGGGGGACAAGCCTGCATCTGCTTTTGGATTTTCTCTTCCATCTGGAAGTGCCTTCTTCCAAGAAGTCTCTTCCATCTGTGCCACATCCCTTCACCATCAAACCTTTTGTTCTCCTCATCCTTCCCTTTCTTGTAACTCTTCTGTAATCTCTGACACACTATCAACTGCTCGCCCTACCTCCCCCTCTCATCCTTCATCTTACCCTACCTCTCCCCTCCCCTGTCCTGTACCCGATGCTCCCCCTCTCTCTTCATTAACGGTATGGACCTCAAACATCCGGGGCCTTCGCTCAAACCTGACTGATCTCTCCATACAGGTTGCTTCTGACAATCCAGACTTGATCTGCTTAACAGAAACTTTCCTCCTTCAAGATGTCTCTGATTCCTTAATATCTCTTCCTGGTTACTCCCTCCTCCGGTATGATAGACCTGAGCCTCGTCCCGGTGGTGGGGTGGCTATCTTTATCAAAAACTCTCTTCCTCACTCTCCTTGCACTGCCATCTCTCCACCTCACCCCCAGGGCCAGGAGTACCTCTGGCTACGGCTTCCTCTCCGCTCCCACCTTTTGTTCATATGTGTTCTGTACCGTCCTCCAAACAGTGATGACTCCATTTACATTTCACTGTCTGACAACATGGACCAACCTCTATTCAGTCATCCCAACTCTCTCTTCCTCATATGTGGCGACTTCAACTGTCATCATGCCAGCTGGCTGGGTGTGGGTTCATCTCTCACCAGCCATGGCACCTCAGCAAAGGACTTCTGCGACTCACTGGGATTGACACAATCTGTCAATTTCCCGTCCCGGATCTCAGCCAATGGTGTATCTTCTCTTCTAGACTTTGTTATGACAAACTTCCCTGCAAATGTCTGCTGCTCTTCTTCTGCCCCAATCGGTTCTTCTGATCATGTGCTTGTTAAAGTGGGCATCTCTCTGGCCATTCTCAGAGAGCCTCCTCAGCATCGCCGAGTCTGGCATTTCACTCAGGCCGACTGGCACGGTCTTCAAGCAGCCATCAATCATCTGGACTGGTCTCCCATCTCCACTGCCTCTGACATCAACTCATCCTGGGAATTCTTCCAAAGCAAACTGCTCTCTCTCATGCACAGATTTATCCCATCTCGTCTTCAGTTGTCTTACCCTTCCTCCCGTCCATGGTACACTGATTCTTGTGGTGAGGCAGTTGCCCTGAAACAACTTGCCTTTGCCTCTTGGAAGGCTAATCCAACTGAAGGCAATCTCAGTTCCTTCCACCAAGCTCGGAACAAGTGTGTGTCTACCCTCAGGAGTGCCAGGAAGCACTATCTCTCCACACTCAAGAATGAACTCTCAAACCTGTCTCCTTCCTCCAAATCCTGGTGGCATCTGGTCAAATCCGGTTCTGGTGTTTGTTCCCCGTCCATCCCCTCCCTTACCTCAAATGGCTACACAGTTGACACCGCACGTGACAAAGCCGAATGCCTCAACTCTGTGTTTGCCTCAAAATCTTGTGTCCCAAACCCATCTCTCTCTGTTCCCACCTTACCCAGTCGAACCCAACTGCTCCTGGACTCTGTGTCCTTCTCTCCTGACAAGGTGGAGGAGTTTTTGTCAAACCTCGACTCTGATTCTGCAACTGGACCAGACGGCATCGGCCCACGGGTCCTAAAATCCTGCTCTGCCGCTCTATCTCACCCTCTCCCTGTTCTTGTTCTTTTCACCCTCGCTTTTGCTCAAGGTCATCTGCCAGCATCCTGGAAATCAGCAAACATTACCGCTTTACACAAAAAGGTGCAAAAACAGATCCTTGCAACTGCAGACCAATCAGCCTGCTGCCAATTATCAGCAAAGTCATGGAATCCATCATTGCTTCAGATATGAAATCCTTCCTCTTCTCCAATGGCTTGATCTCCGATCATCAATTTGGATTGAGACCAGGTCATTTACTCTGGACATGCTGCTTCTGCTGTCTCAACAGTGGATGGAGGTCCTCAATGCCAAACAGGAAATCAGAGCCGTCTCCCTTGACATATCATGTGCCTTCGATACGGTCTGGCACCCAGCTCTGCTCACCAAACTCTCCTCCTATGGTATCCATGGAAATCTCCATGCATGGCTTGCGGACTTCCTCTCTGGTCATAGACAACCTGTGGCCCTGAATCGATTTCTCTCATCTCCCCTTCCTGTTCAGGCTGGAGTTCCCCAAGGCAGTGTTTTCAGTCCTGTGCTTTTTCTGGTCTTTATCAATGATCTCTCCGACTCTCTGGAAAATCCTCTCTATCTCTTTGCTGATGACTCCACTCTCTGCCGCTCCATTCCTCTTCCCTCAGATCGGCAGTCTGCAGCCTCCTCACTCTCTGAAGACCTGGACAAAATCACAGGCTGGTCAAACAAGTGGAACATGTCTTTCAATCCTGACAAATCTCACACTCTTACTATGTCTCTCCGAAAAGATCGACTGGACAACCCTCCCATCTACTTTCGCAACAATCCTCTCCAAGAAGTTCTGTCGCTCAAGCTTTTGGGTCACTATCTGCCATGATCCTTCTTGGGAAAACCACATTTCCTCGCTGGCCTTCAAAGCCAGTCGCCGACTGGGCATCCTCCGTCGTGCGAAGTCCTTCCTCGGCACACCTGAGCTCCTCACCACATACAAGGCTTTCATCCGCAGCTCAATGGAATACTGTTCTCCCCTATGGGCCGGTGCTTCTGCCTCACACCTAGCTCGGCTTCACGCTGTTGAAACCAAAGCTTTCAGAATCATTGGAATCTCCCGTGATGAAGCTATCTCCGAGGGCCTTTCACTCACTCACCGCAGACAGGTAGGTGGTCTTTCTGTCTTCTACCGACTCCTCTCCGGCCTTGCTCCCCCAGCTCTCTCTGTGCTTTGTCCCCCAAATATTCCTACAGGTCGCACAAGATCTGCCAGCAACCCTCTGATGGTTAAACTGCCGAAATCTCGGCTCTCTGCTCACCTTCACTCTTTCATTCCTCTTTTCTCCCGCCTCTGGAACAAACTCCCACACTCCCTTCAATCCCACTCCTCCCTCCAGGTCTTTAAAACAGCTGTTCACCACCATCTCTTATCTTTCCCCATCCAAAACCTTGATCTTTTCTACCCCCACTAATTCACCCCAGATACACCTTGTTTGAAATTCCAACTTCTTTCCTGGAAGTCCTGGCAGTGTCCATATGTTTTATACCTCTCCCACCCCCCCCCCTTCCCATGCCCCTCCCCCCAAAGCCCTCTCCCTCCCACAGATCTCTCGATGTCCCTGCTCTCAGATGTGTTTGTGTTCCTCCCCCTCTCGCCCCATCTTGTCTACCGCTCCCCATGTTATACGTTTTATGTGTCGGTTTGTCTTTCTGTGTGATTAATGTTCGCTCTTTCACGAGCCTCGATCTTGTATACAAAAAAAAAAGAAAAAAAAGTGCAGTCCAAGTACCACTATTTGATCCAGAACTGGAAAGTATAAAGACTCAGCAGGGGAGAAGGAAAGAGGAGTAGGTGGACAGTTTTAGTCGGGCAGCTTAGCAGCATATTTATCGAAAATGGGGAAGGGCTTGACAAAAGCGCCATTTTTATTTTGGTGGTCCATTAGACCATATACAATAGATTTAGGACCGGAGGCAAGAAATATACAGTGTTCTTCACCTTTTTATTGGACAAAAACCAATTATGTATATATTTTCAACAAGGAGGCTAACTTTTATTTCATCACATGGTGTTATTTGTAAAACTTGTGCATGCCTGCATAATAAATCTTACGCTTCCATGTAATAATAATTAGTAATATAATACCGAGTGTTTATACAAATATGTTATACTTGTGACTCGCGCACCTCTCATATATCTAACATGTACGCAACTACAAGGATGTAATGACAATATAGCTTTAGAACAGACAACATGTTGTTCAAGGTAATTTGTCCAGCAATTTATGTATTTACGATTTTAGTCCAACTCCAATAGCTGATGATTTATTTGCATAAATGTATTGCTCGATATTATGCTGTGCGAGTCGTATTTGCGCAAAAGTCAAACACCGTATTTGTCTTGCCTCCGGTCCTAATTCTATTGCGTATGGTCCAATGAACCACGAAAATAAAAAGGGTACTTTTGTAAAGTCGTTCCCCCAAAAATTGCTGAGCTGCCTAACTAGTAAGAGAAAGCCAGCTGAGGAGGTAGAGGGTGCTTGCTCATCTCCTCACTCTAGTATACACCAGCTTCTCACCAAATTCCCCTCTTGGCGTGAAAGGCTCAGAAGCAAGACTTGCTGCTATCTTTTCCTCAATTTACAACAGAAGATGTTAACCTCTTGCTCCGACGAAGTGTTAACACCTGAAACGTCGGCTTCTCCTTGCTTCTCGCGGTAGTGAGCATACCTCGATCATCGTTTTGTTGATTTCATCCATTCTACCTTTCCACTGAATCAGATCGATACAAGCCTCCACGAAGACTAGTTTTCCACTCTTCGATTGGAGGCCTGCTTCGTTTTGATGCATTTTGCCTGCAAATAAACAGGATGACACCTGGGAGGCAAACTACTTCAGGAAGTTGTTTTACATGTTCTACCTATGAATGTAACAAACGTGTCCCTTTTTCAATTGATCCGAGGTGGCCCGCCTTCAGGTTTGTTGTGGACCAGCCACAGTTGCTGTTGTGTTATATGAAATGAAATGTCGTGACGAGTCAAAAATATTTTCCCTTTAAAAAAACAAAAACAAACGACTTCTCTCCATTGGCGTCAATGGATGGACTGTCATCCCGGTGTTTCGCAGTCAGGGTGATTCATCAATTTGTGTGCCATCCCTCAGTCCAGTCTGATGGCATTATTCGGTGTGGACATTAAAGGTGGACGGTGTCCTTCGTGAAGAGCAGGCAGCTATTGCTGGCACCCTGAACAAATTACAAATTCCTTGCCTCAGTGGCAAAGCCAATGATGTTATTCACGGTCACGTGCTGCATATGAAAGAAGAAGATTGGAATAATGTCAAACAAGGAGACAGCTACCATAGAGAAGGGCTAACATCTATGCTATGTTTTGCTGTTATGAAGGGAAAACTTGGGGGATGGGGAGTGATGTTTTTACCTGCCCTAACCTACTTTCGCTTTTGGGGAGTATTCCGTTGGCAAAAATTTAATTTGATGGTATGAGGGAGGGGGTTGGGAGTGAATGGTGAATGAATGTAGCGTTACTCTGCTCATCCAATTCTGCTACATAAAATAAGGCACCTCCCCCCCTTCTCGAGCCTCCTCCCCCAAGCCCTGTTCCTCCCATAGATCTCCCGATGTCCCTGCTCTCAAATGTTGTACTTGTGTGCTTCCCTCTCTCTCCCCATCTTGTCTTCCGCTCCCTTTATTGTATGTTTTATTGGTCAGTTTTTCTTTTTGTGATCAATGTTGGCTCTTACACGAGCCTCGATCTTGTATACGAAAAAAAAGAGCCAATTCATTGTTTGTTTGTGTGTGTGTGGGTGCGTGTCTGATATTTATAGAATAAACAAGAACAACAACAACAGCAGAGGGCACTCTATGAGCAGCGTCTGCGACGCGGCTAACAAAAGCCGCGTCGATGTTACACAATGCCTAGATGCAGCTGTGCCTATAACGTCGATGTTATAGGCACAGGACATTCCTATTGATTCGATTACTTGATGTTATTTTTGTGCAAAGTGAAAATGTATCTCGGCAATTTCCCGTGTGTGGCGACGAATTTTTAATATATCTCGGCATTTTCCCGTCTGTTATTTCAGGCGGTGTATGACTGACCATGCCGCGATTTAAAAAATATATATCTCGGCAATTTCCCGTGTGGCGACACGTGAACGAAGCTATGCTCCTCTCTCCACATTATTGTGACGACGTATAAATTAAATATTTCATCGTGACGATTGTCATCAAATGGACGAATTTTTAATATATCTCGGCATTTTCCCGTCTGTTATTTCGGGCGGTGTATGACTGACCATGCCGCGATTTAAACAAAATATATATATCTCGGCATTTTCCCGTCTCTTATTTCGGGCGGTGTACGACTGACCATGCCGCGATTTAAAAAAAAAAAAACTCAATGGACTTGAAGTTACAGGCCTTTGAGAATTCATTTCGTTCTATAAAGGGCAACTTTCATCGGATTTTCTTCCCGTTTTTTTTCAATCGAGTCTAAAACTATGTTAGCGACTGTGAAAAATGAAATGATATATCGAATTTGATTTGAAATAAAACTGTGTGAGAGAGGAAGACACCACGGGCCTACAAAACAGGCCTCAAAGCTATGCGAGTTAATAAAATGGTGGATATTTGTTTATATGAAGGCTCTCCCAGAATGGGTGGAGCTATGGTTCCCAGAATGGGTGGAGCTTTGAGGTTTTGTCTTCTCTGCAAGAACAAGAACAAGAAGAAGAAGAAGAACAACAACAACAGCAGAGGGCACTCTATGAGCAGCGTCTGCGACGCGGCTAAAAACGACTGGGACAAACTCAACCAAACTTTTCTTACGTGCTTGAGTGGCGGGAGTAGGGCGGGTCATACTCAGGTGCCAAAATGAATCTGAAGGAAATCCTAACATGAGGGGTGTCTACATTATGTGTTTTTTAATGGGGAATTCAAATATGAGTTTGTTTTTTGGATAGGATAACTCTAACCTACATCAATTTGTATTTCTAAATTGCCAATTTTACCCTTTCGAACCCCTTTATAAGATATTAAAAGATATAAGGGAAATCATTCATATTGACACTGACACAGCCAAATCAAATGTACATATTTATTAACAGGTGAACTGCATGTATATCACTGGTTACAATTACAAAGATCAATCTCCTTACTTCTTGAACTTTACCAGGTTGCACAAGTCCTGCTTTGACTCATTCTTGGACATCAGCCTCCTGCTGGTCTCCTGAGCCCTGATGCCTCCATCCCTCTTTTCCTGTGAGAAGTACTTAGCAGAAGCCTCAGTCACCATTTTAGCAACCCTCTCAATGCTTTGTGTGTGGCAAGGCCAGTTGAGCACCTCCATGGGGGTGTTGATGAAGTTGTTCACCTCCGAGGTGCTTAGGGAGCAGGTGAGAGGTGGCTCTGACACACCTTCTGACCAGCTGATCAAGTTACCAATGCTGGAAGCATCACAGTTGATGTCAGCTGTCTTTCTGGTCCTGACAGAGGAGTCCCCCAGCTGAGTGTCTGGGTCCCCCTCTCCCCTGATGGCCAGGATTCTCTCCACCCCCTCAGTCCTCTCCTTCTGATCCTCCGAGCACAGCAGTGTTTGGAGGATGGCTTCACTGTGGGCATACCAAGCAGATCTTCTCACAGTCGGCATCACAAGGTCCAGCACCTCCTTCCTCTGGGACTTGAGGCAGTCCAGCTGAAACAAGATGTGCCTAGGCCCTTCGATCCAGGAGTGCTTGACTTTCACGTTGAACCAACATGGATAATACACTCCAATGATGAATTCCACAATGAATTGCAGATTCTTCTGGTTCTTTCCTTTCAGTCGATGCTTTGACACCCAGAGCCTGAGAAGTCTGTTCGCTGTGGTGAGCCAGCGGCTGTGGTTTACTGGTCCAATCTCCACTAGAGCCAGCCTTGCAGGAAGCACTCCATCCCTGATTGCACAGACAATTTTATAGCCATAGTGTTGATCAGTTGAGAGATCTTCAATGGCCTTGTCAGACAGCTTGATCAGTGGAGGGCCAACAAAGATCCGGGTGAAGTTTCGATTGATATCCAAGTCTGTAGCAGAAGCAAGGAGCTTTCCTATTGGCCCGGAAAATGTGTTGTCTGACAGAGTAGGGCCATCAAGGTGAACAATGAGATGGCGCATGAGAAGTTCACCAGTGTGCAGGTTGCACACCAACCAGACCACCTTTCTCCCCAGGTGCAGCTCCAGCTTCCGCATTACTCCAGCTTTCACACCAGTGTTGACATTTGTTGAGTCTCCACCAATGGCCCACAAGGTCTTATCAAAACCCCTCTCTTTCAGCCAGGCAAACAGGACCTTACCAATCTGCTCCGCATGTGACTCCTCTTTAGTTGCTTTCTCTGGGGTAAAGTGGAACAGATCGTAGCTACCAGGCTCACTAACAACACTATAGTGTTCTTCCTTGATCTTTGCAGGAAAAGATTGGTCACTGCCCTCAGCTTCCATCATCACATTGGTCAGGTCAATCCGCCCATCAAAGATGATGCCGGAGATCCCCCCCTCCTCCCTGCACTTCTCATCAAACTCTTCCCCCAGCTCTGTCATCAACTTCTCCTGTGCTCTATTGACCTTGTTCTTATCAATCACTTTACTTGTATTGTCTTCTGTGATGATTCCTGCATCAATCAGAGCTGAAGTTGCTATCGCTGCAGTTGGCCTTAGCCCTATGCCATACCTTACACTAGCAAGGGCAATGTTTGGAATCTCATCATAGTTTTTCTGGACCTTTGCTGAAGCTGCAGGCTCAGTGTCAGTTTCAGGGAAGAGCTCAACTTCAGTGACAAACTCATCTTCAGCACCACTTCTTTCCAATTCCAGATCCTCATCACCATCTGACAAAAATCTCTCAACATCCTTCCTGGCTGCCTTCTCTGATGCTGCAGCATTTTCCTCCTTGCGCCTTCTCCTTTTCTCTGCATTCTTTTTCTTTTCCTGCCTTTCCAATGTCCTCACCTGTCTCTTGTGCTCTGGCAGATCAGGGCTCCCCATTTGGTGGGGTCCTTTACTTCCAACCTTCTCTTTCTGTCCCTTGATGTAGGCAAGATCTTTCACAGGAATCATTTTCTCTCTGCTGCAGGAACAGTTAATGTGGGCTTGGATCACACAGCCCTCACCGGCCTCACAGCCTCCCCTCTCACAACTGGTAATCTGACACTTGCAAGTCAAAATATCAAATAACTTGTCTAACTTGACAATGAACCTCTCTTTGGCATCAAGTTTGCCCTTCCCAAGAGAAAACTTCACTGCCTGATTCCAGACCTCCTTGAGCTTGGACATGATGGTCACCTTTTCATTGATAACAGGAGGCTTGAAAAGAGCATTAGCTTTGCTCCACTGACAAATCAGACCAGGGTTAGGGTGCACACGGTGCCCCCATATGAGCATATTGCCCTGTCCCTGTTTTTATTTTGTTCCAATCATTAAAATAATAGTCCTAGTCAATTTTTATGAAAATTGGACTCTATTTATGTGTCCCACCATTCACTTGAATATTTCCACAAAAATGGTCATAAGCCGCCATTATAACAATATTATGGTAAATAGGCTGTCTTTAATTCCAGCACTAGTATCATTATTTGTTGTTGTTTTTTCTTGAGAGTTCAATGTGAATTGATTTACCTGTGTAAAGTTGTAAATAGAAATGCCAGGGATGAAATGTCCAGACAGTTGCCATGGAAACTGCTGCTAGATTTGGGCTATTTTTAGACATGCACAGTCTAGACATTGTCTAGACATAACAATGCAGTCACAATATGAGCTGATTGACTGATCTGCTCTGTAGCAAGTATATGCATTATGCAGGAACTGATCCTGATGTAGCTGACATGTTTGCCTTTGGCCTGTCATGACACAGATGCTATTACCCAGTTGTAGATATTGACACACATTTGTGATACGTTTGTGTGCGCTGCCAGAATTACGAGCAGAGAGGAAATATTATGGAGGAGGATAAATCATCACAAGCTGCTGGTGTTCTTGATATCTGCTCAACTGATGAACTCCAGCATGAATCTACGCCAGGCTCGCCAGCAACTGCAGCAGGATCTAGTAGAATGAAAACAAGAAACTCTTCTGAGATATTTGCACTAGGTCAATCGATCACGGACGTTGATTCAGAAATAACTGGATCTCGCTTGCCTACAGCACTACAGGTCCTTCGGTGTCTGATATTCCATATACAGGATGGATATTCTACAAACAAAACCAAGTGGGATTGTTCCAAGCTGGTGCTTGCAAAGATTCAGCCTTTTTATGAGAAAGCAAACGTTCCTTTGATATGTGATCGCAAAGCATGTGAAAAGATCTTGAAGCTGCACGATGAGAACTCCAAACTAAGACAAATCCCCAAAAGTCGCCGTGACATGCCAACTGGTTTGAGCAAAGTCCATGAACATGAGCAGGATCTTTCCAAAACATTCCCACTCTGGCCGCTTGATGCTGAAGAGAAAATGAAAACTCCTGAGGACATCAAATTCCTGCAGTCCATGAAGACAGATCGTATTGCTAGCTTTGGAGGTTTTGACGCTTCCCTCGCGAAACAGAAACAGAGATCAGAACAACGCAAGCTTCTGGACAGACGAAGGCAAGAAAAGGCAGAAGCTGAGATGGCGGAGTTAACTGCTACAGCAACATTTGAGAGCAGTTCTGATACTGATCCTGGTGACACCGAGGATGGAGTGGATCTCTTGCCAGGAACCTCTATGGATACACATCCGAGAAGAAAGCACAGACGAGTGGTACATTCTGGGACAGAGGCTTTCATACCTCATAACATCATGAAATCCCCCAAAATGGTTGCACTTGCTACCAGAATGAAGATGACTCCATCACAACAGGCTGCTTTCACTGAGGCATTCGTCCAGGAAGCTGGAGGGGATGTGTCCAAAGTATATACATCGTATGCTGTGGCTGATAAATCCAGACGAGAAATCGGAAAGCAAATAGCTGAAAGTTACCAGGAGAAGTGGGATGTTCCACAGTTTGCTTCTCTTCACTGGGATGGCAAGCTGCTTCCCTCGCTCACAAATAAATATGAAAATGAGGAGCGGCTGACTGTGGCGGTTGGAGATGTGACAGACATCAAGGTTCTTGGTGTGCCTGCTTACAAACCTGGAACTGATAAAAAATCTGGAGAAATCATTTCAAAGCTCACATTTGATTTGCTGTGCAGTTGGAACTGCACAGACTCCATTTGCAACATGGTGTTTGATACGACCGCTAGCAACACAGGGCATGTGTCCGCAGCATGCATTCAGATACAGGAAACCCTAGAACGTCCACTTTTGTGGTCTGGTTGTCGGCATCACGTAGGAGAAGTCATTCTTACGCACGTGTTTGAGGATCTCAAGATCGAGACATCCAAGTCTCCAGATGTCATGCTGTTCACTCGTCTCAGGAAAAATTGGAACTTGGTTCCCCATGAGAGCGATCAGCCACTGCACCGAATACAGTTAGCATCATTTCCTGAGGAAGGTAAAGATCTAATTGATGAATGGCGTGCAGAAACCTTGCAACTCGTGACATCACAAGTTGACCAGAAACGGGACGACTACAAAGAATTTCTACAGCTGTGTGCAGTCTATCTCGATCCTGACTACCCTACTACAACATTTCAGCGTCCTGGTGCCTTACACGAAGCAAGGTGGATGGCGAAATTGATCTACTGTTTGAAAATCTGCCTGTTTGAGACACAAATCCAGGATCTCCCATCTGGAACAATAACAGCCAAGCACCAGGGAAAGAAGCTCACAGAATTCGTCACCTTTGCAACACTCGTCTATTCCACTTGGTGGATGCAATGCTCCATCAGTGTAGATGCGCCCTGGAATGACCTCCTCCTGTACAAGAAGCTGCTACGGTATCAGGAACTCAACACCATAGTGGCCAGTAGCGCACTGAAGGCGTTCAGTCGACACCTGTGGTACCTTACCGGAGAGCTAATACCACTGGCACTATTCAGCAGTAACACCCCAGCTCATGCGTGTCGCCTACTTGCAGACCAACTGCTCCAAAAAAGACCTGACACACCGCACCAGCTTCCTGAGAATCGTTTCGGAACAGGCTTCGGCAAACCAAGGTTCCCAACAGAAGTCAATCTCGGCTCAAAACTTGCTGACTTTGTCACCGAAGATTCATGGTTTTTCTTCCATGTTCTGAAGCTGGAAGCAGGGTTCCTGTCCCTGGATGTTTCCGAGTGGCCTGAATCAGAATTCTACAAGAATGCCTTGATCAATGTTGGAGCAATCAATGTAGTGAATGATTCAGCAGAACGAGGCGTGAAGCTGAGCTCCGACTTATTGGCAGCTGCTCACGGTGAAGAGCACTATCAGAATGTTCTCCAAGTTGTTGAAGAGAACAGAAAGATGAGGCCCAATCTGAGAAAAAGGACAACTGAACCAGATGATAAAAGTCAGAGACAATAAAGACATTGTTGGACCAAAAGTCATAAGCAGCTGATTCATGAGTTTGTTGCCTTTCTGTTTTGTGTATGTTAGCCAAATTGGCCATTATGTTCAATTAATACATTGTTGAATACATGTGTGAACTTGTGAAGGAATATAAAATGTACTTTATATCAATATCTGAACTATGTCTGTCATGCATTAATATTTTCTGTCGATGTTTGCTAACAAAATAAATCCCTACATGTGTCCTTTGTATGTATACCACCTGTTTCTGTAAGCGTTTATTGCCGTTTATTTGTTTTTGCCAGTGAATATTCAAAGCAGTGGTGGGACACATAAATAGTTTCCAATCTTCTTGAAAGTTTGCCTGGCTTTCTTATTTTGGTATAGGAATACAATGAGACCAGGGACAGATTGATTCTATAAAAAAATTTTTTGAAGGGGCACCGTGTGCACCCTAACCAGGGTAGATGTCAGACACGAGCTGGTCCACTGGGTAGTTCCTCCTGTCATCTTCACTTTGCTCCCTGAAGTAGATGCCATACCTCAAGATATCCCTCACAGTTGGCAGTTCAGACACCAACAGCTCCTGCCCAGTGCCAACAAGATTACTTAAATGAGAACTTGATTTCATCCTTGTTCTGACTTGAGCCATTTTTAGTAGTTCACACTGAAATAAAAACAATAATACACAGGTAAGTATCCACTACAGACAGATATTAAGGTATTACACAGGTATTACAGAAAACCATCAAAATATTCACTTCACAGGTCACTATTTTCCTTCACATGTAACTCAGGCTAGCAATAGGTAAGTACACAAATCAATTAACAAATATAATATAAAACAAGGTAATTTACATCTAAAATTATTATCTATTTGTTCCTCAGGTTCCTAATCAAAAACGTACTTACTGGCAATGCCATAAGAAGAGAAGAGAAGACGGATGGATAAGGATTGCCAACCTCCTCAACATCGAGGTTTCAGCAACAAGATGGCTACAACTGCCGTCCCAACAGGAAGTTACCAAAATAAAAGCCCTAACTTCAAAATAAAAAACGTCTCTTTTTTTCCAGAAGAATAGCAAAATAATCAAAAATTTAATAATAATCAACTGCAAATAGATGTAGGTTAGGGTTATCAGAATTTTAAAAAACCTCAGATTTGTGTTCTACACACCAAAATACGTAATATGAACACCCCTCTCGATTGATTTACAAAAAAAAAAAAGTATGCCCCCGCCCTAGTACCCAGGGTCAGGTCATGGGCATGACACCCGCGACGTTGCGGAGTCAACTTACGATTTTCGCCTGTAAACGTGGCACAATGCAAGTGGTTTACTGTCCCCTGCTCGACAGACCGGGGAATTACTAGCCAGGAGCCACGGCACAAAATATATTTGCCCCATAATCCCCAACCCTCCGGGAGTGGGTCTTTCCAATCAAGGAAAAGGAAGGGACAATTGGTTTGCATTTTCCTCCTTTTCCCCTCCACTCCCCAATGTGCTTTAATGTAGGAAACACTTTTGTCTTGGAAGTGGAGGTTTCCCCAATATCAGCATTTCACCAATATCGCTTAGAACTTACCCTTTAAAATTACCCTTTAGAACTTTCAAATTTACCCTTTAGAATGACCTTTTAGAACTTTAGAATTTACAATTACCCTTTAGAATTATCCTTTACAACCTTTTAGAATTACCATTTACAACCCATTAGAAATACCTTTTAGAATTATTCTTTGGAACCTTTTAGAATTACCCTTTAGAAGCTTTTAGAATTATTCTTTTGAACCTTTTAGAATTGCCCTTTAGAACCCTTTAGAATTATTCTTTTGAACCTTTTAGAATTACCCTTTTGAACCCTTTAGAATTACCATTTAGAACCCATTAGAATTACCCTTTTGAACCTTTTATAATTACCCTTTAGAACCCCTTAGAATCACCCTTTAGAATCACCCTTTAGAATTCACCATTTAGAATCGCCCTTTAGAATGACCTTTTAGTACCCTTTTGAATCACCCTTTAGAACCCTTTAGAATTACCCTTTAGAACCACCCATTATAATTACCCTTGAGAAACATCCTTTGGAATTACCCTTTAGAATTACCTTTTAGAATTACATTTTAGTACCCTTTCGTACCCTTTATAATTACCCTTTAGAATCACCCTTTATAATTACCCTTTGGAATCACCCTTTAGAATCACTTTATAATTACCCTTTAGAATTACCTTTTAGTACCCTTTATAATTACCCTTTAGAATTACCTTTTTGTACCCTTTAGAATCACCCTTTAGAAATACCCTTTACTAGTGAGATACCCATGCTACGCACGGGTGGGAGGCCAGAAGCAAACAGGCAATGCAGATACGGCGAATGCTAAAACGTGAAACCAATAAATTCCACATTCCTGTAGCACCCTCAGTCGCACGTCAGACATGGACAGCAAGATCGTGAATGACTTCAATGAAAAACGTACCCATTCACAAACAAACGGGTACGTTCACGTATAGAAACATCGATCGTGGGTCGTGGCGAATCCGCATATGGCGATCCGCGAAGTTCACGTTTAGAAGGTAGAAACCATCACGGCATGTCGTCATTCACTTGAACTCGATCTCTCTTTTTTCATTCCAAACAACATATCTCTAATCACGAAATAAACTTTTAACAACATTGTTAATGTTTCCTTCATTGTAAAAACTACCAAATCAATAGTTGAAAGGATTTTGAGCCGATAGGTGTTACGGCCTTGGCAAGATCGATGGAGACAGCGATCTGTTAGCGTATACACCGACCAAATAGCTATGTGGAATTCTCTCATGTAGAGATTAAGCCCACGTCGTTTGAACTTTGGCCGAGGTCATTATTTACTTTTAATGATGTTTACATACGAATCAAAAAGAAGATAATTGGTTTTGGGTCGTCCTTTCCGCATATCTCGTGGGATTGTGAGTTGGAGAGATGACCATGATGGCGGGGAGGGGGTTGGCATTCTCAAGCAGGGATTCAACCCATGTCCTTATAAAAGGTCTTTTTCCGAGGTCACCGAGTCCGATCGGTGCAACTGTTTGTGCGGCACCTGGGAAAATAACGTTATGCGGGAGTCCAAACCTGAAAATGCTGGAGGCCAAAGCTGAAATTGGAAAAACAATATACCCTATTTTACTCCAGGAGATCCCAGGATTACCCACCCAAAATATTGTTGCGATCGGTTCAGCCGTTTTTGCGGTACCTTCAAACGGACGGACGGACAGACAGACAGAAGGACGGACATTTGGTGAATTATAGTAAGAGAATTAGCCTTTAGAATTACTCTTTAGTACCCTTTCGAATCACCCTTTACAATTACCCTTTAGAATTACGATTTAGAATTACCCTTTAGAATTCACCGTTTAGAATCACCCTTTATAATTACCCTTTAGAATTACGATTTCGAATTACGATTTCGAATTACCCTTTAGAATTCACCGTTTAGAATCACCCTTTATAATTACCCTTTAGAATTACGATTTCGAATTACCCTTTAGAATTCACCCTTTCTAATTTACCCTTGATAATTTACCCTTTATAATTCACAATTCATAATTTACCCTTTAGAATTTACCGTTTAGAATTCACCGTTTAGAACCATTTCTCTTAAGCAACGTTTTTACTGCGAAGATTATACAGGTTTCCTTTTGTTTCCGACTATTTTCTCTTAAAATTGTGACGTGTTTCTGTGAAGTTGGTGATCGCATGATCGGAGAACAGAGAGCGTTTGATATTCCGCTATTTCGAAGTGGGAATGCCTGTTTGGTTTTATGAGCAGGAGGAGGGTGAGAGTAAATATGGGACAACTTTGGAAGGGGGAGGTTGAGGCTTTGGGGTTTGTGGGGAGCAATGGACTGTTGGGAGAGGGAGGCTGAGGCTTTCTTTTGGAGTTGTCGTGTGTGTGTGTGTGTGTGTGTGTGTGTGTGTGTGTGTGTGTGTGTGTGTGTGTGTGTGTGTGTGTGTGTGTGTGTGTGTGTGTGTGTGTGTGTAGGATGAAATTATTAGATTTTGATGAAGATCCGGATTCGGATCCGGCTACTAGGATTTTCTAAGTGATTCTTCACCATTCGGAGAAAGGGCTAAAAATGAAATAGCAGGATATATGAAAAAGTTATGGATGGATTTGGACGAAACTTGCTGGACAGGTTGTGTGTGTGACAAGGAAGAATCGATTCAATTTTGGTGAAGATCCAGATCCGGATCCAGTTAGTATAATTTTTTAAGTGATTCTTCACCATGGAGTGATATGGCCAACCAGGTGGAGGTATGCTCTCTACTGAGTGGCCGTTCTGGTTTTCAAATGAGATGAGCATTGCCTTGCATTTTTGCATTTCTAAGCATCATTATTATGTTTGTTTAACGACACGACCCCGATGGTCTTCAGAGAGCTCATGCGTCGGCGCTGACGGGTCGGACAGGTCCACGAGATGCAGATCGCGGGGTCTGGTCTGAAAGCTCCTTCTTCAACTTTCCGTTGTCTCGTCTATCGACACCAGGTGGCACTCGTTGAGCGTGTACGAGTACCTGTACTGCACCTGCGATTTACGAAGGTTAAACCGCGTGAAGCATTTTCGATTGATTGATGTCAGAAACTATAACTAGTGGTATTACCAACCGATCCGTGAAGTAAATGTACCTTTTTGTCACGCGTCCGTCGAGCAGGTGGTTTCTTCGAGGCGTGCAATCAAGATGGCGGCTTCTTCTTCACACGCCATTGCTAAACGAACTGAAACTATCGCGGAACATTGAACGTACTGCTCGATCGGATGGTAAATGGTGACCGCCATGGCGTGCCAAGGAGTGGTATTCGGCCAGTTAAGAAGGAAACGACAAAGTCGCCATTTTCCACGATCACGCTCGCGAACATAACTTATGTTAGGACATAACTTTCACCCTCAAATGCAACATTTACCTCACACGTTTATCCGCTCGTTAATTTATTGCCGCCGATTCCTCATGTCGCCTCAGAGTTCCCGATGTTTATCGTCTCGAGCAGTCCCTCGGTCGCCTTGGTGATGCGGCGCGTGATAAGCGCGCGTGCAGGTGCTCGCGCGCGCTCTCCCTCTCCCTCCTCTAACCGCTCATCTTTATCAGCGTCGACAATCACATCGTCCGCTCCGAGCCACGATGCCGCAAAACCGTTTTCCGCTCCAGCGACCCGTGTTTCTGTCTCCAGCACTAATTTAATTTCGATGCGGATTGATTAAATAAGCGCGGGGGATGCGCGAATTGTCTTGTTTATTGCCACTCGAGCCCTGCGACTGTTTGTTTTCGCTTCCAGCTGCCCCTGGTCCGTTCCTCGTGTAATTGCTGCCGTGGCGCTGGCCTGGTGACGTGACGATGCTCGAACACGAATGAAAACTTTGCACCGGGAGTCTGGAGAAACTCGTAAACCGACCATGACATTAAATGTTCACACAAGTGTGTGAACTACGCATCTTCATATTCTTACAAATTATGTTTACTTTATATTGAGTAAACCTCCTCCTGTATAATTTTTAAAATGATAATTATGACATCATAGGTCACGTGATACGGGGCGCCATCTTGGAAAAGGCGAAAAACTTTGCACCTCTATATCTCCGAAAGCGCTGAATAGAAAAAAAAAACTCGAGATATGGCTCATTGTAAAGAACTCCCCATGGGGAATAAAATATGTTAATGATAATGTTAAAGCGCGGCGTTACGCGCGCTGCTTGTGAGCAAGGAGGAAGCGGACAAGCGGTAACATATAAACGTCTTTATTGTAAGACTACACTGTAACACTGAAATGCTCCGGGCTGGTCGCCCGGTGTATATCATGAGGCCACGCCTACCCCTCGGGCGTGGCCACCGCCCACTTGGTGCGTGGAATGATGTCACCACGCCAGTGGGCTTTTGTGTCCGCCACACGCGCCCCCCCGAATTCCCGCGCACCTGGAGGGCCAGTTTGCGGGGCAGACGAATGACCCGGCCGAAGCGCCCCCTGGCGATCGGCGGCGTCCGGGGTGCAGGGATGCCAGGTGGGATGCCCCTGGCTGCCCCTGGGATGGGTGCAGGACCGGGTGGCGGCGGGGCTGGGCGGTGCCGGGGGTCCGCCCGCAGGAGGGCGGCCCCGACGTGGGGGTCGGGCCACTGGCGGTGGATGGTCCACATCGAGGTGGGCCGGCTTGAGGCGGTCTACCGAAACGCGGTCAGGAGTACCGCCGATGTCCAGGGTGAAGTGCTTCGCCCCGGTCTCCAGCATGCGGAAAGGCCCGTCGTACGGGGGCCGCAGTGGTGTCCGATGGGCATCGTGGCGGACGAAGACGTACTCCGCCGTGCGAAGCTCCGGGGCGACGTGCGTCGGTGGGTGCCCGTGGCATGTCGTTGGCACCGGGGCGAACCTCTGGGCGGTCTCTTGCAGAGCGGAGCGCTGCTGTGCCGTGGACCATGGTGCTGTGGAGTCGGGGAGGAACTCGCCCGGCACCCGCAGCGGTTGCCCGAAGACCAACTCCGCCGCGGATGCGCGCAGGTCCTCCTTGGGCGCCGTCCGGAGGCCCAGCAGGACCCAGGGGAGCCTGTCGACCCAGCCGCCGTCGCGGAGGGTGGCCCGGAGCGCGGCCTTCAATGAGCGGTGAAATCGCTCACACAGGCCGTTAGCCTGGGGGTGGTAGGCCGTGGTTCGGTGCAGCCGGACCCCGAGCCCCTGCGCAACCGCCCCCCAGAGCTCCGAGGTGAACTGGGGGCCGCGGTCGGATGAGATGTCTGAGGGGGCGCCGAACCGGGCGACCCAGGTGGCGATGAAAGCCTGCGCGACATCGGCCGCCGTTGTCGACGCCAAGGGCACGACCTCCGGCCGCCGGGTGGTGCGGTCCACCATGGTGAGGACGTAGGTGAAACCCCGCGAGGGGGGCAGAGGTCCCACCAGGTCCACGTGGACGTGGTCAAACCGGCGTTGCGGCACCGTGAACGGGGCCAACGGGGCCTGGGTGTGCCGGTGCACCTTGGCGCGCTGGCACGCGAGGCACGTCCTGGCCCAGCCACGGACGGCCTTCCGGAGGCCATGCCAGACGAACTTGTCGGCGATCAGCCTTTGGGAGGCCCTCGCGCCCGGGTGGGACAGGCCGTGGATGGCGTCAAACACCTGGCGCTGCCAGCCCGCGGGCACGATGGGGCGAGGACGCCCGAGGGAGACGTCGCACAAGAGGGCCATGCCCGCGCCGTCGAACGGCACCTCGGTGACGCGGAGGCCCGTGACGGCGGTCCGCAAGGCCTGGACGTCGGGGTCAGCAGCCTGGTCCGCTGCCATCCGGGCATAGTCGATGCCGAGGTGGACTGCGTGGGCGACGGCCCGGGAAAGGCAATCCGCCACCGGGTTGTCCTTCCCCGCGACGTGATGGATGTCCGTCGTGTACTCGGACACGGCCGAGAGGTGACGCTGCTGCCGGGCCGACCACGGCTCGGTGACCTTGCCCATCGCGAAGATCAGCGGCTTGTGGTCGACGAAGGCAGTGAACGCCCGGCCCTCGAGCAGATGGCGGAAGTGCCTGACCGCCAAGTGAAGTCCGAGCAACTCGCGGTCGAAGGTACTGTAACGGCGTTCGGGCGGGCGAAGCTGCCGGCTAAAGAACGCCAGCGGTTGCCAAGCTCCACGCACCCATTGCTCGTGCACCGCGCCCACCGCGTAGTCCGAGGCATCGGTGGTGAGGGCGATCGGTGCATCGGGCGCCGGGTGCGCGAGCATGGTGGCGTTAGCCAAGGCGAGCTTCGCGCCCGTGAACGCCGTGTCCATCTGCTCGGTCCAGGTAACGTCGCCTTTGCCCGGCTTACCTCAGAGAGCTTCGTGCAGGGGGCGCAGGAGCTGGGCGATACGGGGCAGGAACCGATGGTAAAAGTTCACCATGCCCAGGAACTCCTGCAGCCCTCTGATCGTGCGGGGGCGCGGAAACCCCTTCACCGCCTCCACCTTGGCCGGCAGGGGGACGGCTCCGTGCCTGGTGACACGGTGCCCCAGAAAATCGATTGTGGCGGCGCCGAACCGGCACTTTGCGGGGTTCACAATCAGGCCATGCTGGCCCAGGCGTTCGAAGAGCGTGCGGAGGTGGCGTAGGTGCTCTTCGCAGGACGCGCTGGCGACGAGGATATCGTCCAGGTAGACGTAGACAAAATCCAAGTCGCGCAGGACGCTGTCCATCAGTCGCTGGAACGCCTGAGCCGCATTCTTCAGACCGAAGGGCATGCGCAGGAACTCGAAGAGTCCGAATGGCGTGATGACCGCCGTCTTCGGGATGTCCTCCGGCCTGACGGCGCGGCTACCTGATGGTAGCCGCGTATGAGGTCCACCTTCGAGAAGAAGGACCTGCCCGCCAAACGGGCGGAAAAGTCCTGAATGTGGGGGACGGGGTAGCGGTCGGGAGTCGTGGCGTCATTGAGACGGCGATAGTCCCCGCACGGTCGCCATCCCCCACCGGGCTTCGGCACGATGTGCAGCGGCGACGCCCAAGCGCTCTCTGAGCGCCGAACGATGCCGAGTCGCTCCAGGGTAGCGAACCCCGCTTTTGCCACCGCCAGCTTCGTCGGCTCGAGGCGGCGTGCCCGGGCGTAGACCGGTGGCCCGACGGTGGGGATGTGATGGGCCACCCCGTGCTTGACGGCCCCCGCCGAGAAGGTGGGCCGCGTGAGGGCCGGGAAGCCGGCGGGGAGGCGGGTGAATGCGTCCGCTGCCGGAAGCGTACAGACCAACGTGGCCGGAACCGAATTGTTCGGCAAGCCGCTTGGCAAGCCGCTCGTTGAGCTGGGCAACGCACAAGCGAGCGAGCTGAACGTCTCGGCCTGGACAAGCCGTCTGCGCTTGACGTCGACCAGGAGCCCATTAGCACACAGGAAGTCCGCGCCAAGCAGTGCCATGGGCACGTCGGCGGTGACGAACGTCCATCGGAAAACCTGCCCTCCAAACCGCAGAGAGAGGCAGCGTTTTCCGTACGTACGGATGGGCGTCCCGTTCGCGGCAAGCAGCGCGGGGCCCCCACCCGCGGCGTGCTTGTCTGACGTGCCGGCGGGAATGACACTCACCTGCGCTCCCGTGTCGCACAGGTAACGGCGCCCGGAGAAGGTGTCCATTATGAACAGCAGGCTGCTCGAACGGCCGGCGCTCATCGCCACTATTGAGCGCCGGCCCGGGCGTTTCCCGACCCGTTGAAGGAGCACGGCGGATGACACCGCCGAGCTTCGTGGCCGAACTTGGCGTGGAACCAGCACCAGGTGGTGGAGCTGGAGGAGCGCGGCTGCCTCCGCCAGGCCGGTGGAGTTGGCGGGTTTCCCCGCGGTGGCGGTTTTCGCCGCGGCGTTCACGAGGTGAGTATCAGCATGCTGCTGAACGTCAGCGCGCTGTAGAAGCTGATGCTGTGGAACATGCTGCTGAACATCAGCGTCGAGGGCCGTGACGGCCACGCCGACGCTCGCCCGCGTGTCCGAAGCGGCGAAGTACCTGTCCGCCTTGGCGGCCAATGCTCGGGGTTCCGTTAGCTCGGTCCCGGCCAACGCGAGGCGAACCTGCGCTGGAAGTTGGCGCCGGAAAAGCGCCCGGAATAGCGAACCGGGGGCTTCGTCGCCCAACAGTGACAGCATATGGTCCATTCGGACCGACGGGCGCGTCTCACCGAGCTCGGGGAGATCCAGGAGGCGGTCGGCCCGTGCGTCGTCCGTGAGGCCGAACGTGGCTAGGAGTAGCCGCTTGAGTGCCTCGTACTTGTGGCCGTCCGGTGGGTGGCGAAGGACGGACACAACTCGAGCGGCCGTGCCGGGCCCGAGGGAGGCGACGACATGGCAGTAGCGCAGGTCGTCGTTGGTGAGGCGCCGAAGCTGAAATTGGGCTTCGGCTTGAACGAACCAGACTTCGGCCTGGGCCTCCCAAAATTCGGGAAGTTTAATCGCCATTGCCTTGTCGTTGGCCATTGCAATGGCGTCGTGTTCGGAAGGATCGCTACGGCAGATCCAACGTCGAGGGTCACCAGTAAAGCGCGGCGTTACGCGCGCTGCTTGTGAGCAAGGAGGAAGCGGACAAGCGGTAACATATAAACGTCTTTATTGTAAGACTACACTGTAACACTGAAATGCTCCGGGCTGGTCGCCCGGTGTATATCATGAGGCCACGCCTACCCCTCGGGCGTGGCCACCGCCCACTTGGTGCGTGGAATGATGTCACCACGCCAGTGGGCTTTTGTGTCCGCCACAATGTCATAGGTGCCTCCACTATGACGTCATAATTCGACAAGTACAAAACTTCATCCAATCAGGATGAAATTTCTTGAGCGTCATCTCGGGATAAATTGGTGGAGGAAAAAAATAATGATGACGTCATCGGTCACGTGGTTCGGCCGCCATATTTGTTTTAACACAAAAGCCTTTAAAAAACACTAAAAACATGTCCTGGTGAGAGTCTGCAATCTCTGATTGCTCTTTCCTGTTGATATATGTACTGAACAATACCTCGTCCTTGGAGCGAGACTCGAGAGGATTCGTTTTCAGAATTAACATTTTTTACCACCTGCAATATCTGCTCCCTCAGGTATCAGTTAGTGGTCAAACTACTTGCACAGGCAAAAATTGCATGTCATCTCCCCACACTCGTGGGAGTGGTGGTCAAATTGATGGGGATGAATATGTTTTTAATGACCTTAACCTCACCTTTGGTACCCCAAGCAGGAATACAAAATTTGGTTGAGATTGTCCAAGCCATTTTGGCTTCCATAAGGAACAGACATAGACATTGCCTTATTACCTCCACCACTGAAGGTGGACTGGGGGTATGTTTTCACCACTGTTTGTTTGTTTGTCTGTGAACAGAGTATCTCAAAAGGTTGTGGATGGATTTGGACGAAAATTGGTGGGGAGGTTGGGTGTGTGACAAGTACGTATCGATTAGATTTTGGTGAAGACCTGGATGCAGATACAAGTTTTTTTTTGGTGAAGATCCACATCCAGATCCAGATACAAGTTGTTTTGGTGAAGATACAGATCCAGATCCAGATCCAGATACAAGTTGTTTTGGTGAAGATCCAGATCCAGATCCAAGTTGTTTTGGTGAATATTCAGATCCAGATCCAGATACAAGTTTTTTTGGTGAAGATCCACATCCAGATCCAGATACAAGTAATTCTTCACGATTGATAGGTTAAAACGGCTTAAACGATATATAGCACGATACCTCAAAAGGTTGTGGGCAGGTTATGACAAAACTAGGTGGATGAGTTGGTTAGGTGACAATAACAAGCCGATTAAATTTTGGTTCAGGTCCGAATCCAGATCCGGCCTATCAATGGATACAAAAACATATACTGTTCAGCCTGGCAGAGGTATGTGCTCTACCGATTTTTCTGTCCCAAACCCATCCCTCTCTCTACCCAGTCGTACCCAGCTGCTCCTGGACTCTGTGTCCTTTCCTCCTGACAAGGTGGAAAAGTTTCTGTCAACCCTCGACTCGGATTCTGCAACTGGACCTGACGGCATCAGCCCACGGGTCCTAAAATCCTGTTCTTTCGCTCTTTCACTCCCTCTCTCTGTTCTCTTCACCCTCTCTTTTGCTCAAGGTCATCTTCCATCTGCTTGGAAATCTGCCAACATCACCGCTTTGCACAAAAAAGGTGCAAAAACAGATCGCAGCAACTACAGACCAATCAGCCTTCTCCCAATTATCAGCAAAGTCATGGAATCCATCATTGCTTCAGATATTAAATCTTTCCTCTTCTCCAATGGCTTGATCTCTGATCATCAATTTGGTTTCAGACCTGGACACTCTACTCTGGACATGCTGCTTCTGCTTTCTCAACAATGGATGGAGGTCCTCAATGCCAAACAGGAAATTAGAGCAGTCTCCCTTGACATATCACGTGCCTTCGATAGGGTCTGGCACCCCGCTCTGCTCACCAAACTCTCCTCTTTTGGTATCCATGGAAATCTCCACGCATGGCTGGCGGACTTCCTCTCTAGTCGTAGTCAACGTGTGGCCCTGAATGGGTTTCTCTCATCTCCTCGTCCTGTTCAGGCTGGAGTTCCACAAGGCAGTGTTCTGGGCCCTGTGCTTTTTCTGGTCTTCATCAATGATCTCTCTGACTCTCTTGAAAATCCTCTGTATCTCTTTGCTGATGACTCTACTCTCTGTCGCTCCATTCTTCATCCCTCAGATCGGCAGTCTGCTGCCTCCTCACTCTCTGCAGACCTGGACAAAATCACAGACTGGGCAAACAAGTGGAACATGTCTTTCAATCCTAACAAATCTCACACTCTTACGATGTCTCTCCGAAAAGACCGACTGGACAACCCTCCCATCCACTTTCTGAATAATCCTCTCCAAGAAGTTCTGTCACTCAAGCTTTTGGGTCTCACTATCTGCCATGATCTTTCCTGGGAAAACCACATTTCAAATCTGGCCTCCAAAGCCAGTCGCCGACTGGGCATCCTCCGTCGTGCGAAGTCCTTCCTTGGCACACCTGAGCTCCTCACCACATACAAGGCTTTCATCCGCAGCTCAATGGAATACTGCTCTTCCCTCTGGGCTGGTGCTCCTGCCTCACACCTAGCTCGTCTTCACGCTGTTGAAACCAAAGCATTCAGAATCACTGGAATCTCCCGTGATGAAACTAACTCCAAGGGCCTCTTACTCACTCACCGCAGGCAGGTTGGTGGTCTTTCCATCTTCTACCGACTCCTCTCTGGCCTTGCCCCCCCAGCTCTCTCTGGGCTCTGTCCCGCAAATATTCCTACAGGTCGCACAAGATCTGCCTGCAACCCTCTTATGGTTAAACTGCCAAAATCAAGACTCTCTGCTCACCTTCACTCCTTCATTCCTCACTTCTCCCGCTTCTGGAACAAACTCCCTCACTCTCTTCAATCCCACTCCACCCTCCAGGTCTTTAAAACTGCTGTTCACCACCATCTCTTATCTTCCCCCATCCAAAACCTTGATCTTTTCTACCCCCGCTAATTTCACCCCAATTCCACTTTTTTGAAATACCAACTTCTGTCCTGGAAGTCCTTGGTGTCCTTGTGTTTTATACTTCTCCCTCCACCCCCCCCCCCCCCTTCCCACGCCTCCTCCCCCCCAAGCCCTCTCCCTCCCACACTTCTCCCTGCTCTCAAATGTTGTGTTTGTGTGCTTCCCCTTCTCTCCCCATCTTGTTTTCCACTCCCTCTTTTTGTGTGTTTTGTTTGTCTGGTTGATTTGTTTGTGAAGTAAATGTTAGCTTTCACGAGCCTCGATTCAGTATACAAAAAAAAAAAAAAAAAAAAAAAAAACCGAGTGCTGTTCTAGTTTTATACCGTAGGATCCCACGGTGTATTTTGTGTTGATAGTTAAGTTATCACTGGCATCCACAACAAATTTAAAACTCCTGCCACCTTCAGCCAGTTCTTGAAAAAACTTCCCCCGGCCAACCCCACAAGGAACGTGGTCATAATTGTGTGCTTTAATGAAGAAGAAGAAGAAGAAGAAGAAGAAGAAGAATATATTTGAGCAAAACGACAACTCTAAGTAACAGGAAATGTCTTTCAAAATATTGTTCATGGAGGATTTCATTGAGTGCTGAAACTCACCTGTAAACAGTCGGCATTTAAGCTGGGACACTGAAGTTTTATGTTTAAAAGAGCCTTCGGACACAAGCCACCCACTTCATGGGTTTTCATGTGGAATTGCACTTAGTGGGGCAGATACGTGAAAGCATTCTGCACTTTGTGATAAAAGCCTGGAAGTTGGCAGGATTGTCAGAAAATATACCTGAAACATTTTTGGGGATGGGGTGAAGCTAAGATAAGACGATATATGATATAATGGCCTCCATATTGGATTATTAAATGGTAATGCTCATGTGTCTGGTCTGTCAGTCTGTCTGTGTTTGTGGTCTTGCCTTGTCTAACATCACAGGAGTAGTATTTTACGTCTTGTGTCGCACACCTTTGAACACGCGTTTCCATGTCAAAAGTACAAGCTTCGTGAAGTAAGAGCCTCGTGTATCCATTTTGTCACTGGAGATACGTCTTGTTTCACTGGCTGACTTACTGGAGGATTGGTCACTCCCATGGGTATACCTCTTCCACCCATCCAAACTGACAGTATTCTCATCTGTAGATTTCGGTTTCTTTGCTCGAATTTGGATTTGCTGTCGTTCACTCAACACAGTTTGTGTACCCTAGTACTCATTTTCATGAGAGTTCATTCAATATCAACCGCTTTATCTAATCTGGCTATATTGAAAGACTAACAACATAAGGGGCAAAAGTTCATCTTGCTGCCAGCCCAAAATATAGGTTATTTGACCAAAATCGGAGTATAGCTACTATGTTGAACCTCATATTGTACACCGCTCCTTTCATATGCCATCTCCAGGCGCTGCATGACGTCATTGCCGGGCACCGAAGGGGGCTCGGCGATGACGCACGCTGAAAGGGAGTACTCAGTTTTCACTCTGGTTGTTTGTTTGTCCGGGCGATATCTCTGAATATCTCCTTTGAGCTAGGAAGCTGAAATTTCGGTGCAATAGTGAGCAAGTGCTTTGGGGAAAAAACCGGTATTTTTTTTGATTAATCAATTAATTGATTAGTTATTTAATTATTATCGATGAATTCAGTACTTATTTATTTCCTGTCTCTTCTGAGCATTATCTCAGGCACCTTTTGAGTTAGAAAGCTGATATTTGGACATGACAATGACCAAGTGATTTGGCTGCAAAGGATATTTTTGATTTATAGATTAATCAATTAATCGATTCATTATTTAATTATTCCATTAATGACGTCATTAATTAAAAAATAATAATTGTAGATTCGGATGAAACGGTGGCGGTTTAGGTATTCTATTAGATAATTGATTAATTATTTAATTATTTTATGATTTTTATTTATTTATTTTCATTATTAATCATTTATTTATTTTCTTTCTCATCTGGGCAATATCTCAGGCACCTTTTGAGCTAGGAAGCTGATATTTGGACACGACAGTGACCAAGTGATGTGGCTATATTTTTTGATTAAATTATAAAGGATATTTTTGATTTATTGATTAATCAATTAATATATTAATTATTTATTGATTAATCAATTGGTTATTTAATTTTTCGATTAATGACTTTTAATTAATTTTCAAAAAGTTACAGCTTCAGATAAGTACTGGTGGTTTAGGTATGCTATTAGCCAATTGATTAAGAAAATATTTTATGATCATTATATTTATTGATTTTAATTATGCAATTAATCAATCAAATATTGTACACCTCTCCCACCCAATACAGTCTCTATGAGCTGCACGGCGGTATTTCCGGATGCAGAAGGTGCCCCGCCAATGCCGCGCTGGAGGATATTTATTTATTTGGCATGGGGGCGATGTACTTTGAATTTGACTTGTTGGCTTGTTGGCTTTGAATTTGACTTTGAATTTGACTTTGAATTTGACTTTGAATTTTGGCGGTGTACTTTGAATGTACATGTTGTAGGGATATTGTTAGTTTATGGTGGCTATATTTAAATACATTTGCCTTTCTTTTGTCCTGCCTGCGTTCAGCTTCGCAACCTAACTATCAACTTCCATCATGGTGTTTCACAGGCAGGGTGTTGCATCACAGCGTGCAATGTCCCTCCGATGTTTGTTAATCTGCGGACCCTTGTATCAGTATTAGCTGGTGGATGCTAAAGATCCCGTTGTGTCTTTCAATGAAGAGTAAGCAATTGTGTGACATATGGTAACGATTGCGGAATTCCTAATGTGCTGCATAGCATCATCGGCACAGACATGCCTTCGTCATGACCCAACCGATGGTCCGCCCAAATTCGTAATTACATCATATCGTGGTTCAATATACATTCGTTAACGGACATTTGACTTTTTCTTCAAAGACCTTTATGGCACGAATGTTAATTCTATTACATTTTGAATTGAGTCTCGTTCTTCTGTAAGCTTCAATCTTGTATAGAATGTTGTTTTTTCTTAACATAAAATCGTTATTGGCTCAGCTTGTAAACTGATTGAAATTTAAAAAAATGTTTTTTTATTACTTGTTTCTGAACTTTTTACCTCTGCCACCGAAGGTCGACGGAGGTTACGTTTTCACCCCTGTCTCTCTGCTTGTCTGTGAGCAGGATATCTCAAAAAGTTGCGGACGGATTCCGATGAAAATTGATGGAGAGGTTGGGAGTGTAACATGGATGAAATGTTTAGATTTTGGTGACGTTCCGGATCAAGATTCATAAACCATAATTTTTTAAGCGATTCTTCATCATTGAGAGAAGGGGCCAATTCCGGATCATCATTGAGAGATGCCTGTCGTATGTATCCATTATGACATCTTTAAAAACAGTAAACTTCCCGTTTGGAACAATTTTCAATTTTTTTGGACTGTCAGACAGGAAGACAGAGTAAAAACAAGACTGAAAGTCTAACAGCGGCGTAGCCAGGCTTGTTTGATACTTTAGTTGAAGAGGATAGTATGACCTGGGTGGAGATACCAGTTAGCAAATAATGTAAGCATTAAATTATTTTGAAGTACTCTAAGTCTCTAAGCTGTCTGTCACCATGGAAGTAAAGAGATTGCATTGAGACACTGGTTTATTCTACAGAGTGGCCACAAAGTCCCTATTCACACAGTTATAATATAGTTAGAATTTATCTGCATGCTCCCCTCCATTCTCCACACAAATTTGATTTTTTTTTCTCCATGTTCTTCTGGACATCTTCCATATTGAGGGTTGGAGGTCATAAAAGCAGCCCCTGACAGCTGTTTGAGGTCTTCAACTGTTGTTAGGCAGAGATGAGAAATTTCCTCTTTCACAATGCCCTAAAGCGAGTTGTCACACGTTGTTAAGTCCGGACTTCGAGGAGGCCACACCATCTCAGATCCACGTCCAATCCATCATCCACTGAATTTGTCATCAAGATATTCTCTAACTGTGAGAGCATAATGTGCTGGTGCATCATCTTGTTGCAGGATAGCTGTTGCCTCGAGAACTCTCTCACGCAGTTGTGGAACAAACCATGTCTGAAGCATGTTCAAATAAGCAGTGTGATTGACACTTGTATCCAAAAAATATGGCCCTTTCAAGTGATCTTCTGAAATTGCTGCCCACATCATGACATGAGGAGGATGCTGTTCAATTTACTCATAAAAATGAGGATTTTCTTTGCACCAAAAATACACATTCCTGGATCAATTGCTAAGGTAAATAGCACACTCATCCGAAAAAAAATATGCTTCCTCTTGATTTATTAGTGAGAAATCGCTGCAGAAGAGCCTTGCAAGCGACCTCACGAGTGGCCAAGTCTCTATCGGAAAGCTCATTAACAAATCCAGGCTTATATGGCTTCAATCCCAGATCCTTTTTCATTATTTATTTGGACTGTTGAGCATGGAATGCCTCAAACAGAAGATTTTTTTCGAGATGATTTCAGTGGTGATCTTGAGCAAGACACTTCAATAATGTCCACATGGCCTTGATGTGATGCTGGACGACCGGAATGCTTTAAATCAAGGACACTCCCTGTTGAAAAAGCCTTCTTCTCCCATGCCCACATCGTGTCACGCATAGGACCTGGCTTATCAAACCTCTGCGAAAACCTTGTCCTTATGTCTTCAAAACTAGCTTCTTCTCGCGCACGGTCATGAACCCAAACACAAGTAATCGGTCTCTCTTCTATCGTGTACTCACTGGTGTTCATCATGCCGAAGCCATACCTGGAAAACAAATAAAATAAATAAGTAACAGAGGACACAATATTCTGCATTGGGACTTTGTGGCCACTCTGTATATGTTGGTCAGTTAGTCAACACTATCAAAGTGACCTCACCACCATCCTGACACACAACACTGTGTGTGTTACAGAATGAGGTATTTTCCTGCCACCGGAGTGCAAATCCTGCCACCAACCTGCTTGAGGGAGGACCCAGTGAGCTGGTACTCATTTTGCCCACATCGGAAGGGGTACAGGCTGAGTCATCTCCACCTGGTGTTAGTTCAACAGCTGACCTGGATTTGAACATAGGACCCTGGGATCCCAAGCCCTCAACCCGAACCGTTAAGCCAACACCAGGCTTCAGGTGGTTGGAGGCAGTCATAAGAAATGCTTCAATGTTTGAAGAGCCCTTAATCAAAGTTTTAATTACATATGATCTGGGGGGGTATGCATCCCCCCTGCCCCCCCCCCCCCGTCATATATCATCACCCTGTTGTCATAATTTAAGTTTCCCCCAATCATCAAGTGTGATAATTTGCCCCAACCAGGTATATGACATAATATATGAACGTTCCCTAAAAGTTGATGAAATAAACATAACTGGCAAAGCCAAATGGCATAACATTCTACCTTTCAGAAGCGTAATTGTCGGGTATAAAACTCACTCAATATGTAGGATAAATATGTGATGGACATACATACATCCACACATATATACATACATACATACATACATACATACATACATACATATGGAGAGACAAATGCTGTAAACACAGGAACCAAACATCTACGCTGTAAAAAAAATCGTTTGTTTAATCACAAATTTGCCAGTTATAAAAGCCTCTTTGCGAGTTTGAAGAGGAGGAAGAAGCTCGAATGTATGATTTATTCACACAGCAGTTTGAATGGAAACATTTATTATTCTACGACAGAAAAACCCTTTAGGACACATACCAGCATATAAAATGATATATACAGTCGTGATATTTTGCGAAGTAATAGAAAAAAATATAAAACTACACTGGAGGAACCCACAAACAACAACAACCACAGCCACGATAACAATCGAGGGTTATAAAATATCCTTATTTTCACGTGTTTTACTTCATGTGTTTCATGTGTTTGTTTGTGTTTCACACCGAATGAAATACGTCAAGGTAGAGCATGCAGATTGTGATACATGACAGGTTCAATGATATGTCCGGCCTGAACCGTATAGGAATCAAAATGGCGGTGTGTGGAGTCAGCCTCATACTGCCGTAATGACATCACATCACCCTTGTCATGTGACCAGATCCTCAGCTCTGATTGGTGTACGTTTGATGGGGACATACATGCATACTTACATACAAAGTATGTATGTATACAAACGTGATTGGGTCTTGTTATTTATACGTTAACTGCTATTGGCATTGCGTGTGGTACATGCTTGGGAGTCTCGATGGTGCACGTTTCTGTCTATTCTGTTACTGATGATTCGCCAATAAGTAATGAAGCAGGTCCGCCGGCTGGTCGCTGTGTCGCATTGGGATTTTCATGCATGAGCTATTTGTGAATGTATGCAGCTGTAGAGGAACCCAGGTATATCTTATGAGATACTGTACAGTACATCTGAAAACATTAGAGGGGTGGAATAAAGGTGAGTTTAGAGATTGGTGAAAGGAAGAACTGTAAGAGATTGAATTTTCTCAATCGGAATGATTGAAAGAGCGATTTGAAGACAGCCTTTCGAAAATGAAGAAGAAGAGTGAGTTGTATTAGAAGAGAGTGTGCACCGTGAAGAGTGTGTTTGAAGGTTAGGTGAAAGCAGATTTGAGTATAAAGGAGAAAGGTTGAAAGATCGTGAAGGAGTGTGGTGAATTATTTCACAATCAGAATGGGGATTGAAAGGTGAAATCGGCTGAAAAGATGGAGATGGAAAAAGAGAATGGGACGGTCAAGACAACAGGTCCTGGAGGTGGAGGGGGCGTGGGGTAGAGAGGGGTGAGGGAGGGGATTGTGAGGTGAGGGGAATTTTTTTTTGTGCTTTAGACATTGAACAAAAGGTAAAAAGTTCGAGGGAATTAAGGGGTGAAAATAAAAGGTAGAACAGAGAAAGGATGTCCGTGGACACACAGCGACTAAGGAGGGAACTCGGTAGGCCTCAAAAAATACGGTACGAAAAATCTGACATACTCACAAATTTGCGTGAATTTTTTTAAACAAAATAGAACTACCAGCCCATAGGCAGTAAACACATACACAGCGAAATAAACAGTAAAAAATCGACAAAAACGATCAGGAGAAACTTATCTTTGAGGATATTCGAGGAGGCAGAGGTCACACGACCGAGCCCAAGGAACCGGAAGTGATGATCAAAGGAAACTGGATGCACTTGAGCTCACTTTGAAGTGTCATAGCAAAGGGGTTGAATACACTATTGACTGACTTAAGATATTTCAGCATTTAATTTTTAATTATTCTGTAAAAAGTTCAAAAAAAAATCTTCCCCACTTTGACATTATGGGGTATTATGTGTGGATTAGTGTGAAAAAAAATCTCAATTTTATCCATTTTAAATTCAGGCTGCAACACAACAAAATGTGAAAAATGTCAAGGTGTGTGAATACTTTCTGAAGGCACTGTACATATTATTTTAAGACCAGGCAGGGACAGCCGCTGATTCTCAACACACAGTATTGGTGTGTGTGTGTGTGTGTGTGTGTGTGTGTGTGTGTGTGTGTGTGTGTGTGTGTGTGTGTGTGTGTATTAGTAATTTAATACGGTGGCGAAATTGGCCCCATATTCCTCCAACTATTATGAAAGGATTCTTAGACTCAACGGTTGTTCATTTATCAGGAAAAACAGTTCTGTTGTTTATTGGTGTCTTCTTTTGCATTCATCAACCAATATTTATTGTGAACGTTCCTCAGCGGAAGATATCTACCCATCGCCACCTCTTAATTAAAGCTGAGTTACAGGATAAAAGAAAGATTGGTGCTTTTTGACAATAATATAAGCCACAAAACTGTGATTTTTGAAAATAAGTACTGGACAGTTTTGAAAAATTTGGAACTAAGATTATGCTGTATCAACAAGAACCCTTTCCCCATATTCGTCTTTTTGCATGCTAGCCATATCCTTAAGATGGTTCCCTACATACGACATGCCAGATGTGCCGTGGCCACATTGTGTCCCTGGGCGCTGCTCCGTCATGCTGCCTATCCGTCACATCCTGGCCAGAGACCCATCTGGTTGCCAGGCCAGCACGACCCCGAGGCACGGTGTGGTGCTTGGGTGCAGAATCTTCATGGAGCATTTGATTTTCTGCTAATTTATTCCACAGCCAGTGCAGGCTTGAGTTTGACGAACGTTTCTTGTGCCGTGCATTGGTGCACTGTAAAGTCCCCATTGGTAGGGATTAGAAGATGGAACGTGGGTTAGGGGTAGGGTGGGACTCCACTTGAACGTGAAAGCTCTTCCTGCTGTATTCGAGGTCATGGAGCTGGTTGCAAATGCAATGCTTATTCATTAATCATCTTTTTTAGGGGTAAATAGGATACATTGTAATACCGAGTGCATTGGGACATCCTGTATATA
Source organism: Myxine glutinosa (assembly GCF_964187855.1). Taxonomy (NCBI): domain Eukaryota; kingdom Metazoa; phylum Chordata; class Myxini; order Myxiniformes; family Myxinidae; genus Myxine; species Myxine glutinosa. Next base: position 96,716,680 of record NC_136263.1, on the reverse strand, counting down.
GCAGCTATGATATGTTAATTAGTCAGTGATGTTAAGGGCCAACACATTGGCATTTGCATCATAACGTAAGTGATTCAGAACTCATTGCTGCTGAATAACTTTGGGAAACTAGAACAACACTCGGTAGAGAGAATACCTGCACCAGGCTGTTTTGTATCCCACTGATTGGTCATATCTGGATCCGGACCTGAACCGAAATCGAATCCGCTTGTTCTTGTCACTTACCCGACTCATCCACCAAGTTTTGTCCAAAGTCGTCCACAACTTTTTGAAATATGCTACATATCGTTTTTGGCCCCCTCACTCAATAGTGAAGAATCACTTAAGAAATTTAAAAAATCTCGTATCTGGATCCGGATTCGGATCTTCACCAAAATCGAATCAATTTGTCGTCGTCACACAACCAACCTGTTCACCAAGTTTCATCCAAATTTGTCCATAACTTTTTGAGATATCGTGCTATATATCGGTTTTAGCCCTATCACTCAATGATGAAGAATCACTTTAAAATATTCTCTGATCCGGATCCGGATACGAATCTTCACCAAAATCGAATCAATTCGTCCGTGTCACTTACCTAACCTCTCCACCAAATTTCGTCCGAATGCATCCACAACTTTTAGAGATATCCTGTTCACAAACAGACAGGCAGGTAGACAAACAGTCAAACAGACACGGGTGAAAACATACCCTCCACCCCCCTTCGGTGGTGGAGGTAGTAATGGCTGCTAGTCGATGTACCCTGATTTATCCTAGTCATGTTCAATTCCTTGCTGTGTACTGACAAATTACAGCCATTGTGTAAGGTGTCATTACAGTATTTTAATTATTTCTGCTCCTCGTTCTCAAGAAGAGAAAATGTAATTTTTTACCTGCAAAATTCTTCATATTTTTCTTCCCATCTCCATCCTCAATTATGCAGCAATAAGCTGAATGCTTATTGTCACCATCTTGTGGTTGCATTGACATTGCATTGCACAAAAGCGATTAATTTAGTTTTTAATTTACGATTAATTATTTAAGATTTAAATAATTAAAAAATTTAAAATTATTTAATTTAAGATTTAAAATAGTAAAATTTAAAATAAGAATTTAAGATTTAAATAAATAATATTTAATAATTTTAATATTTAAGATTAATTAAGCTGTGTGAGTCTAGTTCACAATTTCATTTCCTAGGTTAAAGGTTTTATCTTTCAGTTTGAGGTTAATTCTGTAGGGGAGATCACCGAGAATGCGATAGAGTCCTTTTTCATTGCATTGCTCTTTTGTAGGTGCTGTCCTGGTTGTGGAATTATACAGGAGTTTCATTCCACCAATTTTGAGAGATTTTTAACAAATTATTGGTTCTGTTTGAACGGAGACTGCAAAGAATTGCAAACATGCTGTTGGAGGGCCTTGCATCATTACCAAGGCGGAGAATGTTCATTGCCGTGACACTGGGCCAAGAAGTGCAACAGATGAGATTGTGAACATTGCTTTGGATTTCTATAACCATCCAGAATTATTTACACCAAACACATCAGGAGAAAGTCGAAATTAAGCTTGAAGCATTTGCGGTTTTCCAAGTGTGGTTGGGTATTCATATCTCAAGAGTGCCCCATGGAAATTCCAAATGGTATGGTTTGTGGGGTGGTAATGAATGGCAATATCTCAGGAACATGGACAGATTTTTTATCGAAGATGGCTGACATGATATTGTTTGTCTTGTATTCCTTATTTTAACTGGATGGTATTCATAGAATACTTACCCTGCGAAGTCAACTTGGTGCGAGCTAACTCTTGCTTTTGAAGGTTTTTTTTATTTGATCCAATATGGCTGCCAGACCACGTGAGCGATGACATCATACATTTATATTCTCTAATATAATTGTTGCGTAGATCAGGCTCAATAAATTTCAAACTAATCAGACTAAGCGTTGTCCCTGTCGAATTATGACGTCATACATAAGGCACCAATGACGTCATCGTTAACAACACCTAATCCCCATGCAGAGTTCTATACAATGAGCCACGTTTCAATTTTTCCATGGAGCGGGTTTAGAGATAAAGAGGTGCAACTTTTCTCGGTTTTCCAAGATGGCGCCTGTACCACGTGAGCTATGACGTCATAATTATCATTAAAAATTCTACAGGAGGAGACGCTCCTTTGGTGAAAATTTCGTGTCCATCGGACTATCAGTTGTAGATAAATAAAATTCATACTGATCAGATCAAGCGTTGTACGTGTCGAATTATGACTTCATAATGAAAGAACCGATGACATCATCATTAACATATCTTATTCCGCATGGGGAGTACTTGACAATGAGCCTTGTTTCAATTTTTTCCATTGAGCTGTTTCAGAGATAGAGGTGTAACGTTTTCCAAGATGGTGTCCATACCACGTGACCTATGACGTCATAATTATGAATAAAAAAATTATACAGGCAGAGGCGCTCCTCTGGTAAAATTTCGTCTCCATCGGACAAACGGTTACAGGGAAAATTAATTTTAAAAATTCAGATACGTACACCACAAGTATGCACGTACGCACCCGAATGCCTAACCCTGCTTTTTGCTTCGCGGGCGCAGGGTAATGATGTATGTGGAACATTACTTGATCATGAGTATGATTCAAGGTAAGATAGTGACGCAGACACTTTTACCAGTGGTCAGATCCATGGCTATGGTTTTATTGTATTGTGGTATCTTAATGTTGAGTGTTCCAAACACTTCCATATGTATGAATGGGAAAAATTCATTCATAAAATATATTGAAAATATGAACTCATAACTGCAAAAGGCCTACTTCAACTTATGTCGTTAACATCTCAGATTCTAAGACATGTTCCAAATTCCATTTGGATAACTCATGGAAGCATGGATAGAAAGATTGGAACAAAAGGCAGTGGAAATGGAAAACTTTAGGATTCAATGATCGGGTGGACGTGTAAACAAGAGCTTTAGTTTCATGGGATCAAGAATAAAGCCATGGCCCTAACAGTCAAAAGCTTTTTGGAATGGCCTCCTAAGTGGTTAAGCCATGCTTCTAATAGTACAGAGAAACCCTTTTTATCCCAAAAGGTTGACATGCACCATATGAGTAGCCCAAGCTGGTATTTTCAAATTTGGTAATATTTTGAAGCAAATTTAAACCCTGATTATTGAAAAAAACAATGGAAAGAATAAGCAGGTGATCCTGCAAAAGGCCTAATGCCACTGAGCAGACATAGATGGCTACCTCCAATAGGTAGTTAGACAAAATCACTGAAGTTGCCTTTGATGCTTTATATTGGGTTTTCAATAAATACTAGTGGGGTCACCCGTGGGAATCCCACGGGCATGGACGTGCGTGACATTTGGACATCTTGAGTTTAATGCTACACATTCAGTTTTACAAACTGGTTACTGGCAATTTATCAGATCCACAAATGATGTAATTTATACAACTTATTTACTTCTGATAACATGTGAATGCATGTGCGTGCACATGGGAAATACAGTTTGAAATGTGTGATTACATCTCATGTAAAATGTGACTTCAAGAGCTCAAATCCTCTCCCTCCCACATCACGCACACTGCACCAGGGAGTGGATCATCCACAAGGGGAGTGGGTCACACACACTCACACACACGAGGGAGTTTGTCACACACACACACACACACACACCTGGGAGTGGGTCACACACATCTCGTTTTTTCATTTTTGTTCCTCACAATTCTGTGTCTCTCTTATTCACACAGACACACACACACATATATATACATACATATATATATATATATATATATATATATATATATATATATTGTTGCGGATATGGGATTTGCATCCATCCATATCCGCTTGTAAATATTCCCCTATTTCCTCAATACTTCCCAACTATCCCCAATCCCCCATTCCCTAGTCCCATTTTCTGTAAACAACACTCTGTAGACCCGACCTCCCCCTATTTCCCCCCATTAAATGTCGCATCCAGGTCCACCGCATCTCACGTAGACAACTATAGGACATCTTGCTAGTTATTCTTAGTCTATGTCAGTTAAGGATTCGTTTCCATTAATTCTGACCCTTCGTTGCACCAGAATGTGATTGTATGGCACCGTTAGGAAGTTTAGGACCTCCCAATACCTCCCCGCAGCTCTTCCTCACGGTTCAGAAACAACAACAACAACAACAGCAACGGCGGCGGCGTGCACAGGGAGTGCGCGTCCTCACTCCGGCTTGGTTGGTAGGGGGTGTTGGGAGGGCACGAGGCCTTCCCCACGAGCCGCCATCAAACATGTGCTCGACGGGGTTACCAAATAGGGGCTCCCTGTCAGCTCCTCGTCAAGGGCGGAGCCCGGTAACCCCCGCACCCAATGGAAGCGGCGGACCGGTCCCATCTGGGGCGGAGCCAACCAGCCGAGGGCGTGTCACTCCCCGTTGAGCATGCGCAGCCGAGGGAGTGGTGACGTCAGATGCGCGCTGAGCTTGAAGCAAGAGAGACGTCCCTTCCGAGCGCTGTGACACCTCCCCGCATCTCTGGACTGGACCGTGCTTTATCCTGTCCCTGAGCCAATGTGCACCTTGTGCTATCGACTGCCTGTCCCTTCCTGCCATCAATCCCTGTGTAAGTCAGCCTTGTTCCGTTTGTCTGTGGTCTGTCTGGGCTAAGATAAGATTGTATTTAAGTGCCCATCTCTTCTGTGTCTTTTACCTCACTCTACCTTGTAATCTACCCCTTTTCTCCACCACTAATTATACCCTCCTCCGGAGGTCTTGAGAACTGTACCCCTGGCGTCGTTTCATTTATCCCAGTCGTTGTGTCCTTTCCAATCATTGATTTAGCGTAGCGCGATTTGGCCAACGTTCGGGTGGAATCGGGTGAGTTGGGGAAGAATCGGGGGAACTGTTAGGTCGCGGCAATACCACCGCTCGGTAAATAACATCTAATCCGCGATCCGTAACAATATATATACATATATATATATATATATATCTATCTATCTATCTATCTATATATATATATATATATATATATATATATATATATATATATATATATATATATATAGATATATATATATAGATATATATATATATATTACAGTATATACACCTTTATACATACACACAAATACACACGCAAATATATACACCTTTATACACACACACACACACACACACACACACACACACACACACACACACACACACACACACACACACACACACACACACACACACACTATGTACAGGTGAAAATTCTATCATGACAAGATTGAGCAATCCTCATTTTTGTGAAACCTAAGTTCTGTTCCACTTCTAAGAGTTATTTCGACATACCCTGAGCGATTCATTGTAGTTTGTAAAAGACTTAAACTTAACACACACCCCTGTCTAAATATTGTAGATCTACCACACAATGGGGGGTGGGAGGGGGGTGGGGGGTGGGGGATGGGGGGGGGGGGAAATGGAAATACGAGGAAAATCTAGCATTGATGCACAATCTGAGCAAATCAGATTTGTAAAATAAAATACTGTTGTATGAATATAATATGATGCATGTACGTTACATGGGGCATCCAAAAAGTTATACGAAAGATATTTTGATGATTTCGTATGCAGCCTGTGGCTGCTGGTTGCATCATTGCTGGGCATTTGGCTGTGCTGCTGATGCAGTGCCCCTGTTTCCAGTAAGCTGGAAGAGTAAGTAAGCCCGCTGCTCCCAGGAAGAGTAACTCATTTTGCTGACCTCAGAAGAATGATAGGCTGAGTCAACTCACATGGTGTCATTTAACAGCACGACAAGGGGCTTGAACTCAAAGACCCTAAGATCTTAAGCCAACCACCTTGACCATTAAGGCTTTATGAGCGAGATACTCACAAGAGTCCAAAGTTTAAAAATAAAATTCAATATACAGTATAGATCATCATAATCATAGAGGTCTTGTACACTTGACAGAGCTTTGCGCCATTCGTGACAAGTCAAGAAACGTTTCAAGGCGAGAACCAATCCTGGACACATCGACACTCCTACGCAGGATACTCAAATGGAAGTGGCAGGAATGTGTAATTTGTTCCAGGGTGCAGGTGATAACTAACTTGTCTACTCTTCACGAAATATCTTTAGCCTCCACCATCGACCAGTCCTGGTAGACAAGTGCTCCGGATTCCGATGGACATGTCGATGCTTGGCCCAGGAGGCAAAACATCAGGATGGCAGTTTATATCTGGGTCGAGATTCAACAAAGATGAGTGTTTATACTAAGACATCATCATGCCAGGCCTGTGCATAGTTAATATGAAAAATATTATTTTGTTAGTACTATAATTACATATTCAATAAAATAAAAGAATAATAAAAAACTGTTTCTTGTGCTATTGTGAGTTCATGAAAAGATTTGAATACCACTTCTACATGTCTCGTTCACCACCTTTTTTGGACCAATACCTCCATAGACAGAATCCTCCATGATGATATGTAACTATAGCAACCCTCCATTGCAAGATCCACCTAAATATCATGATATTCGATCCATTGATAGTGTAAAATACAGAAAACTGACGTGGCATGTTGCTTTTTTGGTTAAGTTGTACATCCAGAAGAAGATCGAAATGTGCTGAAGAATCTATCATTCGTTCATTAAAGCTGTTGCGTTGCTATAATGCTGCTGAAATCATGTGCTCTTAACAGTAAAAAATAATAATTTTAATGTGAAAAAGTCTTCTTTAAAAAAAAATGTTTTAATGTAAAAATGTGCAAGGCTTTTAACTGTAAAATTGCGATAAAAAAACACAGATGCTCTAAATTCCTCAACGCTTACAGGCCTTAGTCTCACTAACGCATGCAATCTCCAGCCACGGTGTGCAGACAGTGCTAAAGAAAAGTTGAGCGGAACGGCTGTGTGTGGAGACATGAGCAGCCGAGGTGGACTGGGGTCATACTTTGGGACCACGAGGCATGAGAGAAAGAAACATGTCCTTCATGGCTGAGTGATACTAATTTGAAAAATATAATTATTGCTTAATCCATAAACTGCATGAAAAAGATGTGTAAAAAAAGGATCAAAGAAGGCAGAAAGTTTGATACTCCAGGTCACAAGCAGCATGGGAAAATATTCACAGAATTAACAATTGGTGATGCTTCTAATGTCTCTATTTCAATAGACGGCCAGAAACATTCCTCAGGACACCCAAAATGAGGTGTTTCCAAAGTCCACTTCTTCACAACTGAGGTATGAAGGATGTGCGTTGGCGTGTCATGGACTGTTGTGAGTATCTCTCATGTACTGTCTAAGTTGTTGAACATTCTTTGTAGAAACTCGAAGTAAATTGCATTGTGCTGTGCGTGATGTGTTAAATTTGAAGAATGTCCTTTGCAGGAGAATGATGGTATACACAAAATGATGTTGGTTCTAGCAAACATGGTGGAAATGTAATTTTCCATTTTTGGAATTTTCCAGTTGGAAATGATGCTTTACAAATCCTTTACAAGTGACTGCTGGTTCAGTGCATGGTTAATGCGAATATAAAGTAGATGGTAGGATTTGCCGAATGGTCCTTTCGGAGGGAGGGGGTGAGTGTGCAGCAATGGAAATTGCCATATATGAGGAAGGAGCGTTGGGATGAGCAGTTAAAAGTTGATCCTTGCTATTGGAGAGAGATGTGGATGGAGTAGTCAATGTTTGGAGGATGGTACGACATCTGTGAGGTGGGAGTGGAGGGAGAGTCACAGCCAGAAGTGCTCCTGGGGTTTGGGCAGTGTAAGAGTGGTACGCAGAGAGTGTGAAATGGAGTATGTCAATGGATAGTGTTAAGATTTTTTAGAAAATTGATTTTAGAAGACCTAAAAGTCCAGGTTGATGTTGTGTATTCTTCATTCCAAAACAGCTTTCACCCATCCCTCTCCAAATAAAGTTTCATTTTTAGCATTTTTAGCTGTGAACAGGATATCTCAAAAAGTTGTGGACGGATTCGGACGAAGCTTGGTGGACATGTTGAGTATGTGACAAGGACAAATTGATTCGATTTTGCTGAAGATCCGAAACCGGATCTGGATCCAAGAATTAAAAAAAACAAAAAGATTCTTCACCATTGAGTGATCGGGCGAAAAACGACATATATATTGTTACGGTTTCCAGAACCGTCACTTATAAATAATAATCCCTTGTAAGTAATTCCCTGTAAATATTCCCATTTTCCAAAGGTAAAAGGTCGCACCCTAGTTAGTCCATATTGCAACACATAGGACACCATAGGAACCTTTCAGTTATTTCATTAGTATATGTTTCAGGTAAGGCTCTGTTTCCAATAGTTTGACTCTGCGTTGCATTAATCAAATAACACAGGCCCTTTTTCATCCTATTCATTTTGCGGCTGAGCCTCCCTCCAAATTGTATTGTGCGCCTCTGCCAGCCGCAGCGCTCGCTTCAAACGCCATTAACCATGTGGTCAGAGTGGAGAAAAAGGGGGAGGAGTTATCGGAGCGAGGCGTAGCCCTGTTAACGGCGGAGTCGGTGAGCCTTCGCGACCAACCAGGGCCGAGGTGAGCTCACCGGTGGGTGTGTCCTAAAAGCACGCGGCTTGATACGCGAGCGCGTAATATAAGCACTCGCGTGGGACTACTTAGGGAGTTGAGTCAGAGACACGAGTCGGTTGGAGTTGGAGTCTGCCGAGTCTGAGCCTGCCGAGTCTGAGAGTCTACCGGGGAGAGTGGCACCATTGGAGAGTCACGAGGCACGCGTCATGATTCCTCCGAATTCCGGACGAAATTCCTCCCCGATATATAAACCCCCCCGCATGTAAGGTCCGCTCGCGCCGACAATACCCACCACGCTGCCTGCCGGGTTTCGCCGCGGAACCGAAGCGTGGACCGAAGTGGAGCGTGGACTGGAGTGGAGCGTGAACCGGGGCCGGAGCCAACGCTGGCCCATCTGCTTGGACCTTCCTTCCTGCTATTCCCCTTTTGTGTAAGTCTGTTTGTGTTGTCCTGGGCGTGTTAATTAAGACTGTATAAGATTGCCCTGTGTCTGCTGCTTCTTCTTCTTCTTCCCTTGTACATGCCCTTCTTTCGTTTCCTCTTTGGGTTTTTGTAAGTAATTAATAAATCTCTGTTCTTCCTACCTTTTGGTTTCCTACCCATCCGATCGTTTTAGTGATTTCTCAATTGAGTATACGTGGCACGATTAGAACCGCTCAGAATCGGGTTAGTCTTTTTGCTAACGGCTCGAATTGCGGATTGCTAAACCGCTCGGCAATTTCCACCTGTCCGTGGTTCGAGCGGGAGTTATTTCCCTGCTTCACGGAGGGATTGGCACGCAGGTATTTGGGAATCCATCTTGACCAATCACACTGGCCAATCTCGACCGCGGAGGAGCGTTATAATTTCCAGGGCTGGGGGATCGGCCAGTTTAAAAGACAAGGGGATTAACCCCCCTTGGTAAGGGGAGCGCCGACCCCCGGATCCGCAGCAATTGGTAGTCAGGAGTGGGATTTAGAACCTGGGAGTAAATTTTATGGACCAAATTTTGGACACCAATTGTGCTATTGGCCGCAACAATTGGTATCTGGGAGTGGGATAGGACCCGAACCAAATTTTATATATCACCTGGAAAAAATTTGGTTGAAATTAAGAGCGGCCGAAATTTTTATTAACAACCAAACTGTATCGTGCCATGGATAATCAAGGCGATCGGATGCCGGTGGGGGAAAATGGGGAGGTAGAGGAGGAGTTAGCGTCAACCCAGGACCCCAGGGAAAAGTGTGAGGAATGGAGGAGGTGGATAATGAAAGTGCGGTAGAGGGGGTTGCAGGCGCACAAAATGGCGGCGCCTCGCATGTGGCGGCGAGTGCCGAGCCCACGGGGCCAGGGGACTTCCAATTGTTTATGATACAAATGAAGGCCTATATGGTAGAATCGGGGAGTAAGATGGATGCAATGAGGGAAGAAGTAAGGGGCAACACCAATAACTTAGAAAGCAAATTTGGGGGATTCGACAGTAAATTTGGGGGGCTAGAAAGCAATTGGAAGGGTGTTCGGAAGCAGATTAGGGGGCAAATTGGAGGGCATAAATGGCCAAGCCAAAGAAATTAATGAGGGGTTGACGAGGGACAAAGCCAGATATGAAACAAGGGAGTGTGAGAGGGAGGTTAACCGCAGGATGGGCGAGGAGGTCGCATTTGTACGCGACGAGGTAGCGCGACTTGAGAAGCGCGTAGAAAGCGAGGCTGAGCAAGGCAAAGTCACGTGGACGGGTATAGAAATCGTATGGGAAAGCCGGCGGCCGCGGAATTGGAAAATCTTATTGTATGTGCACCAGCGGCCGTCGAGCTTAATAAGGAAAAATAAATTATAGTCGAAATTGGGGCGGAAGAGACGGACTTAGAAAAGAAAAGCACATTCGAGCCGTTAGCAAAGTTTAGGCAGGAAGGAATGGAAATTGTGCAAAGTCCGTGTCCACATCGTGATGCTGTACTTATTAACCAAATGGAAATTTTGCAGGTGGTGAAAAGCGAAGAAGAAGAATCCCGAAGGTGAGCCGGGTGATATATGGTGCTAAGAGATTTTGCGGGAAAGTGTTTAGCGCAAAAAGAATTTTCGCGCGGTTGGGATCGAGACGGCACCCGGGCGTTCGTGGAAGGTCCCTTGTGAGTGGTGTGAGAGAAAATGGCGCGCGTGTGCGAATGGCGCCGGAGCGAGAGTGTGATACCGGGTGCGAGGGAGAATGCACGACAGATTGTGATAGTGGGACTGATTGTGACACGGAGAGTGAGTTGGTTGTGGCAAGTGAGAAAGAATGCACACCTGGGATGGTTGAGCGTGTGCGAGAATGCACACCTAAGTTGGTTGTGGAGCGCATGATTGGGTGTGCGACAAGGGATTGTACACCCGTGAGTATGTGTGTGCTGATGTAGGTGTGTGCTGGGTGCAAGCACCCCCACACACAGTAGGTGTGTGCTGAATGGGTGGATGCAAGAGTGCACCCCCATGAGTGGTACGGAGTACGTGCCGGGAGAGTGTGCGCAAGAAGGTGCATAGTAAGGCATCGACGTTGACCGGGACAGCGTTTAGGCTGACAGGTAGCCGACGCGAGCTCTCGGTGCGCGGTGTTCTTTGTGTGCTGCTGGAGCTGGCCAGGATCGTGGCCGCGTCATTCCTGCATGGGGCGCCGTGCACGATTCGGGCCGAGGCCCACCCTGTATGGTCGGGGCTGCGTCGTTCAGGCGATCGGCGCGATTCCGGGGGAGGAAGGCCAGGTCAGACCTGCGCCCCCTGGCGGGGGTGGTGTTCCGGCCAGGTGAGGTTGGGTCATCGGGCCGGAGACCGCAAGGCTCCGCGCCGGGATAGGCCGTGGAATCTCGGACCGAGTATGCCTCCTCCCCAGAATCGATGCCGGACGGACCCAACCTACAGGAGACTGACCATCCGCACGGATAGCCAACTTTTCGAAGTCGAGCTATGAGAATGCATTTCCCGCACCGAGGCTCGAGATAGTGGACTGTGATAGTGATAGTAATGGCAATCTGATGTAGTGATGGATGGTAGCTTTACCATTCACCTCACATCATTATGGGGGCACATGAGCTATAGTTTATGGGGTGGCGGTGAAAACATAGCCAGGGAGGGCTTGGTTAATGATTCGGTTCTAGAAAATGACCATAGGTAACTGTAGATTTAAGTAGCGACATTCTACCTGTAGTGGGGACATAGGTAGATTAGATGGATAATAACGACGAGGGAGTGCATAGTGTAAGGGATGACTGGGAAGCATGAGTAATAGAAAGGCAGTAGTTAGATTAGCTGATGCAGTGTGTTTGTAGTGAGGGTGATGAAGTGAGGCAATGCTCGTGATGTGTGTGTAGAAAGTGCATGAGCAGAGTATTGTGAAAGGTGTGATTGTGCACTGGGTGATTGACTTGCATGGTGGCAAGTGAGAATGGCTAGATGGAATAAATGGAGTAGGGAATGAATGGTGTGGAGTGGGAGTGTGGAATACGTGGAGTGGAGTGTATGGTGCGAAAGAGTGAATGGGGGAAGGATGGACCCCCTTCAGGAGTACCCGGGGAGGGTAGTTTAACAGTAGGTAGAGGGAGTAGGTAAATTGTGGTTGGAAATTGACATCTGTGGTGCGAGTAGTAGCAAGTTGTTGCTTTGAGGGGTGCATTAGTGAGATGAAATTGGCTGGGCATGTGGCCTGTTAGTGTGTGTATGTGATTGGTTGGGCACTCCGCCACTGTTAGTCTGTCGGCCAGGTGAGGCTGCAGTTAGGCTCTGGGAGCCAGTTAGTGTTCAATGGGGCCCGAGGATCCGGAGGACGGATCCGGGTAGCCCGACGCCAGAGAGGGCAGTAGTGGGGTAAGGGAGCCAGAGGGCCTTCCCCCAGGTAGGTTAGGGTGAGGAGCAGGTAAGCTCAGGAGGCAACTGCAGTGGCAGAGGTGTGCAGGTAAGTAGACCTGCTAGGGGAGCCACAGGACCCAGCCCTGAAATTGTGCGAGGGCACCGGGAGTAGAATCGGGGGAGTGAGACCCCAAATTGGTGAGCGCCACAGTATGTTCAATGGGAATTCGTTTTTAGAACCGCATAGTGTAAGATGGCCAATGGTTTGGCAGGCAAAGACCCCTGGTAGTGTAAAGTGTGTTAATGTCATTTAGAAGGTAGTTTAGGATTGAAAATCTCTTCGCACCATCCGCATCCACTCACCTGAGGCGAGAAGACTCCACACCGATTTTTCAAATGTTTGGAATGGTAAGACGCATCATGACGTGGGGGTGACATTGTGTTTGTGATTCCATCTCTTCCTCCTTAGGGGGGATTGATGATGAATTTGGAACCAGGGGGAATGGGACGGACAAGACGTTAGAGACGAAATCTGTAAAGTTGTCATTGGTGTAAATACGGGGCAAGGGCAAGGGTAGATTAGGTGACATGGGGGGTGACGTACGTTAGGGACGAGCTTTCTCGGCTCGCACTCCTGCGCACCTCACCTTGCATTACCTTGTATTAATGTGTACCCCTGCAATCCTGCACCACTGCTTTGCTTGTCCTTCCTTCCCCACTCATGGACTTGTTTCTTTTGGGCCCGGGGGGAGTGCACAGTTGACCGCAGTTGTGTGCCCGCACCTCCGCTGCTTCCAGCCTGCACTGATGCACCGTATGGACCACACGTTCTGTGGCATAGCACCACATGTGGACCCCACGTTTTGGGGCCTGTCACCTCTGCTGGGGACCGGCCACTGTGGCCAGCGGTATTTGCTTGCGGACCACTGTGTTTAAGTGGCACCTATGCAAGCAGGTGGACCACCTTAGTTGGCCCCTGCTGGCCGTAATTTAAAAAGTGGACGCGGTTTGTGCCCTTTTATGTTTAAATAGGCAGCAAGCAAGAAGGCAGCCAGAACCAGCGGCCCAGCTGAGAAGACATCGGACACCATGATTATTTTTACTGTTCAAAATGTGTTTGGTGCATTTTCATTGCTGGTGCATTTTTTGTGTTTTGGTGCTGTAGGTTGCTTTTGGTGCGTTTTTATAATTTGGTGCTTATGGTATGGTGTATCAGTGCAGTGCATGGCATGACCTTTCGCTTTTCAAAAGTTCTGCTTTTGCTTCCCAAAAAGACAGGTCCTGGGTTCGAGTTTTGTAAATAATCAAAATAGTAGTGTTCTTTGTAAATAATTCTCCCCACCGGCTTTATGTGTAGTTTGAAAATTAATTCCGCAATTCGGTTAGTCTGTGGGCATGAGTCAGTTAAGTAGAATGCAACGCAGCAGGCGGGACATATCTAGTTTTTAAAATGTCGCACTCAGGGTGAGGTTAATACGAGAGGGTAACTACACCTAAGTGTCACACATAATGGTAAAATATATCCCTTGTGGAACGGCCCGGGACGGGCATGGAGAAAGGGAGGGTGCTGTGTTACGGTTTTCAGAACCGTCACTTGTAAATAAATCCCTTGTAAATAATTCCCTGTAAATATTCCCATTTTCCAAAGGTCAAAGGTCGCACCCTAGTTAGTCCATATTGCAACACGTAGGACACCATAGGAACCTTTCAGTTATTTCATTAGTATGTGTTTCAGGTAAGGCTCTGTTTCCAATAGTTTGACTCTGCGTTGCATTAATCAATTAACATAGGCCCTTTTTCATCCCGTTCATTTTGCGGCTTAGCCTCCCTCCAAATTGTATTGCGCGCCCCTGCCAGCCGCAGCCCTTGCTCCAAACGCCATTAACCATGCGGTCAGAGCGGAGAAAAAGGGGGAGGAGTTATCAGAGCGAGGCGTAGCCCTGTTAAGGGCGGAGTCGGTGAGCCTTCGCGACCAACCAGGGCCGAGGCGAGCTCACCGGTGGGTGTGTCCTAAAAGCACGCGGCTTGATACGCGAGCGCGTAATATAAGCGCTCGCCTGGGACTACTTAGGGAGTTGAGTCAGAGACACGAGTCGGTTGGAGTTGGAGTCTGCCGAGTCTGAGAGTCTACCGGGGAGAGTGGCACCATTGGAGAGTCACGAGACACGCGTCACGATTCCTCCGATTCCCAGATGAAATTCCTCCCCGATATATGAACACCCCCGCATGTAAGGTCCGCTCACGCCGACAATACCCACCACACTGCCTGCCGGGTTTCGCCGCGGAACCGGAGCGTGGACCGAAGTGGAGCGTGGACCTGAGTGGAGCGTGAACCGGGGCCGGAGCCAATGCTGGCCCATCTGCTTGGACCTTCCTTCCTGCTATTCCCCTTTCGTGTAAGTCTGTTTGTGTTGTCCTGGGCGTGTTAATTAAGACTGTATAAGATTGCCCTGTGTCTGCTGCTTCTTCTTCTCCCCTTGTGCATGCCCTTCTTTCATTTCCTCTTCGGGTTTTTGTACGTAATTAATAAATCTCTGTTCTTCCTACCTTTTGGTTTCCTCTCCATCCGATCGTTTTAGTGATTTCTCAATTGAGTATACGTGGCACGATTAGAACCGCTCAGAATCGGGTTAGTCTTTTTGCTAACGGCTCAAATTGCGGATTGCTAAACCGCTCGGCAATTTCCACCTGTCCGTGGTTCGAGCGGGAGTTATTTCCCTGCTTCGCGGAGGGATTGGCAAGCAGGTATTTGGGAATCCATCTTGACCAATCACCCTGGCCAATCTCGACCGCGGAGGAGCGTTATAATTTCCAGGGCTGGGGGATCGGCCAGTTTAAAAGACAAGGGGATTAACCCCCCCCTTGGTAAGGGGAGCGCCGACCCCCGGATCCGCAACAATATATAACAATATCTCAAAAAGTTGTAGTCGGATTCCGACGAAATTTGATGGACAGACATGTAAACGTGTATTTTCTGAACATAAATATTTATTATTTTGTATAATTGTGTTAAATTATAAATAAAAAAACAGAAAAGTAACAGCTTTGATAATTTCAGTCCTTAATGTTTTACATCACACCATGGACTAATTAGTCACCATAGTATGTCCATTGTCATTGTTTTCACTAAAAACGTTAAATGTGAAAAGAAACATTTATAATTTTAACAGTATTTTGTATCAAATTCTTGCAAAACTGCAAATAATCAAATGTGTCACTTCTTCAAAATCGTTTTTATAATCATGACGTGATATGTTTGATACTGTGCGCTTGTCTAACATACAATAATGCTTATTACCTTCGCAGGAGGAGAGGGTATTGCATTTGGGTCCGTTTGTCTGTTTGTTTGTCTGTTTTTCTGCACAGAATATATATGATTTTCTCGGCAACCGTTGGTCCGATTGACAGGAAATTTCCACCATCGGTGCAACTCCACCTGTATAATTTTTTATGATAATTATGACATCATAGGTCACGTGGTATGGGGCGCCACCTTGGAAAAATCGAAAAACTTTGCACCTCTATATCTCCAAAAGCGCTGCATAGAAAAATTGAGACATGGCTCATTGTAAAGAACTCTCCATGAGGAATAAAATATGGTAATGATGATGTCATAGATTCCTCCATTATGACGTCATAATTCGACAAGTACAAAACTTCATCCGATCAAGATGAAATTTCTTGAGTGTCATCTAGGGATAAATGGTGGAGGAAAAATACTAATTATGACGTCATCGGTCACGTGGTTCGGCCGCCATATTTGTTTTTAACACAAAAGCCTTAAAAACCACTGAAAACACGTCCTGGTGAGGGTTTGCAATCTCCGATTGCTCTTTCTTGTTAACAACTTGTTATTACCGTGCTGTTTATGGAGTGTCTTCCTCACAACCTTATTGAACACATTACATTAGTTATTCTTGCCTGATGTTTGTGTCCTTTGTGACATTTAAAAAAACATTTAGTTTCCTGTTTGAAATGATTTTTAATTTTGATTGACTGGCAGACAGGCAGACAGAGTAAAAAAAGTGTGCATGGGGTAACAATATAAAATTCATACTATCCCATCAAGCTCCGTGACAATGTAAATTATGGTAATGCTTGTACATCATGCAGCATGCTAGATGTTACTAAGCCAGATCCCATTTCCTTCATTATCTATTTGCTTATATATTTGTTGTTGACTTATATATTTACTCATTCGTTTGCACATGTGATCACTGGTACAGCAGAAGTGAGAGGTGCCTTTCATGGCACCATGCAAAGTCCATCTTGGCGGGTTTGGCGTTGGGGAGGGAGAGCACTGGGTGGGTTACAATGGCTCGACCTCGTAGGCCGTGGCCAAATTGCTCTCACGAGACTCAATAAAAAGTTTCACGGTAACAGAACAGAACGGTACTCTTCCTCCCCAAGCACCCCGGTCACATCCTCATGTGGTCCTGTGGGTCGTCCGTCACCGGCCTGTCAACGCGGTTCAGCACAGTGCATCGGTCACGCGTGGCCCACCTGGCTTTCGCTGACCCTTTCCGGTCGGCTCTGGCTGCATCTCTTTGCTCTGCTCGAATGTCGTGCCGCCTCATCGCCTGGGGATTTGCCCCGTGGCACTGGCCCGCAGTCAGCTGGTGTCCGGCCATTGTGCAGTGATGGGGATCTGCGTGGGTCACACCTACTGGCATTTTGTGGAGTTGAACTGGAAAATCTCACGTTTAACCTGTTATGCCAGTTCCAATTTTTTTTTCCTTGAACAAAACAATTAAATAAATTTATCTCCATTACCATTTGGATTCGGGAAGTCGGCTGCAACACTGATACTACTGCAGACTAACAATATCAAGTTGTTTGGTTCAAATAATATCAAGTTGTTTTGTTGGTACTTGTAGGAATATTCGGGTATGGGAACAATCTCACACAGGTTGGGAAAACCGACTTGGGGTCTAATAGGTTAAAGTATACCAATAATGGTTCTTTCGGCCAATTTCCTCCATTGTTGCCATTGTCAAATGGCTTTTGTGTGATGCAATATATTGGTTCGATGCAATAAAACCTTCGTTATCAATGACTGCACCTTTTTTTATTTATTAGTGTACATTATATGGATGAGATGACAATATATCTTCAGTCTGGTGTTAACAGTTAAGGTAGCTGCCTTATGATCTTAGGGTCTTTAGTTCAATCCCCTGTCGTTCCACTGAAATAGCACCGGGTGGGGTCATTCAGCCTGTCATCCTTTTGTGGTTGGCAAAATGAGTACCAGCTTACTGGTAACAGAGGCATGACATCACTGGCACAGCCACGCTCCCAGAAAATGATACATCCAGCAGCCACAGGCTGCACCTAAAAACAACCACTTCACTTCGTCCAAATTTATTTTGAACGTAATTTTTTGTATGGGAATGAGATCCCGCCAACCCCAAAAATAAATTTTAATCAACAAAGTTACTTTAAGCCATTTAAGAATTGATCGTGAAGAAAATGCTTCTTCATGTTCTCATGATTTTGAAACGCAGTTGAACTTCAAGAAGGGATCACTTGCGAGACCAATGGATGCCCAGTGTTGAAGGCTCCTCGAAGGTGTTGAAAGGCGGAGCGCCCTGAGACAGGGTCAAATAAACAGACCTGGACCGCACCGCCCTCTCCAATTTTGGTGCAGACAACGGGAGAGAGAGAGAGAAAGCAAACGTAAGGAAGGACATGGGCACTAATGATGCTCTGAAGATATCCCAATATTTGAGAAGAAGACATATCAACCGATATTTTTGACTGAATAAGTGATGGAAGTATGATGGCGATGAGAAAGAAAATAAATGTGATTAATACCGAAAATAAATAAATAATAGTATAATAGTTAAATTATTAATCAATTGACTAATAGAATACCGAAACCACCACAGTTTCATCCAAATCTGTAACTTTCTGTAACAAGTCATTAATCTGTAACAAGTCATGAATCGTATAATTAAATTAATCGATTACTTAATTAATCAATAAATGAAAAATACCCTTTACAGCCAAATCACTTGGTCATTGTTGTGTCCAAATATCAGCTTTCTAGCTCAAAAAGTGCCTGAGATAATGCCCAGATGAGAAAGAAAATAAATAAGTACTTCATTAATCGATAATAATTAAGTAATTAATCAATTAATTGATGAATCAAAAAAACAAAAAATACTTTTTTGCCAAAGCACTTGCTCACTATTGTGCCAAAATGTCAGCTTCCTAGCTCAAAGGATGGCTGAGATATCGCCCGGACAACCAAACAAAGAAACTGGAGTGAAAACCGAGTACTCCCTTTCAGCGCGCGTCGTCACCGGCCGCCTTCTGTGCCCGGTGACGACATCATGCAGCGCCTGGAGATGAAATAGGAAAGGAGCGGTGTACAATTCTCATATCCGGATCCGGATTCGAAACTTCACCAAAACTGAATCGATTCTTCCTTGTCACACACCCAACCTGTCCATCAAATTTCGCCCATTCCGTCCACAACTTTTTGAGATATCTTGTTCACAAACCGACAGACAGAAAAACAGACAGACAGACAGACAGGGGTGAAAACATAACCTCCATCCACCTTCGGTGGTGAAGTTAAATATACGATAGTCGACTGGCATCTTAGCCCAGAATGTGATTGATGTACAATTCTTACACGATCCTTCGATTAATGCACAAATTTTTTTTTTTAAAGAGACTAAAAACATACCACAGTACATTATTTGACTGTTCGCAAAGTTAATGAACTTCCTTGGAGAAGAGCCCTCAATAAAGATCCTGGATAGTTTGGGCAAGGTTGCAGGTATGAAAAACTGCAGCAATTTCTGATCCTCCAGGCCCAGAGCAATTTGTGTTGCTTTGTGGCTGTATAAAGTCTGAGGTTCACAGCCATGCAGAATCCTCGTCTAATTTAACCTCGAGTTTGTTACCCTGCCCTCGCTAAGCGAAAAGCGGGGTTAAGCATTCAGGTACGTACATACGTGTGCCGTGTGCCGCACGTGTCTGCATTTTCAAAATATATTTTCTCGGCAACCGTTGGTCCGATTGGCATGAAATTTTCACCATAGGAGGGCCCCCTCCTGTAGAATATTTTAATGGCTATTAAGACGTCATAGGTCACGTGGTACAGGCGCCATCTTGGAAAAGCTTCGCACCTCTATATCTCTGAAAACACTCCATGGAAAAAATTGAGACCTGGCTCATTGTCATGTACTCCCCATGGGGAATAAGATATGTTAATGATGATGTCATCGGTGCCTTCGTTATGACGTCATAATTCGACAAGTACAACACTTATCCGATCATTATTTTAAAAAATTAAGCAACTGTTGGTCTGATGGGCACGAAATTTTCACCATGAGAGCGCCTGCTGCTTTCGAATATTTTAATGATAATCATGACGTCATAGGTCATGTGGTACAGGCGCCATCTTGGAAAACCGAAAAATGTTGCACCTCTATATCTCCAAAACCGATGCCTGGAAAAAAATGAAACGTGGCTCATTGTAAATAACTCCATATGGGGAATACTTGTTGTTAACGATGACGTCATTGGTGCCGTAATTATGACGTCATAGTTCGACAGGGACAACGCTTAGTCGGATCAGTTTGAAATGTATTGAGCATGATCTATGCAACAATTATATTAGAGAATATAAATTTATGATGTCATCGCTCACGTGGTCTGGCCGCCATATTGGATCAAATAAAAAAATGTTCGAAAACAGAAGATTTGGCTCGCAACAAGTTGACTGCGCAGAGTAAGTATTCTATGAATACCATCTAGTTTTAGATATAATCATCTTGTCTCTACAAATCTAAAGTATTTCCGTTTATCCTCAAGCTTTAACACCCAAATATAGGTGAAGACTTAATTGCAATTAGTTCAAAAATATCTGTAATACTTTAACAACTCAACCAAACAACGAAAATTTTCAAAACAAAACGAGACTCGCAATTAGTTTAAGACTCTTCAAAGTTTTTGTATTGTCCAAAATAGAAGTATATAATTAGTAAGTAAAACATTCAAGTAGTTTTAGTTGTTTGGTGGAGTTGTTAAAGGCTTGTTTATTTCTCCACTGACCGGTGTGGGTTTGATTCTCATGTTCTTTCTCGCCAACTTGCAATTGGCAAGCGTGTCGATCAGCTGGAAGGCTAAGTGAAGGTTGGGGTTGGCCTGTGCCAATGGACAATATCAACTGGATGTTTTGTTTAACCAACTAGGAGCCAATAAGAGTATGTTAACCGCCGGGGGTAACAAGGTGCAGCTTACGTTTTGAGCATAGCTCCTTCATCAAAACAAAAAAGCCCTGAACATGAATCGAAGGAGGCCTTTCTGCAGGAGTTGGGTGCACTCGGCTGCCTCATGGGAGTTGGGTGGGGGGAGGAAGTGGAGGCTGGAGTATAACATATGCCTCACTGTAAAAAATAAAAAGCCTTTTTTTTGCATCTTGGACACTTTTGTATCTTGTTGGATGCCCCAGGTAGATTGAAACTGACGGAGGTCAAAATGTCCTCATTACTCCATTTATCTGGTCTTTTTTTATACAAGATCGAGGCTTGTATAACAGCTAACATTAATCACAAGAAAAAATGGACACATAAAACATATAATAAAGGGGGCGGGAGACAAATTGGGGAGAGAGGGGGAAGCACACAAGTACAACATTTGAGATCAGGGACATCGGGAGATCTGTGGGAGGGAGAGGGCTTGGGAGGAGTGGGGGGTGGGAGAGGTATAAAACACATGGACACTGTTAGGACTCCCAGGAAAGAAGTCGGTATTTCAAAAAAGTGGATCTGGGGTGAATTTATGGGAATTTGTTCTAGAGGCGGGAGAAAAGAGGAAGGAAAGAGTGAAGGTGAGCAGAGAGCCTAGATTTTGGCAGTTTAACCATAAGAGGGTTGCCGGCAGATCTTGTGCGACCTGTAGGAATATTTGGGGGACAGAGCACAGAGAGAGCTGGGGGGGCAAGGCCGGAGAGGAATCGGTAGAAGACAGAAAGACCACCAACCTGCCTGCGGTGAGTGAGTGAAAGGCCCTCGGAGTTAGCTTCATCGCATGAGATTCCAATGATTCTGAAAGCTTTGGTTTCATCAGTGTGAAGCCGAGCTTGGTGTGAGGCAGGAGCACCAGCCCAGAGGGGAGAGCAGTATTCCATTTAGTCTAGTAGGAAGATTAGGTCCCCCTGCACCCCCTGGAGATATACTTCTAATCAGTGTTTCTAGATTGGAAAAAATGTGTAGAAAATGACTAGCTATGGCCCCAAGCTGAAAATATGTCCCACATACCATTTTTATGCAAATTACTGCTGCCATTATCAAAAAAACGATTTTTGACATATCTCAGCCAATATTGCAGATAATTGAAAAATGAAGGTGTCTAGACCCATGTTTTGAAGGGCATAGATCATGATAGAACTATTCATAACATGATTACATGTGTCTATGGTATACTAGTATGCATATTAATGCTGTAATTACAAAATAATCAGTTTTACAAATGATAAGGATACGTTAATACTGCAGATAACTTAACATGGTACATAAGGGGTCTAAACCCAGGTATTTTCAAGGTTAAATGTCAACAAGATGCTCCTGAGTCTTGCATAGGGGCGGGACATTGGCAGTAACATTGGTACCACTCAACTTTTCTTCCCACCATTGACTTTGTATTGCGAGAGATTTTCACTTGCTTATTTAAAGGTTTCTCACCCAGCCCACGTAAAATCTACCAACTCCTGCTGTTAACTCCCAAACATATTTTTTTATGTTATCCAATCACAGTGCAGAAATGACAGACTAGAGATCCAAATTAGTGCTGCTATAGCTGCCATTTTACATTTCCATCCATGTAACATGCGCGCTCGCGCGCTCGTATCAATTGGTAATGTCGCGCGCTCGTATCAATTGGTAACGTTGATGTTATTGAATACCTCAGTTGAAAGTTCAGTCTTCCATTCCATCTGTGTGTTGTTCTTGGTATTCATCCTCCAATCTAGCCAGGTAAGATGCTAACTATAATGTTACTCACACTCTTGACTTCAGTTTCTGCATGAAATCATAAACAGGCAGAATAACAGCTGAGCCAGCTAGCACCATGTTAGCTAACGTTAAAGCTAGCCTCATCTATGTACAGTATGTTCCTAATGTCGGTGTAACTTAAACTTTTGTTAATGCCAAACATGAGACATATCTGTTGACTTCTGTATATGAATTGAACCAGAAAGAGGCACGACAGCTGAGCTAGCTACAGTAACTTAGCACAATGTTTCATTGGCCTAGATAGCTAACGTTAGTGTGGAAGAATTTAGATGTTTTAGCTATTAGCACTTTTGATGCCACTAAACATGGTTTAGTCAGCTAAAAAGTACCCTAGTGTAGAACACTCAGAACCTCTGTTACCTCACTGAAAACTCAGAGCCTCCTTTCACAGGCACTTTTAACATCATTCGTGATTTCTTATTTGTCATTTAACAGTGATGGTAGACATCGACAGCAAGCATGCCCAAAAGAAAACGGAGTGTAGAACCTGCAGCCCAAAGCTCTCCTCCTACATGCATCCTTCATGTACCATCCATGTCTGATCATGGGGATTTCACGCCCCTCCGTAAAATTAAAGGATCTGCTTCAGAAAAACTGCAACTGCTTCAAAAGATCCGGGATAGACGTCTCAACCAACCGCATGACTCCCCATGTCGTATGCAATCAGTATGTGATCAGATCCCGGCAACTCTTCCTGATGACCTAGAAAGAGTAGGATATCACAGCAAGTGTTATAAGCACTTTGTCCGCCACTTTCATCGTCTGGGAGATGATACAGAACCAGGGCCATCAACCTCATCATGGCATCACTCTCCTCGTAAACCAGGAGGTTCTGCTGAACCCATCTTCCCGCCAGAGTGTATATTTTGTGAGAAAGTTGAGACCAAAGATGCTCATCGCAATACTGAGAGGCCTACAACCTTCCCATCCTTTAAAAACAAAGAAAATGCATGGGAGCAAATCGAAACACGGGCTGAGAAAATGGGTCTCTATCGACTCCATCGAAAGGTGAAAAACAAAGACCTCTTTGCATGTGAGGCCAAACACCATCCGTCATGTTTTAAAGCTTTCCGCACAGCATTCTACAACTATGAGCGTGCGACTGTAGTGCGATGAGCGTGCGATACATTTGAAACTGTAGAAACCAGCTTTATATGATGTAAACTGCTCTTACAAAACATTTCCCTTTTAATGATTGGGTTATGCAATTAAAATATGTTCACTTTTCAGGTGGCTTTGCTGGCCTGTACAGTCAGTTTGGGGCATACCAGAGATGGTGCCGAACAACCACAGCACGGGCACAGTTCTATGAAAAGACCCTTGAGATGGTGGATCTCATCGATGACCCAGACTGCCCAAGAGCAGGGAGACATCGTGAACTAGAGAAGGCAGAGATCAGAAAAGGCGAGGAGGCCGTTCAGCGAACCCTAACTACTATCAAGAACTTCACCAATCCGTTCACCATCATTGATAAGGACAAACTCTACTGCCTGGCCTCTGGTGCTCCCGTCCCCATGGATGTTGAGATGGATGTGTTACAAGCAGAAGCTGTGGGGAAAGCTGCGAAAGCTGACTTCATCAGGCGCCTGGAAAGCGGAGAACCTGAGAGCTTCTTCAACCCAATCAAGAGAAAGAAACTCAAGACCATGGAGGCTAGTAACAAGAAGATCACACTAACATCCTCACAGGGCAAGGTAAGGATGTAATCCAATACCCAAGTGCTTTTGTATTTTATGTTGTATTTTTAAATGGCGTCCTGTACATGCTATATTGAGATACAAGATTGAACTCCAAATTTGTTTATTAAAGACAGTGCACATCAATGAACAATGTAAAGATTGTAAATATGCCAATTTATAGCACATGAATAATTTTCACCTGTAGTCCTTCCTGTAGTACATATCAACCAATCACCATTTATCATTCCAGGTCATCCAGTATCAGGAGCAAAGCAACCTTGCATTCCTGCTCCTTGTCAAGTCTCAGAGTCAAGATGAGCCATTAGACCTGGGAGAACTCATGAAGTACTGCCTGATGCCAGTGCCTCCTAGCCTTGGGACACCAGATGGGTTCTTCTGCAAAACCAACAAAGCCTCCATTCTGCACTACCTTTTAGAGGACACCACACCACAAGATCTGCAATACCCCAAGGATGCCCTGTTCATCCAGGATGGAATGGCGCTGCTGCATACCCTTGCCAACCTTCCCCCAACATGTGGTGAGATATGCTTGCAGGTGCTTGATCAGATGGTGGCCAAGCAGCACTTTCTGTTCTCCACTGACAGTTACCATCCTGAGTCAATCAAAGCGCAGGAAAGGCTGAGGCGGGGCAGCTCAGAGAAGATCATTCTGGCTGGACCAGCAACCAGGAAGCCATATGACTTCAAAATGTTCCTTGCAAATGACGACAACAAAAAGCAGATGTGCCAGCTTCTTCTGAAAGTGTGGAGTGGACAAGAGGCAGCTACCAGGCTGGAGAGAACAGAGATGGCTGTGCTGATCGTGGAGGGGAAGGCCCACCAACTTGCCTCAACGAATGGCAAGGTAAAATTGAAAGCCCTTCGTGAATGGCGATTCAATTTGTAATTTTTCCTGAAAAAAAGGTGATTACCTGTGATGTTTGTCTAGATCTGAAACTGGCAGTGACTGGTGATTGAAATGCGGTGCCTTTTTGTGTTTCAGGTCGAGGTACGTGAACTCCCCACGATCTACAGCAACCAGGAAGAGACTGATACCAGGGTGGTTCTGTACCTCCATCATGCTGCTACCATCGGATACAAGAACGCTGTAGTCAGAACACCGGACACAGACATCCTCCTGATCCTGCTCCACCATGCCCACAACATCAAGCTGACGGTGTACCTGGATACAGGGTCAGGGAAGCATCGCCAACTTGTCAACGTCTCTGAGCTGGCAGAATCCCTGGGAGAGGACTACTGTGCCACTCTCCTGGGGTACTATGTGTTCAGCGGAGAAGACTGCACCAGTGCCTTCAAAGGGAAGGGAAAAGTCGGGCCCTTGAAAAAGCTGGAGAAGAATCCCAGGTTTCACAGGGCATTCGGTGAACTGGGTGACAACTGGGATGCCAACCCTGAGGTGGAGAGGCAGTTAGAAAAATTCACCTGTGTGATGTACGGCCAGAGTCGCGAGTCATCAGTGGACATTGTCCGTGCCAAGCTGCTACGAAAAATGGTGGGAGAGGACAAGACCCTCACATCCAAGTCCAAGGTTGATCTGGCTCGCCTTCCTCCATGCCAGTCTGCCCTGAAGCCGCACATCCAGCGTGTGAACCACCGCGTAGCATTGTACAAAAGAGCCGATCAACCTATCATCGAAAAGCCAAAACCTTATGAGGAGCAAGGATGGATAAGGACTGATGAAGGACTGTTGAAACCAATGTGGTCCAGTGGTCCCATCCTACCAACCTCACTGGTGGATCTTCTGAACACAGGAGAGCACGAAGAGGAGGAGGAAGAGGAAGGAGAAGAAGAGTTTGACTCTGACGATTTCGATGAAAATGATGATGACTGACTCAGTGTAGAATCACTAATGCTAATGATGTTTATCTAAAACAAGCAAGAGAAGAGTGGTCACATTGAGTGCTAGGACTATTTTGACAGTTGTAATATTTAGAAAAATAAAACTTTGTGTTAACGTCTGTGTAGACGGACCTTAATATGAGTCTATTATTTCGTAAAACTGTGATTATTTTGTAAATAAAGCACTAATTAGCATACTAGCAAACCATAGACACAGGTGATCTTGTTATGAATAGTTCTATCATGATCTACACCCGTCAAAACATGAGTCTAGACACCTTATTTTTTCAATTATCTGCAATATTGGCTGAGATATGTCAAAAATCGTTTTTTTGATAATGGCAGCAGTAATTTGCATAAAAATGGTATGTGGGACATTTTTTCAGCTTGGGGCCATAGCTAGTCATTTTCTACACATTTTTTCCAATCTAGAAACACTGATTAGAAGTATATCTCCGGGGGGTGCAGGGGGACCTAGTCTTCCTACTAGACTAATTGAGCTGCGGATGAAAGCCTTGTATGTGGTGAGGAGCTTAGGTGTGCCAAGGAAGGACTTCGCTCGACGGAGGATGCCCAGTCGGCGACTGGCTTTGGAGGGCAGCTTGGAAATTTGGTTTTCCCAGGAAAGATCATGGCAGATTGTGAGACCCAAAAGCTTGAGTGACAGAACTTACTGGAGAGGATTGTTGAGAAAGTAGATGGGAGGGTTGTCCAGTCGGTCTTTTCGGAGAGACGTAGTGAGAGTGTGAGATTTGTCAGGATTGAAAGACATGTTCCACTTGTTTGACCAGTCTGTGATTTTGTCCAGGTCTGCAAAAAGTGAGGAGGCTGCAGACTGCCGATCTGAGGGATGAGGAGTGGAGCGTCAGAGAGTGGAGTAATAAGGAGCAGCAGAGAGAGTAAGAGTCTTAAAGGAAATGCAGATTTTTACACGGAAACGAATACAGGTTATGAGTGCATGTGTTGAGTGTGAATTAATGCAAATGCGATGGACAAATTGTCCAAATATCAACTCTGTTTTTCTCATTAATTGTGGTCGAAAGGAATAAAAACATTTTCATGTAACATTTCAGGAGAGCAGGCTTTTGTAATTATTTTGAAGAAAAAATTGGAACTGATCTAACTAAACAGGTGTGTGCGTGCGCAAAACTGATCATTACCCCATGTACACGAAGCGAGATTAAGCATGCTTCGACAATTGGTTCACCTCTGTCTGTCTGTCCGTCTATCTACAAACGTCAGTTTACGATCGAGGAAAAACTTGATTTCAAATTAATGTCATATTTTGAACATGAATCAGAAAACAAACCTGTAGTTTAGCAGTACTTTGGCTCTGAATACGTCCCAATTGCGCATGATCAGAGAGGAGTGAGATAATAATTTTACTCAGTGTACCTGTCTGGCAGTCAAACAAAATTAAAAATCATCCCAAGCAGGAAACGTAAGGACATCATAAAGGACATAAACACCAGGTGCAAATAACTAATGTAACATATTCAATAAGGTGGTGTAAAAGACTCTGCGCCGATGGCATAAACTTCTAGAGTTAATTTATTTATACAACCTTTTAAATCTTTATTTTATTTCAATTGAATTATATACCGTACTTGAAAACTGCAGAACACAAATCGCCTTCTTACCGCTTCGAAAAACCTCCGGTTCTGCAGTACTTGGACATATTTAATAAGGTGTTGTATGAGCCACTGCATGAACGGCGCTAAACTTCTGGAATTTTAAATACGAGTTGTAACATTATTATTTTTATTTCAATTTTATTATATACTTGAACACTGCCCAGACTAAGGTGTTCCATTTGGCCCATTTTTTGATGAACATTTACATTTAAACTGGCACATTTTATGTGTAATAAAAATAGGAACTCTGAATCTCGGAAGTGTGATGTCATATGGTCGTTGTACTTGCAGAACATTTGCTATGTTAGTACCAACAATAAACCCAACTATAAACCCATCTATAAGCCCAACTATAAACCCAACTATAAACCCAACTATAAACCCAACTATAAGGCCAACTATAAGGCCAACTATAAGCCCAACTATAAACCCATCTATAAGCCCAACTATAAACCCAACTATAAGGCCAACAATAAACCCAACTATAAGGCCAACTATAAGGCCAACTATAAGCCCAACTATAAACCCATCTATAAGCCCAACTATAAGGCCAACTATAAGCCCAACTATAAACCCATCTATAAGCCCAACTATAAACCCAACTATAAGGCCAACAATAAACCCAACTATAGTTGGGCTCAACTATAAGCCCAACGATAAACCCAACTATAAACCCAACTATACACCCAACTAAAAGCCCAACTATAAACCCAACTATACGCCCAACTATAAACCCAACTATAAGCCCAACTATAAACCCAACTATAAGCCCAACTATACACCCAACTATACACCCAACTAAAAGCCCAACTATAAACCCAACTATAAACCCATCTATAAGCCCAACTATAAACCCAACTATAAGGCCAACTATAAGGCAAACTATAAGCCCAACTATAAGGCCAACTATAAGGCCAACAATAAACTCAACTATAAACCCAACTATAAGCCCAACTATAAGCCCAACTATAAGCCCAACTATAAAGGCAACTATAAACCCAACGATAAACCCAACTACAAACCCAACTATAAACCCAACTATAAACCCAACTATAAACCCAAGTATAAGCCCAACTATAAGAGCAACTATAAACCCAACTATAAGCCCAACAATAAACCCAACTATAAGCCCAACTATAAACCCAACAATAAACTCAACTATAAGCCCAACGATAAACCCAACTATAAACCCAACTATACACCCAACTAAAAGCCCAACTATAAACCCAACTATAAGCCCAACTATAAACCCAACTATACGCCCAACTATAAACCCAACTATAAGCCCAACTATAAACCCAACTATAAGCCCAACTATAAGCCCAACTATAAACCCAACGATAAACCCAACTATAAACTCAACTATAAACCCAACTATAAACCCAACGATAAACCCAACTATAAACCCAACTATAAACCCAACTATAAGCCCTAATATAAGCCAAACTATAAGCCCAACTATAAACCCAACGATAAACCCAACTATAAACCCAACTATAAACCCAACTATAAGCCCTACTATAAGCCAAACTATAAGCCCAACTATAAACCCAAATATAAGCCCAACTATAAGCCCAACTATAAGCCCAACTATAAACCCAACTATAAGGCCAACTATAAGCCCAACTATAAACCCAACTATAAGCCCAACTATAAGGCCAACTATAAACACAACTATAAACCCAACTATAAGCCCAACAATAAACCCAACTATAAGCCCAACTATAAACCCAATGATAAACCCAACTATAAACTCAACTATAAACTCAACTATAAACCCAACTATAAACCCAACGATAAACCCAACTATAAACCCAACTATAAGCCCTACTATAAGCCAAACTATAAGCCCAACTATAAACCCAACGATAAACCCAACTATAAACCCAACTATAAACCCAACTATAAGCCCTACTATAAGCCAAACTATAAGCCCAACTATAAACCCAAATATAAGCCCAACTATAAGCCCAACTATAAGCCCAACTATAAACCCAACTATAAGGCCAACTATAAACCCAACTATAAACGATCATCCTGGTGTTTCTCAAGCAGGCCGTTGAATTGAAGTTGAGTTGGACATCCTTTCTGCCATCATTAGTTGGTCGCTGCTAAGACCCCACGGTATGTTTCCTGAAAAGTAGGCGAGCTATCGCCAGCACCATGAAACAAATTTACAATTGCCATTAACTGCTGCAGTTGAGCATCAGGCCTGGCCAACTGGTTTGTGAAGGACTTGGGATAAAAATGTTCCCCGTCACACTGCACAAGAGGGTGGGAGCAATTGTGGCAGGAGTACAATTTAGTAGTAGTAGTAAAAACCTCAACCATAATGAATAATAATCAAACCAGGGAAAGTAATCCACAGGGCATCACCATTGGCCACCCCCAAAGAGGTATAGTGTGCAATGGTCACATGATCCACAAATAGGCCCATTCTCCAGACAGCCACAACATTACTGGTTAGTGATCAAACTGATCATGCATGCAGGACGGGGAGGGAAGCAGCATGACGGCAGTGACTGCTGCGAATAAGCCCGGCGGCTTATAATCTTCCCTCTATCCTTAAGGACCGAGGCAGTGTGTGCTGCCCGGAGTACGCGCTCAAATTAACGGCAGCTATCTGCACCTCTCAAAAGCCTCTCTTCCTTCCATCCGTCTCGGCCATTCGACTCACCCTCACTAATTTGCTCCTCTGACTTCGGCAGCCTTTTGGGCTCCTATGTTGTCTGCCCGTCTTTCAGTGTCACTCTCACGAACCAACAACACAAGATCAAATCACCACGTGGTGTAATGTGTTGATACTTTTGAGGCTCCTGATAAGCTGATAAGCCAGAGCAATAGGTTTCCCATCATCTCCAGATGTCCATTTGATCCCAATTTATTGTATAAAAGCTATCAGTTTGGTTCTTGAATGTTGAATGTATTCCGTTCGTTTCATTCTTACTAAAGAAACCTATGAATGGGTTTTGATTGAATGGACAGTGCAATTCGTGCATTTATTTCGTATTCCTTTGATTAGGTGTTCAGAGTTGAGAATTCTTACGATTATGTGAATATTCCACATAGTTTTCTGTTTATTTGAAATTTACGAGCTGAATGAAGGAGGAACTGATGCTGAACGTTAAACCATGCCCATGTTCACGTGGGACCTTGCCCCAAAAGATGGCAGAGTGGTTTGGGTGGATTACTGCATGGAGATCACTTTAATTTTTTTATACGAGTTGTAATATCATTATTTTATTTCAATTTTATTATATTGTTACAGACGCGGTGGTGGATGTTGGTTCACCGAGCGGTTTGGTATGACCGCGCCTGCACGTTTACCCGATTATACTCGAACGTTGCCGAGTCGCGCTACGCTGAATCAATGAAGGAAAAGAACACACCGGCTGGGTTAAAATGACACGACACCAAGGGTTCAGTTCTCAAGACCTCCGGAGGAGGTTATATTAGGGCGGAAGGTTAGATTACAGGAATGAGAGGGACAGCATAGAAAGACAGGCACTTAGACACACTTATCTTATTCCCTGACAGACGACAGATAAACAGGACAAAACTGACTCACACAGGGATTGATGGCAAGGAAAGGCAGAATCGATGGCTCCAGGTGCACCTGGGCTCAGGGCAGGATCGACCCGGTCCGGTCTAGAGATGCGGGGAGGTCGCAGCGCTCGGATGTGGTGATTGTCTTCTCAAGCTGGGGGCGCATCTCACGTCACATCCGGTAAGTCGCCGCGTATATCCGGCGGGGAGTGACACGCCCTCGGCTCGTTAGCTCCGCCCCAGATGGAATCGGCCCGTTGCTTCTCATTGGGTGCGTGCGGGGGGGTTACCGGCTCCGCCCTTGACGAGGGGCCGACAGGCAGCCCCTTCTTGGTAACCCCGTCGGCGCACATGGGTAATGGCGGCTAACCGAGCCGGAGTGAGGACGCACACTCCCCGCACGCCGCGCCGCGCCCCTCTGTTGTTGTTGTAGTTGTTGTTGTAGTTGTTGTTGTTGTTGTTGTTTGGGGAAGAAGATGGGAGGAGGTATGGGAAGGTCCTAAACTCACTACTGGTGCCATATAATCACATTCTGGTGCAACGAAGAGTCAGAATTAATGGAAACAAGTCCTTAACTGACATAGACTAAGAATAACTAGCAAGATGTCCGAAAGTTGTCTACGTGAGATGCGGTGGACCTGGGCACGACATTTAATGGGGGAAAAAGGGGAAGGTCGGTTCTACAGAGTGTTGTTTACAGACAATGGGACTAGGGAATGGGGGATTGGGGATAGTTGGGGAGTATTGGGGAAATAGGGGAATATTTACAAGCGGATATGGAGGCCAAATGCCATATTCGCAACATTGCACCCTTCTCTACCCTCGGGGCGTCCCGACCCGATAAATTTTTACCTACTTTAGTGTGGCACGCAGATGTAGTTCCCTCTACTATTAACTCTACCCTGAGTGCGACAGTTTTACAGATATTCACAAATGAGTAAATATGTCCCCCTGCGACGTTGCACCCTTCTCCTCACAGAAACACACCCACAGGATAACCGAATCCGGAAAGAATTCGCAAACTAAACATACAGCCGGTAGGGAGCATTATTTACAAGACTACGCTGATATTTACACTACGATCCAGGACCTGTTTTTGGAGGAACACATGCAGATGTTATGCATAGAGAGAGCACGCATGCCAGCATCGATACACCAACCCACGAGTGCCCTGTGGCCCTACGGCCTTTAATAATGTGCAGAGCACCCCGTCCAAGCACCAAAAGCACTACCCCATACACACAGTCAGCACCATCCGGTGCACCAATAAAGTGTTCATAGTCACCGGTGGTGTCGCAGCCGGCCGATGTTCTGCCGCTGGTCTTGCCTTGGAGCCCACTTGGCCTTCTTGCTTCTTTAAAAATAAAGAAAGGCGCCAACCGCGTCCATTTCTAAATTGTGGCCGTCAGGGGGGCCAACTATAAGTGGTTCACCTGTATGGCATAGGTGCCACGTTGAACCAGAGGTCCATCCACGGGTGGTGCTTGCCCGCAAAAGAACTGCGGTCCATGGTGGGCGGCCACAAAAATTGCGGTCCATATGGTGTATCGATCCAGGCAGCAAGCAGCGAAAGTACAGGCCCACAACTGCAGAGCCAGCACCTCTCTCTCCTCTCTCTCTGCCCCAAAGCCAGATCCTCGGAGGTGGGAGACAAAAGAAAACAAGTGAGTAAGGTGGTAAGGGCGCAAAAGTGCACGCAATATTAGGTAATGCACACTAGGGGCACATGGGAACCAGGTGAGACAGGTACGTTCCTACCGTACGCCCCCCCCCCCGCCCCACCAGGTACCCTACATTGCCCCTCCCTTACCCCTTACTGTATCCACAAAACACAACACTACCCATAAACATCTACTTTACACATCAACCAAGTCCCTACTGTCTTCCCCGTTCCTCCCATAAACCAAATTAGTCTTCTCTCCCTCCTAACCAATCAAATTTGTCATTTCCAACTCTCATCAAAATTTGCCATCACCAATTCATCATCAGTCCCTCCTAAGGAGGGAGAGATGGAATCACCCCAATGTCTCATCCACGTCGTGATGCGTCTCACAAATCCAAATAGCAATTCTCCCTTCCTGCAACACAAAACAAAGAAAACACAGGTGTGGAGTCATCATCCTCACCTCAGGTAAGTGGCTGCGTATGGTGCGACAGGTTCATCAATCCTAACTATTTCCTAAATGACTTTAACAACTTTACATTACCGGGGTCTTTCCCTGCCAATCCATTGGCCAACTTACACTATGGGTTCTAAAAACCAATTCCCATTGACCAAACTGTGGTGCTTCTCAATTTGGGGTCTCACTCCCCCGATTCATCTCCCGGTGCCCTCGCACAATTTCTGGGCTGTGACGTGTAGCTCTCCCAGCAGGTCTACCCACCTGCACACCTCCACCACTGTAGTTGCCACCCGAGCTTACCTGCTCCTCACCCTAACCTAACTAACTGGGGAAGGCCCTCTCGCACTCTCACCCCCTCAGTGCCCTCTCTGGCACGGGCTGCCCGATCCACACCCGGGATCCTCAGGCACCCACTGACACTAACGGCTCCCAGAGCCCACCTGCGGTCTCACCTGGCCGACATCCTCAAAGTGGTGGAGTGCCCAAACCAACTACACACACTAACAGGCTACACGCCCAGCCATTTCCACAACACTAATGCACCCATCCACAATACCATTCTGCAACCGCACCACAAATGCCAATATCCAACCACAATTTACCTATACCCTCTACCTAACACTTACACTACCCGCCCCGGGTATCCGTGATGGGGGTCCACTCTTCCCCCATTCACACCTCCGCACCATGCACACCACTCCGTACCACTTACTCCAACTCTCTCCACACACCTGTACTTGCACAACTGTGCTCTCACACCTGGTGCCTCCTGCACCCTTCTCTCCCCAAGCGCATTCGCGCTGATCCACAACACTCATTACTCACACACTGCTCCACACACCTGTCCAGTTGCACACCTGTGCAATCACACCTGTTCAATTCTCACACACACGGCATCATCTCAGCTAACTACTCCCCTCTGAAACTTGCGCTTCCCAGTCGTCCCTTTAAACTATTGCGCTCCCTCGTCATTATAATCCATACTAATCTACCTGCGTCCCCACTACAGGTATCAGTCACTAACTAACCTTAACGTCACCTAATGTCAATCTCTTCGAGATCCCTACAATATAACCTAACCCACCCGGGCTAGTTTTCACTGCCATACACCCCATAAGCTATTGCTCCTTTGCCCCATCATGGGAAGGGTGGCAGGGATGCCACCCTTACCCACCGGGCCCATCGCTCACTACCAATTTTGCACATCAAATTTCAACAAATTAAAAATTTGCCAATCACTACTGCCAATCCTTTGCCAATCATCAAATTTTGTTTTTTTTCTAATTTTGGGTCCAAAACACTAACCTCATCACCCAGTCTACTCACTAATGCCTCTCGGTGCACCAATTCCTGTCCAAAGCCCGGCTTTGTAAAGCCAAGCAATGGATGCGGGTTGTTCTGTGCCAGCGGCTGGATGCGTCCGGAACTCGGTGCAGGGACGGGGGCTTACCCGGGCCGAGATCCCACGCACCATCTCGGCGTGGAGCCATCCAATGTCCCGATCTCGACCTGCCGGACTGCCTCAACAAAAAGTGGTCGCCATAACGACCCTTTCTATCGGGCTGCCCGCTCCGCCTAGTGGAGCACGGACGCGGCCGTTCAAAGCGAGGCCCAGCACGCACCGAGGGCCCGATTCGGCTAAAAGTCGCTCTAACCTCTAAACCGGTTACCGTCGATGCTTCACCTGGACGCTTACACCCCGCAGCCCGTTCCTTGCTCACACATCCAGCCGTGCCCATGCTCCTCGTACCTTTCCTTTCACACCCAGGTACCCTCATTCCACTCACAGCCTTGGTCACACACCTGACCACCGAACACTTTGGCACACATTCGTTGGTCGCACACCTCACCAACACACCTCTTCGCGCCCCCTCCTCGGTCACCTCCTCTGTGACAATCACAGGTGTGCCCTCATTCGCACACCCAACCACGTGCCTCACCACCAACTCCAGCGTGCATTCCCACTCACGCTCTACCATTCCAGGTGTGTATCCTCGCTCACCTGTCACAACCAACTCACGCTCCTTGTCACTCTCACTACTCTCACCACCACTCTTGACAACGCACTCACCCTTACTCTTGACAGCGCACTCTTTCCTCATGCACCCGTCCGTTACACACCTTTCTCGCACACACTCTTGCGCACACTCTCCCGTCACACCCTCTGTAACACTCACCACAGGCGTGCATTCTTCCTTACTTTTGACAGCGCACTCTTTCCCCATGCACCTGTCCGTCACACACCTTTCTCGCGCACACTCCTGCGCACACTCTCCCATCACACCCTCTGTAACACTTACCACACCGCGCTTCCATGTGCTCCCTCGCACACGCGCTACGACCGACTCACTCTCGCCAGCACCCTCACTCCTTGGCACGCACTTTTTCCTCACACACCCCAGAGTCGGACTTTCTCGCACACCTCCTTTTTCGCACACCAGACCTGTCGCACACTTCACCAACGGCCTCTCACGAACACCCGGGTCCATCTCGACCCCCAAGCTCCTTAAATCCCCTGGCGCATCATACGCACGACCATATTGGTCACCACTTACACCGGGTCCTCTTCCTCTTCGCTTCTCCTCCATCGCCTGCGAATCCCTCATCCGGTTAATGAGCACATCATCACGATCCAAACACAGACTTTGGACCAATTCTTTTACTTCCTCCTTTATCTCCTTCTTATCCCCTCTCCGTCGCTTCTTAATTTCGCTCATCCCTTCTTCCACTTCTTCTAATTTCTGCTTCACCTCCTTCATTCCCCGGTACGTCTCCTCAAGCTCGTCCTCCAAGGCTACCTTGACCGTTTCCATGTGCGTCCTCACCTGCCGGTCCTTCGTCTCCATTACCTCTATCACCTCGTCCAACCTCGTTGTCAATCCCTCACGTACCATCTGACATTCCCTCTTCGTCGCTATCAAGTCATCTTTTAGTTCTTTCTGTGTCGCTTTTAATCCTCCTAATACCACAGTGTTCCTTTGAACCTGCTCCGTTACTTCTTTTTGTCCCTCCGTCAGCTGTTCCACCTCCTGCGTCAGGACCTCTATGCCACCTTGCAATTTTACAGTCCCCTTTCTCACCTCCTTCTCCATGTGCTCCTTACAGTGCCTCACCTCCTCGCGCACTCCTCCGACCTCCTCACTCACTCCTCTTCTGATCTCCTCTCCCATCACTTGCATCTCCTGCCCAGATGCCACCCTCATCTGCTCCATTTCCTCCCTATGAGCATCCAGTTTGGTTTCTACCCCCATTCTGACCCCCTCTATCTGCTGCCCCATTTGGTTAACTTCCCTTTCCGCTTGGTCCCTCATGTCCCTCAATTTGGTCCTGGACCGACCCTGCCTCACTCTCCCCTACCGGAACCCAGCTGTCTTGATCCGCCATAGCGCGACTTTCAAAATTCGGGTTTTTATTTCCGTAAAACAAATTCAAATTTCGCCGTTATAATTTCGCGCGGGAAACGCGCTCCGGGTCGAATTCTACCTCTCCAACACCAATTGTTACCCTAGTGGTACAATTGGTGTTCCAAAATTTGGGCCTAATAAATTTAGTCCCGGGTCCGAATTCCACTCCTCGACACCAATTGTTACAGACGCGGTGGTGGATGTTGGTTCACCGAGCGGTTTGGTATGACCGCGCCTGCACGTTTACCCGATTATACTCGAACGTTGCCGAGTCGCGCTACGCTGAATCAATGAAGGAAAAGGACACACCGGCTGGGTTAAAATGACACGACACCAAGGGTTCAGTTCTCAAGACCTCCGGAGGAGGTTATATTAGGGCGGAAGGTTAGATTACAGGAATGAGAGGGACAGCATAGAAAGACAGGCACTTAGACACACTTATCTTATTCCCTGACAGACGACAGATAAACAGGACAAAACTGACTCACACGGGGATTGATGGCAAGGAAAGGCAGAATCGATGGCTCCAGGTGCACCTGGGCTCAGGGCAGGATCGACCCGGTCCGGTCTAGAGATGCGGGGAGGTCGCAGCGCTCGGATGTGGTGATTGTCTTCTCAAGCTGGGGGCGCATCTCACGTCACATCCGGTAAGTCGCCGCGTATATCCGGCGGGGAGTGACACGCCCTCGGCTCGTTAGCTCCGCCCCAGATGGAATCGGCCCGTTGCTTCTCATTGGGTGCGTGCGGGGGGTTACCGGCTCCGCCCTTGACGAGGGGCCGACAGGCAGCCCCTTCTTGGTAACCCCGTCGGCGCACATGGGTAATGGCGGCTAACCGAGCCGGAGTGAGGACGCACACTCCCCGCACGCCGCGCCGCGCCCCTCTGTTGTTGTTGTAGTTGTTGTTGTAGTTGTTGTTGTTGTTGTTGTTTGGGGAAGAAGATGGGAGGAGGTATGGGAAGGTCCTAAACTCACTACTGGTGCCATATAATCACATTCTGGTGCAACGAAGAGTCAGAATTAATGGAAACGAGTCCTTAACTGACATAGACTAAGAATAACTAGCAAGATGTCCGAAAGTTGTCTACGTGAGATGCGGTGGACCTGGGCACGACATTTAATGGGGGAAAAAGGGGAAGGTCGGTTCTACAGAGTGTTGTTTACAGACAATGGGACTAGGGAATGGGGGATTGGGGATAGTTGGGGAGTATTGGGGAAATAGGGGAATATTTACAAGCGGATATGGAGGCCAAATGCCATATTCGCAACAATATACTTGAACACTGTCAAGACCAAGGTGTTCCATTTGGCCCATTTTTTGATGAATATTTACATTTAAACTGGCACATTTTATGTGTAATAAAAATAGGAACTCTGAATCTCGGAAGTGTGATGTCATATGGTCGTTGTACTTGCAGAACATTTGCTATGTTAGTACCAACTATAAACCCAACTATAAACCCAACTATGAACCCAACTATGAACCCAACTATAAACCCAAATATAAACCCAACTATAAACCCAACTATAAACCCAACTATAAACCCAACTATGAACCCAACTATGAACCCAACTATGAACCCAACTATAAACCCAACTACAAACCCAACTATAAACCCAACTATGAACCCAACCATGAACCCAACCATAAACCCAACTTTAAACCCAACTATAAACCCAACTATAAACCCAACTATAAACCCAACTATAAGCCCAACTATAAACCCAACTATAAACCCAACTATGAACCCAACTTTAAACCCAACTATAAACCCAACTATAAACCCAACTATAAGCCCAACTATAAACCCAACTAAAAGCCCAACTATAAGCCCTACTATAAACCCAACTATAAGCCCAACTATAAACCCCACTATGAACCCAACTATGAACCCAACTAAAAGCCCAACTATAAGCCCTACTATAAACCCAACTATAAGCCCAACTATAAACCCCACTATGAACCCAACTATGAACCCAACTATAAACCCAACTATAAACCCAACTATAAGCCCAACTATAAACCCAACTAAAAGCCCAACTATAAGCCCAACTATAAGCCCTACTATAAACCCAACTATGAGCCCAACTATAAGCCCTACTATAAACCCAACTATAAGCCCAACTATAAACCCAACTATAAACCCAACTAGAAACCCAACTATAAGCCCAACGATAAACCCAACTATAAACCTCCCCCCTCCCCCCCTTCCTTTTCAATGCTTTTGGATCGTTGTCAATCCCAACGGCGTGGAAAGAAAGTGGCTACATTTGCTAATTCACACACCATGATTTGAATGGAAATAACAATTAATAAGCACAGACATCAATATTCAATTCACAGGTTTATATGTTCCACCCGCTCTGAATTCCGCACAATTTCTGACAGCCCCTAAATGAGATACATAACCAACATAAAGCCTTGATTAGCGTTAATCAGTACCGGATACCAAATTGCTGCACTCCAACAAATCACATGATGTCTCGGGCAGTTGGTGGGCATTTTATTCATTTCATAGCCATCTTCTGATCGAATGCCAAAGCAAGGAGTTAAAGCACAAGCACGTCGTCATCGTTTGTCTGAGTAACCTGGGTCTGCACTCTGCCTGATCTGGTATTGCATGGATATGCATGAGCTGTTTTGTTCTATGAGCAGTTTTCAGCTTGTGTACTTCCATGTAGTAACGTGGTGTCTCCTCCCAACTTCCCATTCCACTCTCCTCCACCTCTCCCAATCTCGACTACCTGTGTAAGGGAAGCATTTTTGCAACGTATGGAAAACCTGGTGGTAAGTAGTGAGCTGGTGTTGCGTGTTGGGATTTCAAGGAGGTGTAAGAGAGATACGGCAGTGTTTGCATGTTTCAACCATCATTTGTGTTTTACCCCATTCCGATCTTTCAGCCTGTATTAGGGAGATGTATAATTATCTACCATATAAAACACAATGTGTGTGTGTGTGTGTGTGTGTGTGTGTGTGTGTGTGTGTGTGTGTGTGTGTGTGTGTGTGTGTGTATATGTGTGTGTGTATATGTGTGTGTGTATATGTGTGTGTCTGTCTGTCTGTCGCCTTTCATCAGGGTCGGTTTTAAAGGCTTTGAGTAGTGTTTTAGGAGGGATTTGAGCGGAGGGTGGGGGTGGGGGTTTAAGGGGCAATCTTTCAACACGACTGTGTGTCAACCGTTGAAAAACCTAAAAGACTGAGGACCCAAAATACCCCAAGGACCCAGAAGACCCCGAAGATCCAATGGACCCCAAACACCCAAAATACCCTGTAGAGTGTAGACTGTTAAAGACACAAAAGACCATGAAGACCCAGAATACCCCCAAGGACCCAGGCAAAAGACCATGAAGACCCAGAATAACCCCAAGGACCCAGACGACCCCAAGGACTCTGAAGACCCAAAATTCCCCAAAGACCCAAAATACCCCAAAGACCCAACAGACTGAAAATACCCTAAAGACCCAATGGACGCCAAAGACCCAAATGTCTCCGAGGATCCAAAAGACCCAAATGACTCCGAGGATCCAAAAGACCCAAACAACCCCAAGGACCCAAATGACAGAGGACCCAAAACACCCCAAGGACTCAGAAGACCGACAAGGACTCTGAAGATCCAAAATACCCCGAAGACCCAAAATACCCTGAAGACCCAATAGACCCCAAACACCGAAAATACCCCATATATCCAAAAGACCCAAAACACCCTGAAGACTGTTAAAGACCCAAAATACCCTGAGGACCCCAAAGTCCCAAAAGACTGAAAAGACCCCTGAAGACTAAATGGACCCCAAATACCCAAAATATCCCAAAGACCCAAAAGACCCTGAAGACCCAATGGACCCCAAACACGCAAAATACCCGGAAGACCCAAAAGACCCCGAGGATCCAAAAGACCAAACGATCCCGAGGACCCAAATGACCCAGAGGACCCAAAATACCGCAAGGACCCAGAAGAGTCCAAGGACTCCGAAGACACAAAACACCCCAAAGACACAAAATACCTTGATGACCCAATGGGCCCCAAACACTCAAAATACCCTGAAGAACCCAAAGACACTGAAGACTGCTAAAGACCCAAAATACTCCAAAGACTTTAAAAAAACCCAAACGGCCCCAAGATTCTTAAAGAGCCACAAGACCCAAAAGACCACGAAGACTCTAAAGATCCCAAAGACCCTTAAAGACCCAGAAAACCCATAAACACCCCAAAGGCCCAAAATGCCCCAAAGACCCTTAAATACCCCAAAGACCCAAAAGACCCTGAAGACTGTTAAACACCCAAAATACCCCAAATACCCCAAAGACCCTTAAATACCCTGAAGGCCCAAAATACCCCAAAAACCCTTAAAGATCCTGAAGACCCCAATGATCCAGAGGACTTAAAAGACCGACAAGTCTCTGAAAACCCAAAATACCCCAAAGCCACCAAGACCCTTAAAGATCCAAAAGACCACAAAAACCCAAAAGACCCTGAAGACCAAAAATTCCACAAAGACCCATAAAGACCCCAAATACCCAAAAGACCCCAATACACTTAAAGACCACAAAGACCCTGAATACCCAAAAGATTCTGAAGACTGTTAAAGACCCAAATGACCACGAAGACCCAAAAACTCCAAAGAGCCAAAATACCCCAAAGACCTTTAAATACCCTGAAGACCGAAAGGATCGAAAAGACCCAGAAGACCAAAAAGACCCCAAAGATCCCAAGACCCAAAATACCCCATATACCCCTAAAGACGCGAAAAACCCCAAAGAGCCAAACGATCCAAAAGACAGAAAAGACCCCAGAGCCCCTTAAAGATCCTGAGGATCCAGTAGACCCCAAATTACCCTTAAGACACAAAATACCCCAAAGACCCTTAAATTCCCCAAAGATCCAGATTGA
This sequence comes from Myxine glutinosa, assembly GCF_964187855.1. NCBI lineage: Eukaryota > Metazoa > Chordata > Myxini > Myxiniformes > Myxinidae > Myxine > Myxine glutinosa. The sequence continues at coordinate 96,675,212 of NC_136263.1, read as the reverse complement.
GGACCAAAAATACTTGAATGACTCAAAAGACCGAGAGGAACCAAAAGACTCAAATGACCCAAAAGACACCGATGGACCTGAAGACCCAAAAGACACGATGGCTTGCAAACTGAGCCTCAAGGTCGGTGTACAGAGGCGGTATTTTTTTAATCACAATAAATACAAGGCACAGGGAGGTGAAATTTGTTGCACGTGATGTGCAATGTGCGCAGAGTTAAACGAGTGTTCATTTACGTCTGTAGGATGTCTAACAAATAAAGTTGATATAAGCACCCTGACACTAGACCCAGACTTCAGACTTTGGCACGCTCACCTGGCTGTACCGTCAAAAACCGTTCCAACCCGTCATTTTTGATGGCCTTTATACTAGTTAATATACTGTATATAGCCCATTCTAACCACTCACTGACTGACTGATATAAATGTTCGGTACTTTCCGGGTGACGTCGAGAGCTGAAATTTGGCGTGCCGATGGACATCGAAACCAATACACCGGGAAAAATGACAGAATCGTTGGAAAGCGTCTGTAAATTAAAATTGACATAGAAAAACCGCAAACGCGTCTGTAAAATAAAAATAAAATACCTCAATCAATATCTAGCATTTGAAAAATATAATTTCTGTAACTCAAAACTGTGAAATAAAAACCTCAATAAGAAATTACATAAAAAACTGTAAACGCATCCGTAAAAAAACAAAAAAAAAAACCTCAATTGATATCTAGCAGCAGGTCCATGATGCTTGCCTATAATCATAAAGCTTATATTTATTATGTACCGACATACATACGAAGCATGGCTCGTTATTGCTTACAATGTGTAAGCATTCCCTACTAATATATATATATATATATATATATATATATATATTTATATATACTAGCAACGGTACCCGCCCCACGGGTGGGGCTTCAATTGGGAGGCCCAAATGAAAAGGCTAAATATCAGAAATTGAAGGCTTTTTTTCTTTTAAATGATTTATATAAACATCTGTTAAATCTCGATCGGTGCAGCCGTTTGTGCGGCACCCGGGAAAATAACGTCATGCGGGAGCAAGTATCAGCAGAATGTGGCAGTGTGGGAGTCCACGTTTCTGATCCTCCTTCATGCCGAAGTGGCCCACCACTTCTCGAAGCATTCCGATCTTCAGATCCGCCATGACAGATTTAAGCTTGACACTGAAGACGCGTGCAGTTAGTCCTCCCGATGTCGTATGTACTCCCGATATGTGTTTCCTTCATTGTAAAAACTTCCAAATCAACAGTTAAAAGGATTTTGAGCCGATAGCTGTTATGGCCTTGGCAAGATCGATGGAGACAGCGATCTGTGAGCGATCGATGGAGACAGCGATCTGTTAGCGTATTCACCGCCCAAATAGCTATGTGGAATTCTCTCATGTAGAGATTAAACTAATCGTGTTCCCAATCGCTATGTCGTATGTACTCCCGATACTGTTTCCTTCAGTTGAAATGGGTTGGAATTCTCTCAAGCAGGGATTCAACCCATGTCCTTATAAAAGGTCTTTGTCCGAGGTCACCGAGTCCGATCGGTGCAGCCGTTTGTGCGGCACCCGGGAAAGCAACATCGTCACAATGAGAACAATGAATGTTATGCGAACGCGAATGTTATGCGGGAGTCCAAACCTGAGAATGCTGGAGACCAAAGCCGAAATTGGGAAAACTAAATAGCCTATTTTACTCCTGGAGATCCCAGGATTATCCACCCAAAATATCGTTGAGATCGGTTCAGCAGTTTTTATGGTACCTTCGAACAGACAGACAGATGGAAGGACATTTGGTGAATTATGGTAAGATATAAGATATATATATATATATATATATATATATATATATATATATATATATATATATATATATATATATATATATATATATATATATATATATATAACACAGTTTGTGTGTGTGTGTGTGTGTGTGTGTGTGTAATGTTACCGATAGACTCCTAAACGGAGAGGCTCACGAACTTGATATTTGGCACAAACATGGCCATTGAGCCTGGTACGAACATGGTCGACCTAAAAATTTATTTCATAATATTTTTTAACCATATTTTTACCTCCGCGCATTTCAGCGAGGAACATTATACATGGAATCTCAGCTGGTCGCAGAGCAGCGCGCTGATTCGCTCAGAGCGATCACGTGATGTTCCAACTTTGCCGCCATAATCTTACAGTTATGCGTTCGCACGTAATTCAGTTTTTTCACATTTCAGCGAGGAACATTGCCATTCACACCACATAATTTTTTTTTTTCATCTTTAGATCCATATTTTTAGCCATAATGTAGTGAACGTAGCGTAACATAGCGTAGCTAACGTAGCATTAGCATAACGTAGCGATCCTTGCTCAGGATCTTCGTCAGGTTCGCGAGCGAGTTAGCCAAAACGTAAAAGTGAAAATATATCGAATTTTTTATTCATATTTACCTCAGCGCATTTCAGCGAGGAACATTATACATGGAATCTCAGCTGGTGGCAGAGCAGTGCGCTGATTCGCTCAGAGCGATCACGTGATGTTCGAACTTTGCCGCCATAATATTACAGTTATGCATTCGCACGTAATTCAGTTTTTTCACATTTCAGCGAGGAACATTGCCATTCACACCACATAGGTTTTTTTTTCACTTTCATCTGATATTTGTGATTTATTTCAAACAAACTGTATTTCCCATCTACACGGCCATGTATTCCTATTAACGTTATGTAAAGTACATAAATTGTGTGGATTACATCATTTGTGGATGTGATCAATTGCCAGTAACCATCTATATCCCTCCCCTCCCCTTCCCTCCTCCCCCTCCCTCCCGCTACCCCTCCCTTTCCCCCCTCCCTTCCCCCTCCACCCTACCCTCTCCCCTTCCCCCCTCCCCTTTCCCCTCCCCTCCCCTCCCTTCCCCTCCCCCTCCCCTCCCCTTCCCCCATGCCCCTCCCTTTCCCCCCTACCCCTTCCTTTCTGCCCTACCCCTTCCCCATCCCACTCCCCCTCCCCCCTCCCCTCCCCCTCCCTTTCCCCCATGCTCCTCCCTTTCCCCCCTACCCCTTCCTTTCTGCCCTACCCCTTCCCCACCTCCTCCCCCTCCCCCCTGCCCCTCCCCCACCCCTCCCCCCTCCTCCCTCCCTTCCCCCCTACCCCTTCCTTTCTGCCCCACCCCTTCCCCCTCCCCCCTCCCCTTCCCCTCCCTTTCCCCCAAGCTCCTCCCTTTCCCCCTACCCCTTCCTTCCTGTGCTCTTCTAATCTTTGTTTGAAATTTCACCTATATTGGGCTTACCCACAGTACACCACTTCAGATTTGTCATCAATTGAAATCCCTCCTTTGAATTTGGTACTGATGCTCTGAATCATGCATCGTGGTTTCTATGCCACACCAATGCGTGCATTGTGAATTACTTCGCTAATTTTTTGTGAAAGGTCCAGATAATATGGAAGCGCACATCACCCAATCATGTCCACCTCCTTAATTTCTGTCACCCTTGTTGGTTTCCAATGCCAGGGAGTAAACTCCTGTCACATCCATTCTCTAGTAAAATATCTTCCAATCATCTTGTTTCCTTGATTAGTGGTATATCCTTGCCCATGATGTTGCGCATACACAAACCCAATAAAAGACCTTAAAGACCAAGTCCTCCAATATGACGGACATAAGTGCATGCGCAACATCACGTTTGTGGCTCATGACATTAAATGAATTGGAATCCAGTAATTTGTATGCATTGGTTTTCTGTGCACAGACATCCCCAAAGAGGCATGTGATTCTTGGCAAACCTCCACATCCATTAAAGTCAAATGTTTTATTTTCAATTTCCTTCATGATTTTATGCTGGGAAGATCCAGTCCAGTTTGCTCGAGGAAGTGGTCAACCATACAAAACTGCAAATGTGTCATCAACAAATATGTTCCAGTATTGTTTGAGCCAATCCTTCCAGTCTCGAATCCAGAAATCCAGAAAATCGATTAGCCATTTGAGCCAAGACGTCAGAAATCCCATAGCTCGAACCAAAAATATGTCGGAAACTCAACTCCTGACCAATAAGATCAGGGCCAATTGTAAACCACCTGAATCAACTACTTTTGCTCAATCTTATCCGGCAGAGCGAAATGACAAGCACGACCACAAGCCCAGAGAGAAAATAGCAATCTCCATCGATGGCCGGATGGTTGACTTGGAAGAACAGAGAAAGGCACTGGGTGGAAGATACCGCTGCATACGATAAAGAAATCCCACTTTTTTAGCGGCATTCTTGGCTATAATATAACTGATATCTTTCTCAAAACTAAGATAACAACAGATATCCAAACCCTGCAGTCCATCTAAATGAAAGGATTCCATGTGTAATGAAGGAAGAACAGAGTTTTAGTTCGAGAGGTGTAAAGCAACTTTGGTTTTGCAAGAGTTAATGCTGCCCCCTATTTAAAATGGCTTCCAAGTCACCATTAGTTCTGGTAACAGCTATAGGAGGCGATAGGAAGCAGGAGAACTGCTATCATATATACCTATATAACCACCTTCAGAGGCCATTTTTCCCCACAGAGCAGGGGTTGGCCTTTTTCGGGCACCGTGGTCCTCTTTTTGATGCAATGTTTTATGGCCGGATGCCCTTCCTGCCGCCAACCCTGTTAGTCGCCTCTTGCGACACACAGGGAATTACCAGTGAACTGGTACTCAATTTTCCGATGACTCAGTGAGTCAACCTCCTTGGCGTTAATTCAGCGATTGACCCGGATTTGAACCCAGGATCCTAGGATCCCAAGCCACACCCCAACCGCTAAGCCACCACCTATAAAAGTTAAAAAATCCTTCTCTTATTTGTATGTGTTCTATGTACGGGCACATCTTTTAAGTTACAAACTCCAAACTCGGGGTACAAATACAACTTTGTATGGGGAGTAACATAGGCCATGCGTGGATGTGGGGGATGGGGGACATACATTCTCTATGTAAATGTGTACCGTGTGGGACCACCTGGTGGTGGTGGCAGAGGGTATTCCCATTCCCTTTTTTACATGGACAATGTTGAGGTATCACAAAGTTGTGCTCTTCGAGAACAGCTGAAGGGATTAAAATCAGTTATCTGCCGTGACCAAGGCGAGTACATTCTCGCCGAAACATCGGATCTAGCGACTTGTAAATCCAGCTTTTTCAATTATAAACTTTTACTGATACAGTATCCAAGTTTGACATCCGCAGAGTATCGTGGTATGGTTTCGGCAGAAAAGGAAGAAGCTTGAATGCTGCATTAATTGAGCTTCCTTTAACCTGAATGTCAAGGCCTTATACAGTGCCTTCAGAAAGTATTCACATCCCTTGACTTTTTTTCACATTTTGTTGTGTTACAGCCTGAATATAAAATTGATTAAATTGAGATTTTTTTGTCACCGATCTACACATAATACCCCATAATGGCAAAGTGGAATTATTTTTATAAATGTCATACAAAATTATTAAAAATGTAAAGCTGAAATGTCTTGAGTCGATAGGTATTCAACCCCTTTATTATGACACTCCAAATTGAGCTCAGGTGCATCCAATTTCCTTTGATCATCCTTGAGATGTCTCTACAACTTGATTGAAGTCCACCTGTGGCCAATTCAATTGATTGGACATGATTTAGAAAGAAACACACCTTTCTATATGAGGTCCCACAGTTGACAGTGCAAGTCAGTGCAGAAACTCTACCATGAAGTGCAAGGAATTGTCCGTAGAACTCCGAGATAGAATTGTGAGGAGGCATAGATCTGGGGAAGGGTATAAAATAATTTATAGTGTTGAAAGTTCCCAAAAGCACAGTGAGCTCCATCATTAGGAAATGGAAAGAATATGGAACTACCCAGACTCTTCCTCGAGCTGGTCGTCCGACCAAACTGACTACCGGGCAAGAAGGACCTTGGTCAGGGAGGTGACCTAGAACCCAATGAGCACTCTGATAGAACTAGAGTTCCTTGGCTGAGATGGGAGAACCTGCCGGAAAGACAACAGACTCTACAGTCCTTCAAAAATCTAAGCTTTATGAGAGCGTGGCCAGACAGAAGCCCCTCCTGAGAAAAAGACACATGACAGCATACGTGGAGTTTGCAAAACGGCATGTGAAAGACTCAGAACATGAGGCAAAAGATTCTGTGGTCTGATGAAGTCACTATGAGCCACACATTGGCACTATGATCGTTGGCACTATGAGCCACACAATCATTCCGGGTGATGTGGCCTATGGTGGTGGGGAGCCGTTGGCTATTTGCGCCTTTTTGATACTGTGGGCCACATTGTTGGTAGCCGGAGAGGGAGATGTGGTTCGGTGTTCGTGGCCCATGCTCAATGCTGGATATTCACACTTATTCACACTTTTGGCTGCATGGAGTGTCGAGGCTGCATCCGGGGACATAGAGCACTCCTTCAGCAGTAAAGGACATTGTTCATGGATCAGGCCGCAGCACCCTTCTGACCTGCACAGTGTTGCAGGACCTCTACTTCTGCAGAAGTCTGATTGGGATGTTCATGGTGGCTGAGAAGCTCTATGCTGGGCATTTAATGTGCTGTAGGAGCGACGTGGCTGTGGGTGAACAGAATGCTTTCCATTTGGGGTAGGCGGAAGGACCATTGCATGTGCCCGTAAGGAGGGGGTCAGAAACCAAGATGCCTGCATCTTTTTTGGCAGTTTTTGGCCAGCGGGGTGGTCACAGGTCGTGGTCACAACGTTGGGCTCCTGTTCTAGACCGAACGAGCATGCCACAACTGCTGAGCATAGCGCAGCTGCTGGCCCCAAGTGTGTGGTGTGCCAAGGGCCAGGAGAGCACCCCTCCAGCAGTGGCGGCCACCAAATCTTCGGAGCAGCGTTCACAATCTGCTGTGATGCTTCCTTGGATGTGGGATTGGCTTGATCGCTACCCGGAGGATGGATGGTCTCCATGGAACCAGGGTCATCGCAGACAGGGTGATTTGAAGGTGCCCAGCATGGAGCAAGATCAGGCCATTGGGAATTTTACTGCTTTGTGTTCATTTCTCCTTTCTTTTTATTGCTTTGCATTCAGTTTTGTTTCCGCTTTCTGTTATTTTGTAATTCTGTAATTGCACACAATTTAGCTTAACTACTACCAAGAAAAATTTCAAAACAAGAAGATGTCATGCAGGGCACGATACTTGCAAAATACACCCCTCCCCAAAATAGAAAAGTTGCCATGGATACATCAAACTGTCCATTTCATTAAGATTAAAATTGACGATCTTAATCAAAGCTCAGGTCAATCGGATTTAAATTGATGATTTTTCAGATGAAAATTGATGATTTTAGAAGTTTTCCCTTGAGTTGACCTGTAACCTTTTGACATTAAAAGTAGTTGGTTTTTCAATTTTGTGATTTATTATGCAAATGCTATTCAATTTTCAAGTCAATCGGATGAAAAATGACAATTTTAGAAATTTGACCTCAAGATGACCTGTGACCTCAAAATCAATAGGCATTCAGGTTTGTTTTTTGTTGAACTTTTCTTGTTCCTTATGACCAACTCTACCATATGGTGAAGTTTCATTAAGATCGGATTAAAATTGTGACCTGTAGGCAACTGACATACAGACAGACAGACAGACAGACAGACAGACAGACAGACAGAGTAACGCACAAGACCAACCAATATACTTGAAAAATGTTTGATTTTGAAAGTAATAAACCATTCATTCATTAATTTATCAATCATGTTCAACTATAAACATTTCTATCCTGGATTCTGTTGAATCTAAACCTCAAAATTATTGGAATCTCCCATGATGAAGCCAAAGCACAGGGTCTGTTGCTGTCACATCACAGCCAGGTTGGTGATCTCTCGGATTTCTATTCTCCGATATTGCTCTCTCAGTCCTCCGACGCTCCGTATCTACTCCAGGACGATCGTGTTATTCCAGTAACCCCCTCCTGGTTAAACCTCCGAAACCAGGCTGACTGCACATCTCAACTCTTTTATTCCACTTCTCCCATCCCTTTGAGAGGCTGTTCTGTCCCATTCTTCTCTCCAGGGCTTTAAGCAAGCAGTGCACTGCTCTCTCTTGTCATCCTCAAATTCTGACTCATGATCTTTATTACCCCTATTAACCTTTCCCAACCCAACCATCTTACTTTCTAGTTTCTGTGTCTCCTTCCCTCATCTCTCCTCTTTCCTTGTTCATTCAAATCCTTCATATTAGTCTCACTGCTAGTTCTACCTACCTCTTCCATGAGCCTCTCTCCAGTAAAGAAAAAAGCGGATTTTTTTGACTGAATACATAAATTGAGACCAAAGATTGATCAAGATGCTCCACGACATTTTAACAACCATTTTGAAAAGTGTGGAAACCACTACCACTGGGAAACATGGTGAAACAACCACTACCAAAATTCCTCTTGTATACAGAATCCTGTGGTGAAACAGTTGCCTTGATCAACTTATCTCAGATCATTATACAAAGCCCAGAACAAGTGGGTGTCCACTCTCAGGAAAGACAGAAAACAACATCCAGCCAACCTTAAGGCTGAACTCTCAAACCTATCTACTTTAAAGACCTGGTGGCACCTTGTTAAGTCTGTCTCTGGTGTATGCTCTCCCTCCGTCCCTTCAAATATGACATCACAGCTGCCTCTGCTCGTGAGAACACCGAATGCCTCAATTCGGTGTTTACTTCCATATTTTGTAAACACAGCCCTTAACTCCCTACACTCTCCTACCTAACTGCTCCTGGATACTGTCTTTCCCACTTGAGTAGGTGGAGAGATTTCTGGCAAACCTCGACTCTGATTTGCGACAGGCCCAGGCGACATCGTGTCATCGAAACCTGCTCTACTGCTCTTGCTCGTCCTCTTTCTGCTCTATTCATGAGATCATTCTCTCTGGGGCAGTTTGCGTCTGCCTGGAAGTTAGGCAACATCTCTGCAATACACAAATATGGTGCAAAAACGGATCCTCTTAACTACCTATAGGCTATAGGCATATTAGGTTGCTTCCAACAATAAGCAAGGTCATGGATTATATCATGGCAGTTCACATCAAATCATTCCTTTTCTCCAACAACCTGAACTCAGATCATCACTTTGGTTTCAGACCCGGGCACTCTATCTTGGAAATGCTGCTTTACAGCAGAACTTTACACCAGAAACATCAGCTTTTTCTTGCTCCCATAGCAGTTAACATACCTCAATCAAGGTTCTGTTGATTTCATCCATATTCACTGAGTATATGAGAATCCCATTAATTCCTGCAGACTACAGAGTCCTGCAGCCCAGGTATGAAAAACAACTGCAACAGAAGACGTTCTGTATCAGCTCATAGGGAAGGCTACAATGACTACTGCGTCGAGTCCACTTCACAGGTAAGGCCTCTTTGGTGGTTTAAATAACCTGGTAGATCATGCAGGGAATATATGGTGGGGAGGATAACCCTCGAAGAAGGAACAGCAAAACAATTGTCCAAGTTCATCAGAGATGTCACAATTGTCATCCTCCGTGAGAGTTTCATGCCGTGTCTCACACAGCTGGAATCTCACTTAGTCTGCGGTGTGGCTCATTGTTACCCTGCGCTCGCGAAGTGAAAATGCGGGGTTAAGCATTCAGTTGCGTACGTGTGCCGTGTGCCGTACGTGTCTGCATTTAAAAAATTCATTTTCTCGGCAACCGTTGGTCCGATTGACACGAAAGTTTACCATACAAGTGCCTCCACCTGTATAATTTTTTTATTCATAATTATGACGTCATATGCCACGTGGTACTTACACCATCTTGGAAAAACGTTACACCTCTATATCTCCCAAACCGCTCAATGGAAAAAATTGAAACATCGCTCATTGTCAATACTCACCATGGGGAATAAGAAATGTTGATGGTGATGTCATTGGTGCCATAATTATGACGTCATAATTCGACAGGGACAACGCTTAGTCGGATCAGTTTGAAATGTATTGAGCGTGATCTATGCAACAATTATATTAGAGAATATAAATTTATGATGTCATCGCTCACGTGGTCTGGCAGCCATATTGGATCAAAGAAAAAAATGTTTAAAAACAGAAGAGTTGGCTCGCAACAAGTTGACTGCGCAGGGTAAGTATTCTATGAATACCATCTAGTTTTGTAAGCATTGAAGATAAAATCACCAAAATAATATGGATCCGATATCGAGATGAATCAACCCTGTTCTGACAGACAGTAAGTTTGACAATCAATATCAAATTGGCATATATATATATATATATATATATATATATATATATATATATATACGTATATATATATATATATATATATATATATATATATATATATATATATATATATATACGTATATATATATATTGTTGCGAATATGGAATTTGGCCTCCATATCCGCTTGTAAATATTCCCCTATTTTCTCCAATACTCCCCAACTTTCCCCAATCCCCCATTCCCTAGTCCCATAGCATGTAAATAACAATCAGTAGAGCCGACCTTCCCCTTATTCCCCCATTAAATGTCGTGCCCAGGTCCACCGCACCACACGTAGACAACTTTCGGACATCTTGCTAGTTATTCTTAGTCTATGTCAGTTAAGGCCTCATCTCCATTAATTATGACTCTTCGTTGCACCAGAATGTGATTATATGGCATCAGTAGTGAGTTTAGGACCTTTCCCATACCTCCTTCCATCTTCTTCCCCAACAATTACAACAACAACAGAGGAGATGGCGGCGGAGCGGGGGAGGATGCGTCCTCACACCGGCTCGATTAGCGCCATTGACCACGCGCTCCACGGGGTTACCACGAAGGGGCTCCTTGTCAGCTCCTCGTCAAGGGCGGAGCCTGGTAAACCCCCCGCACGCACCCAATGAGAAGCAACGTGCCGATTCCACGAGGCGGAGCTAACGAGCCGAGGGCGTGTCACTCCCCGCCGGATATACGCGGCCACGCGCCGGATGTGACGTCAGATGCGCCCCCAGCTGGAGAAAGAACGTTGCCTACGACCGCTGAGAGGAAGAGAACCCGCCTGTGAAAGAACGTTACCACCTCGAGCGCTGTGCAACCTTCCGCATCTTTGGACCGGACCGGACCGTACTGTACCCTGCCCCGAGCCCAGGAGGACCTGGAGCCATCGATACCCGCTTTCCTGCCATCAACCCCCGTGTGAGTCAGCCGTTGTCCCGTTTGTCTGTCGTCTGTCCGGGGTTAATATAAGAGTGTGTCTAAGTGCCTGTCTTTCTGTGATTATACCTCTAGCCCCTGTAATCTGACCTTTCCGTACGAATATAATCTCCTCCGGAGGTCTTGAGAATTGAAACATTGGTGTCGTATTGTGTTATTGTAATCCAGCCGGGTGTCTTCTTTTTCTTATTGAGCCAGCATCGCGCGACTAGTCAACGTTCGGGCACAATCGGGTAACTTGTGCAGACGTGGTCATACCATAAAACCGCTCGGTAAATAACATCCAAGCCACGTCTGTAACAATTGGTTGTCAGGAGTTGGATTCGAACCTGGGACTAAATTTATTTAGCCCAAATTTTGGAACACCAATTGTACTATTAGAGTAACAATTGGTGTCGAGGAGTGAGATTCGGACCCGGGACTAAATTAGTTAGGCCCAAATTTTGGGAGGGAAAATCGAGCCGGAGCGCGTACGGCGCTCGACCGAATCGATTCGGAGCGCGGTCCCGCGGTTACTGCGCTCGACGAAATTATAACGAAAAAAAAAAAAAAATTTGGATTTGTTTTACGAAACTCGAATTTTGCAAGTCGCGCTATGGCGGATCAAGACGGCTGGGGTCCGGTAGGGGAGAGTGAAGCAGGGTCGGTCCAGGACCAAATTGAGGGACATGAGGGACATGAGGGGAGCGAAACAGCGGGGGTAGCAGACGCGCGAAATGGCGCCTCGCACATAGCTACGGCGGCCGCACCCGCTGCACAAGTGGGAGGGATGGCCCAGATGCAGGTCCTCATGGAGCAATTTATGGCGCAAATGCAGGCGTCCCTCAAACTGCAGAGTAACCAATTGGGGAACCGGATGGATGCTCAGAGTGAGCAAATGAGGGTTGATAGTGGGCGAATGGAGGGCCAAATGGGGGTAATGGGAAACCAAATGGGGGTAATGAGGGACGAAGCGAGGGGTACCAGTGAGGGGTTAGACAAGAAATTTGGGAAGTTAGACAATAATTTTGAGGGGTTAGACAACGGGATAAAAGAAGTGAAAAATGGGTTAATGGGGGTAGAAAATAGAATGGCTGCCCAGGAGAATCAGATAGAGGGAGTGAAAAATGGGTTAGAGGGGTTAGAAAACAGTATGGAAGGCAAATTGAGGGACATGAGGGACCAAGCGGAAAGGGAAGTTAAACAAATGGAGCAGCAGATAGAGGGGGTCAGAATGGGGGTAGAAACCAAACTGGAAGCTCACAGGGAGGAAATGGAGCAGATGAGGGTGGCATCTGGGCAGGAGATGCAAGTGATGGGAGAGGAGATCAGAAGAGGAGTGAGTGAGGAGGTCGGAGGAGTGCGCGAGGAGGTGAGGCACTGTAAGGAGCGCATGGAGAAAGAGGTGAGAAAGGGGACTGTAAAGTTACAAGGGGGCATAGAGGACCTGACGCAGGAGGTGGAGCAGCTGACGGTGGGACAGACGGAGTTAGTGGAGCAGGTTCAAAGGAACACTGCGGTATTAGGAGGTTTAAAAGCGACACAAAACGACATAAAAAACGACTTAATAGCGACAAAGAGGGAATGTCAGATGGTACGTGAGGGACTGACAACGAGGTTGGACGAGGTGATAGAGGTAATGGAGACGACGGACCGGCAGGTGAGGACGCACATGGAAACGGTCAAGGTAGCCTTGGAGGACGAGCTTGAGGAGACGTACCGGGGAATAAAAGAGGTGAGGCACAAATTAGAAGAAGTGGAAGAAGGGGTGAGCGAAATTAAGAAGCGACGGAGAGGGGATAACGAAGAGATAAAAGAGGAGATAAAAGAATTGGTCCAAAGTCTGTGTTTGGATCGTGATGTGCTCATTAACCGGATGAGGGATTCGCAGGTGATGGAGGAGAAGCGAAGAGAAAGAGGACCCGGTGTAAGTGGTGACCAATATGGTCGTGCGTATGATGCGCCAGGGGATTTAAGGAGCTTGGGGGTCGAGATGGACCCGGGTGTTCGTGAGAGGCCGTTGGTGAAGTGTGCGACAGGTCTGGTGTGCGAAAGAGGAGGTGTGCGAGAAAGTCCGACTCTGGGGTGTGTGAGGAAAAAGTGCGTGCCAAGGAGTAGTGAGGGTGCTGGCGAGAGTGAGTCGGTCGTAGCGCGGGTGCGAGGAAGCACATGGAAGCGCGGTGTGGTAAGTGTTACAGAGGGTGTGATGGGAGAGTGTGCGCGAGAAAGGTGTGTGACGGACAGGTGCATGAGGAAAGAGTGCGCTGTCAGAAGTAAGGAAGAGTGTCCACCTGTGGTGAGTGTTACAGAGGGTGTAACGGGAGAGTGTGCGCGAGAAAGGTGTGTGACGGACAGGTGCATGGGGAAAGAGTGCGCTGTCAAGAGTAAGGGTGAGTGCGCTGTCAGGAATGGAGGTGAAAGTAGTGGGAGTGACATGGAGCGTGAGTTAGTTGTGACAGGTGAGCGAGGATGTACACCTGGGATGGAAGGATGCACACCTGGAATGGTAGAGCGTGAGTGGGAATGCACGCTGGAGTTGGTGGTGAGGCACGTGATTGGGTGTGCGAATGAGGGCACACCTGTGATTGTCACAGAGGAGGTGACCGCGGAGGGGGGCGCGAAGCGGTGTATTGGTGAGGTGTGCGAGCAACGAATGTGTGCCAAAGTGTTCGGTGGTCAGGTGTGTGACCAAGGCTGTGAGTGGAATGGGTGTACCTGGGTGTGTAAGGAAAGGTACGAGGAGCATGGGCACGGCTGGGTGTGTGAGCAAGGAACGGGCTGCGGGGTGTAAGCATGCAGGTGAAGCATCGACGTTAGACGGGGTAGAGTTTAGAACGACTTATAGCCGAATCGGGCCCTCGGTGCGTGCCGGGCCTCGCTTTGAACGGCCGCGTCCAGGCTCCACTAGGTGGAGCGGGCAGCTGGATAGGAAGGGTCGTCATGGCGACCACGTTTTGTGGAGACGTGCCGGCAGGTCGAGATCGGGACAGTGGATGGCTCCACGCCGAAGTGGTGCGTGGGATCTCGGCCCGGGTAAGCCCCCGTCCCTGCACCGAGTGCCGGACGCATCCAGCCGCTGGCACAAAACAACCAGCATCCATTGCTTGGCTTCACGAAGCCGGGCTTTGGACAGGGATTGGCGCACCGAGAGGTATTAGTGAGTAGACTGGGTGATGAGGTTAGTGTTTTGGACCCAAAATTAGAGAAAAACAAAATTTGATGATTGGCAAGGGATTGGCAGTAGTGATTGGCAGATGATGGGCAGTGATTGACAAATTTTTAATTTGTTGAAATTCGATGTGCAAAATTGGTAGTGAGAGACCCCCGATGTGGTGGGATGGCAAATCCACCATCCTTCCCATGTGGGGGGCAAAGGGGCAATAGCTTATGGGGTGTATGGCAGTGAAAACTAGCCCGGGTGGGTTAGGATATTGTGTGTAGGGATCTAGAGAAGATGACCTTAGGTAACGTTAAGGTTAGTTAGTGACTGATACCTGTAGTGGGGACGCAGGTAGATTAGTGTGGATGATAATGACGTGGGAGCGCAATAGTTTAAAGGGACGACTGGGAAGCGCAAGTTTCAGAAGGGAGTAGTTAGCTGAGATGATGCCGTGTGTGTGTGAGGATGGAACAGGTGTGATTGCACAGGTGTGCAATTGGACAGGTGTGTGGAGCAGTGTATGAGTAGTGAGTGTGTGGATCAGCGCGAATGCGCTTGGGGAGAGAAGGGTGCAGGTGGCACCAAGTGTGAGAGCACAGGTGTGCAAGTACAGGTGTGTGGGGAGAGTTGGAGTAAGTGGTACGGAGTGGTGTGCATGGTGCGAAGGTGTGGATGGGGGAAGAGTGGACCCCTTTCACGAATACCCGGGGCGGGTAGTGTAAGTGTTAGGTAGAGGGTATAGGTAAATTGTGGTTGGATATTGGCATTTGTGGTGCGGTTGCAGAATGGTGTTGTGGATGGGTGCATTAGTGTTGTGGAAATGGCTGGGCGTGTAGCCTGTTAGTGTGTGTAGTTGGTTGGGCACTCCACCACTGTGAGGATGTCGGCCAGGTGAGGCCGCAGGTGGGCTCTGGGAGCCAGTAGTTGTGAGTGGGTGCCTGAGGATCCCGGGTGTGGATCGGGCAGCCCCGTGCCAGAGAGGGCACCGAGTGGGGAGAGTGCCAGAGGGCCTTCCCCAGGTAGTTAGGTTAGGGTAAGGAGCAGGTAAGCTCGGAGGCAACTGCAGTGGTGGAGGTGTGCAGGTGGGTAGACCCACTGGGAGAGGTCCACGTCGCAGCCCAGAAATTGTACGAGGGCACCGGGAGATGAATCGGGGGAGTGAGACCCCAAATTGAAGAGCACCACAGTTTGGCCAATGGGAATTGGTTTTTAGAACCCATAGTGTAAGAGGGCCAATGGTTTGGCCGGAGAAAGACCCCGGGTAGTGTAAAGTTGTTAAAGTCACTTAGGAAATAGTTAGGATTGAAGAACCTGTCGCACCATACGCAGCCACTTACCTGTGGTGATGATGATGACTCCACACCTGTGTTTTCTTTGTTTTGTTGCAGGAAATGAGATTGCTGTGGATTTGTGAGACGCATCACGACGTGGATGAGACATTGGGGTGATTCCATCTCTCCCTCCCTAGGAGGGACTGATGATGAATTGGTAATGGCAAATTATGATGTTGAGTTGGAGATGGCAAATTTTGATGAGAGTTGAAAATGGCAAATTTGATTGGTTAGGAGGGAGAGAAGACGAATTTGGTTTATGGGAGGAACGGGGAAGACAGTAGGGATGTTAGTTGATTTGTAAAGTAGATGTTTATGGGTAGTGTTGTGTTTTGTGGATACAGTAAGGGGTAAGGGAGGGGCCATGTAGGTTACCTGGTGGGGGGGGGGCGTACGATAGGAACGTACCTGTCTCACCTGGTTCCCATGTGCCCCCAGTGTGCATCACCTTACATTGCGTGCACTTTTGCGCCCTTACCACCTTACTCACTTGTCTGCTTCTTTTGTCTCCCACCTCCGAGGATCTGGCTTTGGGGTAGAGAGAGAGGAGAGAGAGGTGCTGGCTGCGCAGTTGTGGGCCTGCACTTTCGCTGTTTGCTGCCGGGATCGATACACCATATGGACCGCAATGTTTGTGGCCACCCACAATGGACCGCAGTTCGTTTGCGGCCAAGCACCACCCGGGGATGGACCTATGGGTCAACGTGGCACCTATGCCATACAGGTGAACCACTGTTAATTAACACCACTGAAGGCCACACGAAGAGCAAGAGACACCTGCAGGGTTAGGGGTTGTCGAATTTATTTTTATTCCAATGAACAATGGTGACTGCACCGATTGGTGGTGGGGTGGTGCTTTTGATGCTGGGACGGGGTGCTCTTCACGTTATTAAAGGCCGTCGGCCACAGAGCACTCGTGGGTTGGTGTATCGATGTTGGCAAGCGCGCTCTCTCTATGCATAACATCTGCATGTGTTCCTCCAAAAACAGGTCCTGGATCGTAGTGTAAATAGCAGCGTAGTCGTGTAAATAATGCTCCCTACCGGCTGTATGTGTAGTTTGCGAATTCTTTCCGGATTCGGTTATCCTGTGGGTGTGTTTCTGTGAGGAGAAGGGTGCAACGTCGCAGGGGGACATATTTACTCATTTGTGAATATCTGTAAAACTGTCGCACTCAGGGTAGAGTTAATAGTAGAGGGAACTACATTGCGTGCCACACTAAAGTAGGTAAAAATTTATCGGGTCGGGACGCCCCGAGGGTAGAGAAGGGTGCAATGTTGCGAATATGGAATTTGGCCTCCATATCCGCTTGTAAATATTCCCCTATTTTCTCCAATACTCCCCAACTTTCCCCAATCCCCCATTCCCTAGTCCCATAGCATGTAAATAACAATCAGTAGAGCCGACCTTCCCCTTATTCCCCCATTAAATGTCGTGCCCAGGTCCACCGCACCACACGTAGACAACTTTCGGACATCTTGCTAGTTATTCTTAGTCTATGTCAGTTAAGGCCTCATCTCCATTAATTATGACTCTTCGTTGCACCAGAATGTGATTATATGGCATCAGTAGTGAGTTTAGGACCTTTCCCATACCTCCTTCCATCTTCTTCCCCAACAATTACAACAACAACAGAGGAGATGGCGGCGGAGCGGGGGAGGATGCGTCCTCACACCGGCTCGATTAGCGCCATTGACCACGCGCTCCACGGGGTTACCACGAAGGGGCTCCTTGTCAGCTCCTCGTCAAGGGCGGAGCCTGGTAAACCCCCCGCACGCACCCAATGAGAAGCAACGTGCCGATTCCATGAGGCGGAGCTAACGAGCCGAGGGCGTGTCACTCCCCGCCGGATATACGCGGCCACGCGCCGGATGTGACGTCAGATGCGCCCCCAGCTGGAGAAAGAACGTTGCCTACGACCGCTGAGAGGAAGAGAACCCGCCTGTGAAAGAACGTTACCACCTCGAGCGCTGTGCAACCTTCCGCATCTTTGGACCGGACCGGACCGTACTGTACCCTGCCCCGAGCCCAGGAGGACCTGGAGCCATCGATACCCGCTTTCCTGCCATCAACCCCCGTGTGAGTCAGCCGTTGTCCCGTTTGTCTGTCGTCTGTCCGGGGTTAATATAAGAGTGTGTCTAAGTGCCTGTCTTTCTGTGATTATACCTCTAGCCCCTGTAATCTGACCTTTCCGTACGAATATAATCTCCTCCGGAGGTCTTGAGAATTGAAACATTGGTGTCGTATTGTGTTATTGTAATCCAGCCGGGTGTCTTCTTTTTCTTATTGAGCCAGCATCGCGCGACTAGTCAACGTTCGGGCACAATCGGGTAACTTGTGCAGACGTGGTCATACCATAAAACCGCTCGGTAAATAACATCCAAGCCACGTCTGTAACAATTGGTTGTCAGGAGTTGGATTCGAACCTGGGACTAAATTTATTTAGCCCAAATTTTGGAACACCAATTGTACTATTAGAGTAACAATTGGTGTCGAGGAGTGAGATTCGGACCCGGGACTAAATTAGTTAGGCCCAAATTTTGGGAGGGAAAATCGAGCCGGAGCGCGTACGGCGCTCGACCGAATCGATTCGGAGCGCGGTCCCGCGGTTACTGCGCTCGACGAAATTATAACGAAAAAAAAAAAAAAATTTGGATTTGTTTTACGAAACTCGAATTTTGCAAGTCGCGCTATGGCGGATCAAGACGGCTGGGGTCCGGTAGGGGAGAGTGAAGCAGGGTCGGTCCAGGACCAAATTGAGGGACATGAGGGACATGAGGGGAGCGAAACAGCGGGGGTAGCAGACGCGCGAAATGGCGCCTCGCACATAGCTACGGCGGCCGCACCCGCTGCACAAGTGGGAGGGATGGCCCAGATGCAGGTCCTCATGGAGCAATTTATGGCGCAAATGCAGGCGTCCCTCAAACTGCAGAGTAACCAATTGGGGAACCGGATGGATGCTCAGAGTGAGCAAATGAGGGTTGATAGTGGGCGAATGGAGGGCCAAATGGGGGTAATGGGAAACCAAATGGGGGTAATGAGGGACGAAGCGAGGGGTACCAGTGAGGGGTTAGACAAGAAATTTGGGAAGTTAGACAATAATTTTGAGGGGTTAGACAACGGGATAAAAGAAGTGAAAAATGGGTTAATGGGGGTAGAAAATAGAATGGCTGCCCAGGAGAATCAGATAGAGGGAGTGAAAAATGGGTTAGAGGGGTTAGAAAACAGTATGGAAGGCAAATTGAGGGACATGAGGGACCAAGCGGAAAGGGAAGTTAAACAAATGGAGCAGCAGATAGAGGGGGTCAGAATGGGGGTAGAAACCAAACTGGAAGCTCACAGGGAGGAAATGGAGCAGATGAGGGTGGCATCTGGGCAGGAGATGCAAGTGATGGGAGAGGAGATCAGAAGAGGAGTGAGTGAGGAGGTCGGAGGAGTGCGCGAGGAGGTGAGGCACTGTAAGGAGCGCATGGAGAAAGAGGTGAGAAAGGGGACTGTAAAGTTACAAGGGGGCATAGAGGACCTGACGCAGGAGGTGGAGCAGCTGACGGTGGGACAGACGGAGTTAGTGGAGCAGGTTCAAAGGAACACTGCGGTATTAGGAGGTTTAAAAGCGACACAAAACGACATAAAAAACGACTTAATAGCGACAAAGAGGGAATGTCAGATGGTACGTGAGGGACTGACAACGAGGTTGGACGAGGTGATAGAGGTAATGGAGACGACGGACCGGCAGGTGAGGACGCACATGGAAACGGTCAAGGTAGCCTTGGAGGACGAGCTTGAGGAGACGTACCGGGGAATAAAAGAGGTGAGGCACAAATTAGAAGAAGTGGAAGAAGGGGTGAGCGAAATTAAGAAGCGACGGAGAGGGGATAACGAAGAGATAAAAGAGGAGATAAAAGAATTGGTCCAAAGTCTGTGTTTGGATCGTGATGTGCTCATTAACCGGATGAGGGATTCGCAGGTGATGGAGGAGAAGCGAAGAGAAAGAGGACCCGGTGTAAGTGGTGACCAATATGGTCGTGCGTATGATGCGCCAGGGGATTTAAGGAGCTTGGGGGTCGAGATGGACCCGGGTGTTCGTGAGAGGCCGTTGGTGAAGTGTGCGACAGGTCTGGTGTGCGAAAGAGGAGGTGTGCGAGAAAGTCCGACTCTGGGGTGTGTGAGGAAAAAGTGCGTGCCAAGGAGTAGTGAGGGTGCTGGCGAGAGTGAGTCGGTCGTAGCGCGGGTGCGAGGAAGCACATGGAAGCGCGGTGTGGTAAGTGTTACAGAGGGTGTGATGGGAGAGTGTGCGCGAGAAAGGTGTGTGACGGACAGGTGCATGAGGAAAGAGTGCGCTGTCAGAAGTAAGGAAGAGTGTCCACCTGTGGTGAGTGTTACAGAGGGTGTAACGGGAGAGTGTGCGCGAGAAAGGTGTGTGACGGACAGGTGCATGGGGAAAGAGTGCGCTGTCAAGAGTAAGGGTGAGTGCGCTGTCAGGAATGGAGGTGAAAGTAGTGGGAGTGACATGGAGCGTGAGTTAGTTGTGACAGGTGAGCGAGGATGTACACCTGGGATGGAAGGATGCACACCTGGAATGGTAGAGCGTGAGTGGGAATGCACGCTGGAGTTGGTGGTGAGGCACGTGATTGGGTGTGCGAATGAGGGCACACCTGTGATTGTCACAGAGGAGGTGACCGCGGAGGGGGGCGCGAAGCGGTGTATTGGTGAGGTGTG
Organism: Myxine glutinosa; assembly: GCF_964187855.1. Classification (NCBI taxonomy): domain Eukaryota; kingdom Metazoa; phylum Chordata; class Myxini; order Myxiniformes; family Myxinidae; genus Myxine; species Myxine glutinosa. The sequence goes on along the minus strand of NC_136263.1, from coordinate 96,654,876 downwards.
CGAGCAACGAATGTGTGCCAAAGTGTTCGGTGGTCAGGTGTGTGACCAAGGCTGTGAGTGGAATGGGTGTACCTGGGTGTGTAAGGAAAGGTACGAGGAGCATGGGCACGGCTGGGTGTGTGAGCAAGGAACGGGCTGCGGGGTGTAAGCATGCAGGTGAAGCATCGACGTTAGACGGGGTAGAGTTTAGAACGACTTATAGCCGAATCGGGCCCTCGGTGCGTGCCGGGCCTCGCTTTGAACGGCCGCGTCCAGGCTCCACTAGGTGGAGCGGGCAGCTGGATAGGAAGGGTCGTCATGGCGACCACGTTTTGTGGAGACGTGCCGGCAGGTCGAGATCGGGACAGTGGATGGCTCCACGCCGAAGTGGTGCGTGGGATCTCGGCCCGGGTAAGCCCCCGTCCCTGCACCGAGTGCCGGACGCATCCAGCCGCTGGCACAAAACAACCAGCATCCATTGCTTGGCTTCACGAAGCCGGGCTTTGGACAGGGATTGGCGCACCGAGAGGTATTAGTGAGTAGACTGGGTGATGAGGTTAGTGTTTTGGACCCAAAATTAGAGAAAAACAAAATTTGATGATTGGCAAGGGATTGGCAGTAGTGATTGGCAGATGATGGGCAGTGATTGACAAATTTTTAATTTGTTGAAATTCGATGTGCAAAATTGGTAGTGAGAGACCCCCGATGTGGTGGGATGGCAAATCCACCATCCTTCCCATGTGGGGGGCAAAGGGGCAATAGCTTATGGGGTGTATGGCAGTGAAAACTAGCCCGGGTGGGTTAGGATATTGTGTGTAGGGATCTAGAGAAGATGACCTTAGGTAACGTTAAGGTTAGTTAGTGACTGATACCTGTAGTGGGGACGCAGGTAGATTAGTGTGGATGATAATGACGTGGGAGCGCAATAGTTTAAAGGGACGACTGGGAAGCGCAAGTTTCAGAAGGGAGTAGTTAGCTGAGATGATGCCGTGTGTGTGTGAGGATGGAACAGGTGTGATTGCACAGGTGTGCAATTGGACAGGTGTGTGGAGCAGTGTATGAGTAGTGAGTGTGTGGATCAGCGCGAATGCGCTTGGGGAGAGAAGGGTGCAGGTGGCACCAAGTGTGAGAGCACAGGTGTGCAAGTACAGGTGTGTGGGGAGAGTTGGAGTAAGTGGTACGGAGTGGTGTGCATGGTGCGAAGGTGTGGATGGGGGAAGAGTGGACCCCTTTCACGAATACCCGGGGCGGGTAGTGTAAGTGTTAGGTAGAGGGTATAGGTAAATTGTGGTTGGATATTGGCATTTGTGGTGCGGTTGCAGAATGGTGTTGTGGATGGGTGCATTAGTGTTGTGGAAATGGCTGGGCGTGTAGCCTGTTAGTGTGTGTAGTTGGTTGGGCACTCCACCACTGTGAGGATGTCGGCCAGGTGAGGCCGCAGGTGGGCTCTGGGAGCCAGTAGTTGTGAGTGGGTGCCTGAGGATCCCGGGTGTGGATCGGGCAGCCCCGTGCCAGAGAGGGCACCGAGTGGGGAGAGTGCCAGAGGGCCTTCCCCAGGTAGTTAGGTTAGGGTAAGGAGCAGGTAAGCTCGGAGGCAACTGCAGTGGTGGAGGTGTGCAGGTGGGTAGACCCACTGGGAGAGGTCCACGTCGCAGCCCAGAAATTGTACGAGGGCACCGGGAGATGAATCGGGGGAGTGAGACCCCAAATTGAAGAGCACCACAGTTTGGCCAATGGGAATTGGTTTTTAGAACCCATAGTGTAAGAGGGCCAATGGTTTGGCCGGAGAAAGACCCCGGGTAGTGTAAAGTTGTTAAAGTCACTTAGGAAATAGTTAGGATTGAAGAACCTGTCGCACCATACGCAGCCACTTACCTGTGGTGATGATGATGACTCCACACCTGTGTTTTCTTTGTTTTGTTGCAGGAAATGAGATTGCTGTGGATTTGTGAGACGCATCACGACGTGGATGAGACATTGGGGTGATTCCATCTCTCCCTCCCTAGGAGGGACTGATGATGAATTGGTAATGGCAAATTATGATGTTGAGTTGGAGATGGCAAATTTTGATGAGAGTTGAAAATGGCAAATTTGATTGGTTAGGAGGGAGAGAAGACGAATTTGGTTTATGGGAGGAACGGGGAAGACAGTAGGGATGTTAGTTGATTTGTAAAGTAGATGTTTATGGGTAGTGTTGTGTTTTGTGGATACAGTAAGGGGTAAGGGAGGGGCCATGTAGGTTACCTGGTGGGGGGGGGGCGTACGATAGGAACGTACCTGTCTCACCTGGTTCCCATGTGCCCCCAGTGTGCATCACCTTACATTGCGTGCACTTTTGCGCCCTTACCACCTTACTCACTTGTCTGCTTCTTTTGTCTCCCACCTCCGAGGATCTGGCTTTGGGGTAGAGAGAGAGGAGAGAGAGGTGCTGGCTGCGCAGTTGTGGGCCTGCACTTTCGCTGTTTGCTGCCGGGATCGATACACCATATGGACCGCAATGTTTGTGGCCACCCACAATGGACCGCAGTTCGTTTGCGGCCAAGCACCACCCGGGGATGGACCTATGGGTCAACGTGGCACCTATGCCATACAGGTGAACCACTGTTAATTAACACCACTGAAGGCCACACGAAGAGCAAGAGACACCTGCAGGGTTAGGGGTTGTCGAATTTATTTTTATTCCAATGAACAATGGTGACTGCACCGATTGGTGGTGGGGTGGTGCTTTTGATGCTGGGACGGGGTGCTCTTCACGTTATTAAAGGCCGTCGGCCACAGAGCACTCGTGGGTTGGTGTATCGATGTTGGCAAGCGCGCTCTCTCTATGCATAACATCTGCATGTGTTCCTCCAAAAACAGGTCCTGGATCGTAGTGTAAATAGCAGCGTAGTCGTGTAAATAATGCTCCCTACCGGCTGTATGTGTAGTTTGCGAATTCTTTCCGGATTCGGTTATCCTGTGGGTGTGTTTCTGTGAGGAGAAGGGTGCAACGTCGCAGGGGGACATATTTACTCATTTGTGAATATCTGTAAAACTGTCGCACTCAGGGTAGAGTTAATAGTAGAGGGAACTACATTGCGTGCCACACTAAAGTAGGTAAAAATTTATCGGGTCGGGACGCCCCGAGGGTAGAGAAGGGTGCAATGTTGCGAATATGGAATTTGGCCTCCATATCCGCTTGTAAATATTCCCCTATTTTCTCCAATACTCCCCAACTTTCCCCAATCCCCCATTCCCTAGTCCCATAGCATGTAAATAACAATCAGTAGAGCCGACCTTCCCCTTATTCCCCCATTAAATGTCGTGCCCAGGTCCACCGCACCACACGTAGACAACTTTCGGACATCTTGCTAGTTATTCTTAGTCTATGTCAGTTAAGGCCTCATCTCCATTAATTATGACTCTTCGTTGCACCAGAATGTGATTATATGGCATCAGTAGTGAGTTTAGGACCTTTCCCATACCTCCTTCCATCTTCTTCCCCAACAATTACAACAACAACAGAGGAGATGGCGGCGGAGCGGGGGAGGATGCGTCCTCACACCGGCTCGATTAGCGCCATTGACCACGCGCTCCACGGGGTTACCACGAAGGGGCTCCTTGTCAGCTCCTCGTCAAGGGCGGAGCCTGGTAAACCCCCCGCACGCACCCAATGAGAAGCAACGTGCCGATTCCATGAGGCGGAGCTAACGAGCCGAGGGCGTGTCACTCCCCGCCGGATATACGCGGCCACGCGCCGGATGTGACGTCAGATGCGCCCCCAGCTGGAGAAAGAACGTTGCCTACGACCGCTGAGAGGAAGAGAACCCGCCTGTGAAAGAACGTTACCACCTCGAGCGCTGTGCAACCTTCCGCATCTTTGGACCGGACCGGACCGTACTGTACCCTGCCCCGAGCCCAGGAGGACCTGGAGCCATCGATACCCGCTTTCCTGCCATCAACCCCCGTGTGAGTCAGCCGTTGTCCCGTTTGTCTGTCGTCTGTCCGGGGTTAATATAAGAGTGTGTCTAAGTGCCTGTCTTTCTGTGATTATACCTCTAGCCCCTGTAATCTGACCTTTCCGTACGAATATAATCTCCTCCGGAGGTCTTGAGAATTGAAACATTGGTGTCGTATTGTGTTATTGTAATCCAGCCGGGTGTCTTCTTTTTCTTATTGAGCCAGCATCGCGCGACTAGTCAACGTTCGGGCACAATCGGGTAACTTGTGCAGACGTGGTCATACCATAAAACCGCTCGGTAAATAACATCCAAGCCACGTCTGTAACAATATATATATATATATATATATATATATATATGCGTATATATATATATATATATATATATATATATATATATATATATATAATTATATATATATATATATATACATATACATATATATATATATATATATATATATATATATATATATATATATATATATATATATATATATATATATATATATACATGAGTGAATATGCATTGAAAGGAAGTGCCATTATTTATTGCATATTCTGGAAAGTTATTTCAGAGATCTACAGGACTTGATAAATGAGCAGTATTTCCTAGAAAAGTCCAGCAGCCACTGAAGGTAAACAGAATTCAAAGATAAATCAAATTCAGATTTAGTTCACAAAGCAACAAACAATAGTATTGGTCACAGTTGTACTTGCAGCAGTAACTACAAAGTCTTTCCTTCTCATAGTTGTAAGAAAAGCAGAGTGAGATGTTGTCAGTCTCTCTACAGTAGGAGGTCATATTTGGGGTCAAAGAATCTGTCTCCACTCCATCTTCTTCCTCTTTTTTTTTTTAACCTCCCAGAGAGGATTTCAGACAGTTGCAAAGCATGCCACCCAAGAAGTCCCACTGTCTTGTTGACATAGCACTGCCAGTCTCTCCTGGTGGTTCAGCCTTATTAAGAACAGCTCAAAACCATCACGACAAAACACCCCAGCCTATAAAGCGCCAAGAAAACCCTGTGTATGACGTCACTACCTTGTAATTTTTATTTTACTTTACATCGTCAGTTTAAACTTTCTAGGTACTTCCAGAATATAATGATTCAGCATTTTTCATCCATATGAAAAAATCTAGAGGAATGAACTGCTCACTTCACAACGTTTAGCAATCATAGCACCAACTATAGTGGCATGGGTCCTCAAAGTATCAACATTAAAACAGGTGCATTTAATACTCAGCACATCATAACATGACACTCTAAATAATACTTGTAAAAAGTGTCATATAAACGTGTGGTTTGTATAAATACGAGACAAGAAACTACTACTATTGCTTCCAATTGTTCCCACATTCTTGTGAGATCGGGTTTTGGCCCAAGTCTTTCACAAACCAGCTGACCATATGAGACATTGGGCTGAAAGTGGCAGCAATTTTGAATTTTTGGACACGGTGCCGGTGATATCTCACCTCCGAAAGACACAACAAAGCTACGTGTAATTAAAACGACAAAGAGTCAATAAACATTTTCCATGCAATACTTGCATGCAAACGCAAGAAGGCGATGCCTCCAAGATGACCCTTCTCCCCAGAATGTTGCTCCTTGGGGTATGCTTGTTGGATTTAACAGGCCCCGAGGGCACGCTCGATCTGTTCCCACGACACTGGGCAGGTCACCCCATCTACCTCCCACCCCGTATGGCCTGGCCGGTTAAAACGGTTTTGTCCAGTTTACCGGATGGTTCCGAATGAGCGGGGCTTGGTCGAGGTGATGTGCCTCTGCCACGCTCCTGGAAAAGTTATCCTCGTGGGAACGAGAGATGCAGAGGTCTGGGAACTGCGAATGCGGCAGGTCCGGAAAACAAATGGACACCGTCACACATAATGCAGAACAGCAATAAAAATAGGCTTAGGTGCAAAGTTATCTGGAATGGTCGGATCATTGCAAGCAGTACAAATTGACTGGCTTTGGGAAAAAGTATGTGACCTGCACAGTATTGGTTATTTATCTACAGAGTTTGTAAATTACGTACTATTTTATCCCAGGCATAAAAGTTCCCAAGAAGAGTGATTATTCCAACCCAGCCCCATCCCCAAAAGGCAATGTCCCGTCAAGTTCAAAGTTCATATGTTAGACAAAGTGTACATGGGATTGTCAGTCACAGTCACACAGAGCCCCTTTGTGGTCTATAAACTCTAACCACTGCTGTAGCTCAATAATGCTCCACAATTGGCAATCCTCCAAGAGGAAATGAAATCATGGAATTCAAATAATCAGTAAAACATTTAAAATGTATTTACGAACATTCATTGGAAATATTTCCTTGTCGCTTTCCTCAAAAAGATTGTATTGAGTATTATCAGTACAAATATGAGCATCAATGAGTGGGAGATGGGGTGGGGGAGCGGATATGCCTTTTTTCAATCCCCCCCCTTCCACTGTTTTGAATCGTTGATTTTTGACAATTTTTGATTAGTCGGATAACATGTCGATTCCCCCCACCGCTTTTTTGACTGGGGGATTGGGGGGGGGGGGGAGAGGGGAGTAACATATCGATCCCCCCCCCTCCCCATTGATACTCTAATTGCACATTCATCTCCAATGCAGCAATGCCAAAGTAAACTTTTCTTCTCTTTACATTCCACCATGGGTGAGCAAAGTATTGCAGTAGAGATGTCGATCCATACTACGAACCCCAACCTTTCAATCCCACCCCCATTACCCTCCTTCCACCCAACCACACTTTTTTGCTCGAATACTGTATAACATGAAGTGCGTTGCTCTGTTCAATCCACACAGACCCGGATGCGGGATGTTTCCCAAATGCATCAACTAATCTAATATATAAAGAAGAATGTTTGTGTGTGTGTTTGTTTGTTTATGCATCCGGACCATGCAGGAACCAGTGTGACCAAACTTTGCATGGCCTTCTCTTTCATCCAGAGGAGAGTCAAGGGCTATGTTTGGATTGATAAAAAAATTGATTGATAACAAAAAATAATTAAAATCAGATAATTGGCCTTCAGGCCTCGATTGGATCTTGTGCTTATACACTGCCTGCGTTTTTTTTCAGGGAGCAATCGAGTAATGCATATTGTGAAGATTGTATGTTGAGGTTGTATATAGTGATTTGTTGTCAACATTTAATTATTATAGTGTTTACACATGTGCCTGTTATTAAAAAGATTGCTTTACACAAGTTTATTATAACATCTCTGTGTTCAGGCCTTGAGTGAGTATGTTCTTATTAAACTTGCTTGGGATTTCCCCAGGAGAGATTGAATATTATGTTTTGTGAAGATTGTATGTTGAGGTTGTTGTGATTATTTGTATTTAAAAAATGAAATTATTAAAAAGAAGTTGAAAGAAGTGAAAGCTATCCAAGAGCATTTTGCAACACCCAAGATTGGTAATTCATACAAAACCATAAGGCCAACATTCCCCAATTTGTCACACAGGAAATATTTCACAGGTGTCACACAGGAATTTCAATATTAACTTTCCCCAAATATGTTATCTCTTAAATCAATACTGTGCTGGTCGGAAGTATTTAATAAAAGAGACAGTTATCTACTTGTGCACATGCTGGATTTCATTGGTTGGAGTAAGTACATACTGCATGGTGCGCATGTGCTAAATATGTATCACTTGTGCATGAGTACTGATACAAATAGACATTTCTACTGTAGTGCTATGTTGCTTCAAGTTTTCTTATAAAGGAGCCTCTTTGCTCACCCATAGCAGCATTTAAATGGAAGAAAACTTTACTTAGTCATTGTTGCATCAGAGACGAGTTCCGAGGGTTCTCAAATGGCGGCCCACGGTCCACATCCCGACCGCGGGCATCATTAATCTGGACCGGGAGCTGATCAGAATCCCCCGTCAAAAGGTCTCTGGTGTTTATCCATCCAGGCCAATTTGATAAATGATAAACGCTGGCTCTTTGCTGTGGTGCATTCTGAATAACCCTGGGGATAATGTCAAGGGATTAATGTCGGATGTGATTAACGTTTAGATTTATATCTAATATATAAAGCTTTCTAACCACTGACTGACTGACTGATATTAATGTTCGGTACCTTCCGGGTGTCGGGTGTCGTAGAAAGCTGAAATTTGGCGTGCTGGCGGACATCGAAGCTGGTACACTGGGAAAATCACAGAACCATCGGAAAGCATCCATAAATGAAAATTTACGTTTTAAAAAACCGTAAATTTTTCTGTAAAAAAAACCGCAATGAATATATCTGGCATTTTAAAAGTGAAATTACGACGAGTGTAAACTGTGAAATGAAAATCTCAATGAAAATTTATGTAAAAACCATAAAATAAGTAAATAAGTAAACCTTAATCAATATTTAGCAGCAGGTCGGTGATGCTTGCCTATAATCATAAAGCTTCTATTTATTATGTCTCTGAGAGAGAACTCTGAAAACCACCGGGAGTGTGAGGGGGGCGGGGGGAGGTGGGGGGGCAAGATATCCGGTGGGCTGGCGGCGCAGGAGAACTGCCAGGGTGGGATGGGAGCGGGGGCAGCAGCTAAGCCTGTGAAGCAGGGAGGGAGGTGTGGTTGGACCAGAACAACAACCATTGAACTCCCCAATCCTGAGTGGGTGGCAATCAGGGTTAAAACTTCAGCCAGAGCCCTTCAACCAAATACAAAGATCCTTTCCACCCCGAATACAACCACCAAGTGGATAATGTACTGCATCGCTCCACCTCCACCAGGATCAATATTGTCGCAATAGTTCGAAGTCTTTCCCAACCCCTTTTGATTCACACCACCGATCAAACATGGTTTCTTTCATTCTGGCAAACTCCACATGGGTCTCACTCTCCCTCTTCCTGGAATTCCGGAATTTTTGCCGTTAAGCTAAAGGGACCAATTCATAGGCTTTGAGAATGGTTTTCTTCACTATCTCATAATCTGCACATTGGTCAATCGGTAAAGCCGAATAAATATCTTGAGCTTTACCCACCAGAACACTTTGCACTAACATGGTCCAGGACTCCTCAGGCCATTTTAGCATTCGAGCCACTTTATCAAAGTGTAAAAAAAACTTGGCTACCTCCTTTTCATTGAAGAGTGGAACCAGCCTCACATGTCTGCCAACATCCCAGGTGTTCTGACTAGGTGTCGAACCAGTCGGCATGGAAGGTACCTCTCCCCGTTCTTTCATTAAATCCAGCTCCTTGAGTTTAATTTCCTGCTGAAGCGCCAAGTCCCGTTCCCTTAACTCCCTTTCGGCTTTTCTCTCCTCTGCTTTTTTCTCTTCTAACCTTTCCTCGAGTTCTCTTTCAACTCTCCTTTCCTCTGCTTTTTTCTCTTCTAACCTTTCCTGGAGTTCCCGTTCCTGTGCTGCTCTTCTTTCCTTGAGTTCTCTTGCAACTCTCCTTTCCTCTGCTTTTTTCTCTTCTAACCTTTCCTGGCTCTGCAGTTGCATCTTCAGTTTCCGGAGCTCCACATTTTCTTGTTCCTTGGGTAACCAATCCAAGGCTACCTCTTTCCATGTTCCTAATCCCACCATAGATTCTATCACCACTGTCTGTATCTCTGTTTTCTTCATTTTAGTTCGGACCTCCAAGCTAAAATGGTTGGCCAATATCAAGAGTTCCGATTTTAGTAACGCTCGGAATTGTTCCTCACTAGGGGACGCTGCAAACCTTTCGGCGTCAAACACCATGGTGACTATCAGTTAACACCTGTTAACCTTCACACAATAAATTTCAAAAAAAACAAAAACAATTTTTTTTGGGGGGGGGGGGGGGGGGAAATTTGGGAATGTTGGAAAAAGTTCCAAATTTTGGAATTCTGGGAATGTTAGGGAATTCTTTCCCAGACGAAATTTAGGGAATTTAATCCAGAGTACACGATTTATGGAATTTAATCAGCAAAGCTGAGCCCCCAATTTCTCCCCAGTACGAACCTCCAATTTCAATCTGGGTCAAACCCGAACGGATGTTATTAGGGAATTTTTTATCCCGGATGAGCCCCCAATTTCTGTTACGTGTTCCTCCCTGACCCCATGGTCACGGAGTACCTCTGAATCCCGAGAGGAGCCACGGCAGAAAAATATGTTATTCTGTGTTAGAAATTAATAGTGAAACAACACCAATGATTTTAAACGAACAAATGTTGTATTAAAAATCACACACAAAATAACGGTACAACCAATAGCAATCCAGAGTGCACTCTATATATCTTAGGATGGTACCATCAACTAAAGTCAGATAACTCACTGCGCTCCACGTGAGTGCAAAAAGGACACTCCTCAATGTCTCTATAACCTTCTCCAAGGCGAAGTTGATTCGCTCCAGCGATCGCTAGACCAATGTCCAGTCGAAACCCGAATCCCGCTGTCCAGTCGAGACCCGAATCCCGTACAGATGGCAATGGCAGTCACACAGCCGAAACTGTATACGGGCGCCCTCCAGAGGAGCACGTTCACAGCTCAATCAGCAAACCGCAACGTCATTGGAGACGACGCGGTCGCGCACACACATCCCCGACAGACGATAGGATGTTGAGAAGAGCTGACGCATGGCAAAACCTTTGTCGGTGAACGAAGCACAAGGTTCCAAAATGGCTGACGGCTCTTACTTGAGTCGATGCGACCAGGCAAGGATTCGTCGGAATCTCAGCCTAAACCTGACTGTGCAGATTTCTCAATACCAGCGATATTACCTATCGTAGGATGTCCTTTCAAGGAACTCAAAATTCCCACGCGACCTTCGTTAGACAACGCTCGCTATGGAGCTCGACGTCACGCGTCTTGTCCGACTTTGCTCGCCACGCCTCTTCCTCTTCCCCTTGTCATCTTCCGGTTCGGTTTCCTGTATCATTTAAAGTTAACCTTTTTAACTTTTGATAACTGTTCATGAATACTAAACCTTTTGAAGATAATAATAGTACATAATATCAGAAATATGTCAAGTGGGTGAAAACCACAACAACGGAAGTGACAAATCCATAACAACACACACACACACACACACACACACACACACACACACACACACACACACACACACACACACACACACACACACACACACACAGTAAAGGTTCGTGGAAAAGCTAGAACAGTGATTGGATCAGGACGTAACAGGACAAAAGAAACAATATTAAGAGGGGGGGACACCAACAGCGGAATTGAAGGACAAAATAGAGCGAGACCTGGACAAACAATGGGGTGGGGAGGAATGGGTGGACATGATGGATGCAGAAGGAAAATTCTTCCCCCACTCCACCGATTCTCCCTATCCCCCACCTCTGTCCCTCCCCCTCCTCTCTCTCCTTCCTCTGTATCCCCCTTCTTCCACTCCATCATTCTCTTCCTCCCCTCACTCCCCCACCCCTCCCTCATCCTTCCCTCACCCTCCCCTCTCCTTCCCACTCCCATCCCTGCTCCCCCCTCTCTCATCCCCTCCCCCTCTCTCCCTTGTTTCCCTGGAAGTTTACCACCGTTGATGCAGTAACTTTTACATCACTTTATTTAGCACGTTACATTAGTTATTCCTGCCTGTTGTTTGTGTCCTTTATGACATCACTAAAAACATTAAGTTTCTTGTTTGGAACGATTTTGAAAATAAAATACCTTACTCTTCTATGCGCATGCGCATGCGATTGGGACAAGATTCTGTAAAATTTGCCAAATTCAGTGCCAATGTACTGCTGAACTGCAGGTTCATGTTTCGATTCATGTTTGAGTTCTACAGTGTTCAAAATATAAAATTCAATTGAAACTATAACAACACTCGGTAGAGCACATCCACCAGGTTGAACAGTTTACGCTTTGTATCCCACTGATAGGTCGGAAAAGCCTGAACCAAAACATTTACCCAACTAAAGCCAATCAACCAATCGCGGAAATAAATCGAAAAAAGCGGAAAATCAAATAAAGCGGAAAATAATCAAATAAAGTGGAAAATAATCAAATAAAGCAAAAATAAAGCGGAAAATTAATCAAATAAAGCGGAAAATCCAATCAACTGAAGCTACCCAACTCATCAGCAAGTTTTGTCATAATCCGTCCCCAACTTTTTGAAATATCGTGTTGTTTATCCGTTTTAGCCTCATCTCTCAAAGGTGAAGAATCACTTAAGAAATTCTCGGATCCAGATTCGGATCTTCGCCAAAATCGAATCGATTTGTCCTCCTCACACACCCAACCTGTCCACTATGTCTCGTCCAAATCTGTCCACAACCTTTTGAGATATCATGCTCACATACAAACAGACAGGGGTGAAAACATAACCTTCGTTCACCTTTGGTGGCAGAGGTAATTAAGTAGTTCCTCAGACAGACAGACAAAGTTAAGAAATTGCTTAACCCCACTTTTCGCTTCACGCTCATGGGGTAATGACCCGAGAGCTTGCCTTCCTGGACACCTTCGTAACAAACGTAACGTTGATTGATAGATAGTCGAGCCAAAGGATTTCATCACAGTTATGATAGTAGGGGCTCATTAATGAGGCAACCTTGAAGATATGGATCCTTCTACTTACCCATGTTGTGGAATTAATGAGACTCATCATTTGTCTCGCCATACAAATCAAAAGGTTAACTTCAACGGAAACCGAGGATTTAAGTGCAAAGATTGCGTCTTCCTGTAGAAACCTCAGGTTATTGCAGAATTTCATTTCGTGTCCACGTTATCAGACGAAACTGTGGAGCTATACATAAAGCACCTGTACTAATATGGTAAACAGATTTCACATGAGTGAAGCACATAGGCCCATACCTAGGGGGATAACACCTATTATTAGGGGGAATCGTCCACATTGTGATGCAAGCATGAAACTTGGCAGTTATGCTCTTATACAGATACTCTTTAAATCCAGTCGATTATTCAACTCGAAAATTCAACATTGCTAAAAAAAAATTGAAAAAATAAACAAAATAATGTCAGAAATTGCCAAAATGTACCATAATCGTTTTAATATTTAATTTAGGATGTACGAGTATCAATACAAAATCACAGAACTATATATTGAAAATTTTAACAATGTCTTATAGACAATATGTAGTTCTGTGATTTTGTATTGATACTCGTGCATCCTAAATTATATATTAAAAAGTTTATGGCACTTTATACCAATTTTGGCGGCCATTTGGAAAATGAGGAACGCCATGTTGAAATTTTGAGTTGGGCAATCGACTGGATTTAAAGAGTATCTATATAAGAGCATAACTGCCAAGTTTCATGCTTGCATCACAATGTGAACGGTTTTTTTGTGTGTTTGCCACCAAGCTAATAAAGTCACCAAATCCGACGTTATTCCACAATCATACACTTCCATGAGCCTCGATATAAGATAAATATCGGTATGCAGAGGTGGGATTAAAAAATAACAATTCTGAATTAATGATCAGGCTCTTCATGCATTTTTTTTTTAAACTTTGACCTAAACTCACGTATTCTACTATTACTTTGCAATTGGTCGCTGGCTTTCGAACATTTTAGAAGAACATTTAAATTGCATTAGATGTGGCAATAAATGTGAATTGTTGCTCCCACCTTGCCGGCTCGATGACAAAAGACGCCATTTGCATTTTTGCCGCCTTCATCCCTACCCCATTTAAAATCCCGTGTGGGCAGGGCAACTTGTGTCACAAATATATGAAGTCTCCTTTAAAATGTCTATCAGTCTTACCATTGCTGTTGGGATGAGTGTCGTCAGTGGTTTAATAGCTTTAATTTGAACTTTACTTGCTTACTAAAGAAAAGCAGAAATGCATAAAGGGAAGTATGAGTGCGCTTTAAATTTGATCCATACTTCTGTTCAGACTCTTATTTTCCCTTCTTTTTTTTTGTATACAAGGTCGAGGCTCGTGTAACAGCTAACTTTGATCACAAAAAAACAAACTGACACATAAAACATAAAACATATGATAAAGGAAGCGGGAGAACAAGATGGAGAGCAGGGACGTCGGGAGATCTATGGGAGGGAGAGGGCTTGGGGGGAGGAGGCGTGGGAAGGGGGTGGGGGGTCGAAGTATAAAACACGAGGACACTGCAAGGAAAGAAGTCGGTATTTCAAAAAAGTGGATCTGGGGTGAATTAACGGGGGTAGAAAAGGTCAAGGTTTTGGTTGGGGGCTTGCTGAGCAAATCTTCCTTTTATTTGTATTATAAAGCCGATACAAACAATATTTTCAACTTATTGCCCATGCAGTATTTGGACACATACATGTCACATATCAGAGCTTTAGTTTAATCTGCCACATTTCATGCTTTAGTGTGCCTTCCATGTACAATTAGTAAGTA